>NW_020838029.1:5605539-5743581 GCF_003676395.1 Aethalodelphis obliquidens | reverse complement strand
GGGAGGGAGATGCAAGAGGGAAGAGATATGGGAACATATGTGTATGTAGAGCTGATTCACTTTGTTATAAAGCAGAAACTAACACACCATTGTAAAGCAATTATACTCCAATAAAGATGTAAAAAAAAAAAAAAAAAGAAAAGGGAACACTCTTGCACTGCTGGTGGGAATGTGAATTCGTACAGCCACTATGGAGAACAGTATGGAGGTTCCTTAAAAATCTACAAATAGAACTACCATATGACCCAGCAATCCCACTACTGGGCATATACGCTGAGAAAACCATAATTCACAAATAGTCATGTACCAAAATGTTCACTGCAGCTCTATTTACAATAGCCAGGACATGGAAGCAACCTAAGTGTCCATCATCAGATGAATCGATAAAGAAGATGTGGCACATATATACAATGGAATATTACTCAGCCATAAAATAAACGAAATTTAGTTATTTGTAGTGAGGTGGATGGACCTAGTGTCTGTCATACAGAGTGAAGTAAGTCAGAAAGAGAAAGACAAATACCGTATGCTAACACATGTATATGGAATCTAAGGAAAAAAATGTGTTGAAGAACCTAGGGGTAAGACGGGAATAAAGACACAGTCCTACTATAGCATGAACTTGGGGATATGGGGAGGGGGAAGTGTAAGCTGTGACAAAGTGAGAGAGTGGCATGGACATATATACACTAACAAACGTAAAATAGATAGCTAGTGGGAAGTAGCTGCATAGCATAGGGAGATCAACTCGGTGCTTTGTGACCACCTAGAGGGGTGGGATAGGGAGTGTGGGAGGGAGGGAGAGGCAAGAGGGAAGAGATATGGGAACATATGTATATGTATAACTGATTCACTTTGTTATAAAATAGAAACTAACACACCATTGTAAAGCAATTATACTCTAATAAAGATGTAAAAAACATAAAGTACAATTATAATTAAAAAAAAAGAGTAGTATCTTTTTTTGAAGAGATTGCCATAGTGTGGCAATGGAAAATTATACTAAAGACCTGTTCAGTCTCTGGCTTTTCTCACCTCCCATTTTTAGGCTCTAAAGATTATTTAACACATCAAATAATGCCTTATATATTTTTAATACAAAATTTTCTTTCCCCCATTGGTAGTAAACTCCTCAAAGTAGCTATACTTGTAGGTTCAGAGCCTGTGTGGACTTGTCCTCTGGATAAGATGAAATCAAAGATGAGTTATTTTAAACATAATACTACTAATGCAAAGGGGGAAAATGGACTCCTGCTCTGATCATGTGTTTCCTAGGTTTGGCCCTATTCCTAACATTCAGAACAGAGCTGAAGAACAGACTATTATGGAATTGATTCTCATCAATGGACAATGCAAGTTGTGTCTAGCTTTTGTATGACTTTGAAATTCACACCTGCCAAAGATGGCACATCTACTTCGTTGAACTCTTTTATTGTCAGAGTTGGAGTCATGCTTAATGTGAAATAGCAAGAGAGGACCACCACTACTGAGATTCTGTAAGTCAGCTAGTCTATGAGCATTAAAACAATGTTCACTGCTGACATGTGCAGAGATGCAAAGACAGAATATGCAAAGCATATTCGGTATGGTGAGCTTTATGGCATACCCATAAGCAGGACTGGCATAAGAAATACTCTAAAGGATGCACTGAACCATAGCTTCGAATAACATGACATAGTTGTGGGCTGCTTGGGAAAACAGCAGCCGAGACCAGCTTGGAATGCAATAGTACGGAATTTGGAAACTTTCTGAGCAAAGTCTTTTTTTAGCTGAACACAAGTTGAACACAGAAATACAGACAGTGACAGGCTCTACAAATAGCAGCTGCAGCCACAAATCAAAAAGCAGTGTGTATGTATGTCATATAGAAAGGACTTTTGGTTGAAGATTTAGTCTTTGCTCCCTACAAGTGTGGGTGAAATCAGAAGTGACATGTTTGAATAAGAAGGAAAGCAAAATATATTGGATGTGACTGCCTTCCCTTGGGAGAATCTGCTTATTTAATATGTATAATGATTCCCCATACTTCTAAAGTGAAAGGCACTTAGACACATAAGGAGAAAAACATACACTTCCACTTGTAATATCTGGAAATCACTTAAGGCTATCATTTGTGAATAGGATCAGTTTATACATTAGAATGTACCTATAGAACTTATTATATAAGCGCCAGGATAAAACCATCTCAGCCAATACTGAGCTTGGGATTCAGAAAATATTAGCTTTAATACATTCTCTTAATTATGAATTCTTAAATGGCTCTTGAAAATTTTATAACAATGTTGCAATTTATCTTTACAAAACTGGACTAACGTAGGATAGAGGCACATTATGACTAAAAGGAGACTGCCTGTGCAAGTGTGAACTAGGATTTTTTCCCTTGTCCAAAATTTCACTATGAAATCGCTTCTCATTCCCAGTGGAGACCTAAACGTCATAAACTACCTCTAAATCATGTTGTCCACAACATTCAAGATCAAGTATGGAGGAAGGGTAAGAGTGAGGTAGCTAGTGAAAAGAGAGTTGTAACGGTCCGAACTTGAGGGGGAGGGGAATAGGACACAGGTAAGGAGCAAATTAAGAAACAGATGGCTATCATTTCTAAGAGGGCAAAAATGTTCTAACCATTGTGGAAAAACTAAGCTGTGAGAAGGATTTTAGGGAAAGATGAATCATATTCTGTTTAAGCTGATGCTGAAATACGTTTTATACAAAAGTTCAACTATTATAGGTAGGACTCATAATGAAAGAAAGGCTAGAAACAATGATCCAAACATACCCATGGGGTTGGGCAGATACCAAGGATATGAACATAGGTATGTGGCCAGTGGACCATTAATCTAGGACTGGCTCACAAGAATTTGAGTACAGTAAGCGAATCTCAAAGGGAAAAGTTCAGGCAGGATAGGGTGTAAGTACTGTAAAACTGAATTCAATACAAGTATATTAGGGGCAAGGAGGTAATCAGTGGTGACACAATCAGCAGAGATTCAGCCTGCAATAAATATGCGTGAAGCACAAACCTGAGGATTGGGGAAAAAAGGAAAGGACTGGGACACAAGTCCAGAACTTTAAACAATGTAAAACTCCATCACCAAGGGCAGAAAAGGACTGGTAATAAAACTGCAAGGCCAGGAAGACCATTGCACTGTGAGATTAGATAAATCTAAAGTTGTAATGCTGTCCTTAGATAACTTGTCATTTTAGTACCTCCTATATCCAAGTGCGGACAGGGCCTCGCTAGAAGTAAATACAAAACTGGTCATGTGACATAATGGTAGACCAATACTGCTTCAGTAGCTGTAAAACTGAGGGAAAAAAACAAAAAAATTTAAAATATGGATGTTGATTAGAATTCAGCATTAGGGTGTTTCTATGAAAATCTTCTTTTCTCAGAGGAAAATTCCTGACTCTTGCTTACGATCATGACAGTGAGTGAAGGAAACCTCATGCTGAGTATTGTCTCATAAATCACTTCTACAGCATCTCAACAGAGCTACCCACTCAAAAAGAAATTAGGATAAAATATAAACAAATGAAATGAAGTATAGCAAAATACTCTATTCATTAAAGTAAATTTTATGCATATCCATTAACTGTTAGTTTAGGGACTAAAGTCTTTTTTCCATGGAGCAATGGAGAATTAGATTTCATTGCTATCTACTGGTCTCTCTCACAGAGCTTTAACCCCAGTGAGTCCTCTAATTTCTATTAATGGGTAAACAATACAGGCCTGTACAATTTAGAGCTAATTACTCCTAATTACAAGTATCTCCTCAATCATTAAAAGCTTATAAACTTTAAAATTTGACAAGCACATAGACATCTGGATCAAGGTGGCTGACTGACCAAACAATTTTAGCTCCTCTCTTTCCCAAGATCCTATTAAGCAAGTAAAAAAATGATATAATGAAAAGACTAAAAGGGGGAATCAGCAGTAAAGAGATTTCAATATGTTTCAGAAGGACAGAAAGTGGATAGTATGTTGACTGATAAAGAAGGGCCGAGAAAGTGACAGAGGGGGCTTACAGCCTGGAGGATGCTGATCTGCCCTGTAGGACCACAGAGAAATCTGAAACTTGGAAATGGCAAGTAAGGGAAAGGGTGAGAATGAAATGTGAGAAATTCACTGAAAGCGTGTGTACTGAATAATCATCTCCTGCCCCAGAGTATAGATACCCTAGTATTCAGGCATTTATCCTCAAGACAAAAAAAAAAAAATTTAAATCAGAACATTCTTCTCTAAAGATACTGTCATCTAAGAACAATTGAACAATTGAAGTACCTAGTATGGGCATTTGCTCTGGGAAGCAAAGACATCCACATTCTGGGATTTAGAGGTCCCCCCCTAACATAATGGCTCTGTGTACATGGGTGGGGCTTACAGGCTTCATATTTGGAGCATCCAGCCATTTTGCTCAACCCCTAGACACATTATGATATTTCAGAACATCAAAGATTAAAAAATAAGAAACCGAAAGCTCCCAGAGATAAAAAACATTAACAGTTAAAGGAAGAAGAATTGGAATAGATTGGTAACCTCAACAGCAATTTGAGGGTGCAATTTTCGAACACCCATTTCCTGAGTGTTCGAAAAAACAATGGAGAAATGCCTTCAAGGCTCTTAGGGAAACTTATTTCGAACCTACAGTTTTATTTGTAGCCAACTATAAATTGAACATGATAGTTAAAAAAAAAAAGACATTTCCAGATTGCAAAGGTTCAAATTTCACCTCTCACCCCTTTCTTAGAAAGTTCCTTAGGCATATACTTCAGCAAAATGAGAAAGACAAATAAGTAAAGAAAGACAGAGATACACACTGGATTCTGGAAACAGTGAACTTAAAACTAGAGACTAACAGGGGAGACCTTCAAGATGGCGGAGGAGTAAGACGTAGAGATCACCGTCCTCCCCACAAATACATCAGAAATACATCTACATGTGGAACAACTCTTACAGAACACCTACTGAATGCTGGCAGAAGACTTTAGACTTCCCAAAAGGCAAGAAACTCCCCATGTACCTGGGTAGAGCAAAAGAAAAAATAGAGACAAAAGAATAGGGATGGGACCTGCACCAGTGGGAGGGAGCTGAGAAGGAGGAAAAGTTTCCACAAACTAGGAAACTCCTTCACTGGCGGAGACCGGGGTGGGTGGGTGGGGGGGAATTTCGGAGACACGGAGGAGAGCTCAGCAACAAGGGTATAGAGGGCAAAGCAGAGAGGTTCCCTCACAGATGATCGGTGTCAACCAGCACTCACCAACCTGAGGGGCTTGTCTGCTCACCTGCTGGGACGGGTGGGGGCTGGGAGCTGAGGCTGGGGAGTCAGAGGTCAGATCCCAGGGAGAGGACTGGGGTTGGCTGCGTGAACACAGCCTGAAGGGGTCTAGTGCACGACAGCTAGCCAGGAGGGAGTACGGGAAAAAGTCTGGACCTGCCTAAGAGGCAAGAGACCATTGTTTCGGGGTGCATGAGGAGAGGGGATTCAGAGCACTGTCTAAACGAACTGCAGACAGGCATGGGCTGCAGCTATCAGTGTGGACACCAGAGACAGGCATGGAATGCTAAGGCTGCTGCTGCAGCCACCAAGAAGCCTGTGTGCAAGCACAGGTCACTATCCACACCTCCCCTCCCGGGAGCCTGTGCAGCCCGCCACTGCCAGGGTTCCGATATCCAGGGACAACTTCCCTGGGAGAACACATGGCATGCCTCAGGCTGGTGCAATGTCATGTTGGCCTCTGCCGCCAAAGGACTTGCCCCGAATTCCACACCCCTCCCTCCCCCCGGCCTGAGTGTGCCAGAGCCCCCTAATCAGCTGCTCCTTTAACCCTGTCCTGTCTGAGCGAAGAACAGATGCCCTCAGGCGACCTACACCCAGAGGTGGGGCCAAATCCAAAGCTGAACCCCAGGAGTTGTGCGAACAAAGAAGAGAAAGGAAAATTTCTCCCAACAGCCTCAGGAACAGCAGATTAAATCTCCACAATCAACTTGATGTACCCTGTATCTGTGGAATACCTGAATAAAAAACGAAACATCCCAAAATTGAGGCAGTGGACTTTGGGAGCAATTGTAGACATGGGGTTTGCTTTCAGCATCCAATTTGTTTCCTGTTTTACGTTTATCTTAGTTTAGTATTTAGAGTTCATTATCATTGGTAGATTTGTTTATTGATTTGGTTGCTCTCTTCCTCCAATTTTTTTGTATATATATATACATATATATATATTTTTTCGTTTTTATCTTTAGGTGAATGTGTATGTGTTTGCTTCTTTGTGTGATTTTGTCTGCACAGCTTTGCTTTTACCATTTGTCCTAGGGTTCTGTTTTTTTCTTTTTTTTTAGTGTAGTTTTTAGCACTTGTTATCATGGGTGGATTTGTTTTTTAGTTTGCTTGCTCTCGTTTTTCTTTGTATCCTTTTTTTTAAACTTTTTTGTTTTTGATAATTATATTTTATTATAATTATTTTATTTATTTATTTATTTATTTATGTCTCCCTTTTCTTCTGAGCCGTGTGGCTGACAGGGTCTTTGTGCTCCGGCCGGGTGTCAGGTCTGTGCCTCTGAGGTGGGAGAGCTGATTTCAGGACATTGGTCCACCAGAGACCTCCCGGTTCCATGTAATATCAAACAGCAAAAGCTCTCCCAGAAATCTCCATCTCAATGCTAAGACCGAGCTCCACTCAATGACCAGCAATCCACAGTGCTGGAAACCCTACGCCAAACAACTAGCAAGACAGGAACACAACCCCATGCATTAGCAGACAGGCTGTCTAAAATCATAATAAGGTCACAGACACTGCAAAACACACCACCAGATGCAATCCTGTCCAACAGAAAGACAAAATCCAGCCTCATCCACCAGAACACAAACACTAGTCCCATCCACCAAGAAACCCACACAACCCACTGAACCAACCTTACCCACTGGGGGCAGACACCAGAAACAATGGGAACTACAAAGCTGTAGCCTGTGAAAAGGAGACCCAAACACAGTAAATTAAGCAAAATGAGAAGACAGAGAAACATACAGCAGATGAAGGAGCAAGGTAAAAACCAACCAGACCAAACAAATGAAGAGGAAATAGGCAGTCTACCTGAAAAAGAATTCAGAGTAAGGAGAGTAAAGATGATACAAACTCTTGGAAATAGAATGGAAAAAATACAAGGGAAGTTTAACAAGGATGTAGAAGAACTAAAGAGCAAACAAACAATGATGAACAACACAATAAATGAAATTAAAAATTCTCCAGAAGGGATCAATAGCAGAATAACTGAGGCAGAAGAACGGATAAGTGACCTGGAAGATAAAGTAGTGGAAATAACTACTGCAGAGCAGAATAATGAAAAAAGAATGAAAAGAATTGAGGACACTCTTAGAGACCTCTGGGACAAGATTAAATGTAACAACATTTGAATTATAGGGGTCCCAGGAGAAGAAGAGAAAAAGAAAGGGACTGAGAAATTATCAGAAGGGATTATACTTGAAAATTTCCCTAATATGGGAAAGGAAACAGTAAATCAAGTCCAGGAAGCACAGAGAGTCCCATACAGGATAAATCAAAGGAGAAACATGCCAAGACACATATTAATCAAACTAACAAAAATTAAAAACAGAGACAAAATATTAAAAGCAGCAAGGGACATTTAGAGAAGAGCTATCACCTATCCTTCTCAAACTCTTCCAAAATATAGCAGAGGGAGGAACACTCCCCAACTCATTCTATGAGGCCACCATCACCCTGATACCAAAACCAGACAAGGATGTCACAAAGAAAGAAAACTACAGGCCAATATCACTGATGAACATAGATGCAAAACTCCTCAACAAAATACTAGCAAACAGATTCCAACAGCACATTAAACGGATCATACACCATGATCAAGTGGGGTTTAGTCCACGAATGCAAGGATTCTTCAGTATACGCAAATCAATCAACGTGATACACCATATTAACAAATTGAAGGAGAAAAACCATATGATCATCTCAATAGATGCAGAGAAAGCTTTTGACAAAATTCAACACCCATTTATGATAAAAACCCTGCAGAAAGTAGGCATAGAGGGAACTTTCCTCAACATAATAAAGGCCGTATATATATATAAAAAAAACCAGAATACACTTTCTTCTCAAGTGCTCATGGAACATATTCCAGGATAGATCATATCTTGGGTCACAAATCAAGCCTTGGTAAATTTAAGAAAATTGAAATTGTATCAAGTATCTTTTCTGACCACAATGCTAAGACACTATATATCAATTACAGGGAAAATCTGTAAAAAAAAAATACAAACAAATAGAGGCTAAACAATACACTACTTAATAACCAAGAGATCACTGGAGAAATGAAAGAGGAAATCAAAAAATACCTAGAATCAAATAACAATGAAAACACGACGACCCAAAACCTCTGGGATGCAGCAAAAGCATTCTAAGAGGGAAGTTTATAGCAATACAATCCTACCTCAAGAAACGAAAAACATCTCAAAGAAACAACCTAACCTCACAACTAAAGCAATTAGAGAAAGAAGATTAAAAAAACCCCATGTAAGCAGAAGGAAAGAAATCGTAAAGATCAGATCAGAAATAAATGAAAAAGAAATGAAGGAAACAATAGCAAAGATCAATTAAATTAAAAGCTGGTTCTTTCAGAAGATAAACAAAACTGATAAATCATTAGCCAGACTCATCAAGAAAAAAAGGGAGAAGACTCAAATCAATAGAACTAGAAATGAAAAAGGAGAAGTACCAACTCACACTGCAGAAATACAAAGGATCATGAGAGGTTACTACAAGCAACTATATGCCAATAAAATGGACAATCTGGAAGAAATGGGCAAATTCTTAGAAAAGCACAACCTTCCGAGACTGAACCAGGAAGAAATACAAAACATAAACAGACCAATTGCAAGAACTGAAATTGAAACTGTGATTAAAAATCTTCCATCAAACAAAAGCCCAGGACCAGATGGCTTCACAGGCAAATTCTATCAAACGTTTAGAGAAGACCTAACATTTATCTTTCTCAAACTCTTCCAAAATATAGCAGAGTGAGGAACACTTCCAAACTCATTCTACGAGGCCATCATCACCCTGATATCAAAACCAGACAATGATGTCACCAAGAAATAAAACTACAGGCCAATACCGTTGAAGAACATAGATGCAAAAATCCTCAACAAAATACTAGCAAACAGAAACCAACATCACATTAAAAGGATCATACACCATGATTAAGTGCAGTTTATCCCAGGAATGCAAGAATTCTTCAATATATGCAAATCAATCAATGTGATAAAACATATTAACAAATTGAAGGAGAGAAAACATATGATTATCTCAATAGAGGTAGAAAAAGCTTTCAACAAAATTCAACACCCATTTATGATAAAAACCCTGCAGAAAGTAGGCATAGAGGGAACTTACCTCAACATAATAAAGGCCATATATGACAAACCCACAGCCAACATCATTCTCATGGTGAAAAAATGAAACCATGTCCTCTAAGACCAGGAACAGGACAAGGTTTTCCACTCTCACCACTATTATTCAACATAGTATTGAAAGTTTTAGCCACAGCAACCAGAGAAGAAAAAGAAATAAAAGGAAACCAAATCGCAAAAGAAGAAGTAAAGCTGTCACTCTTTGCAGATGACATGAAACTATACATAGAGAATCCTAAGATGCTACCGGAAAACTACTAGAGATAATGAATTTGGTAAAGTAGCAGGATACAAAAGTAATGCACAGAAATACCTTGCATTCCTATATACTAATGATGAAAAATCTGAAATAGAAATTAAGGAAACACTCCCATTGCAAAGAGGGAAGTTGCAAAGAATAAAATACCTAGGAATAAACCTACCTAAGGAGAAAAAAGATCTGTATGCAGAAAACTATAAGACACTGATGAAAGAAATTAAAGATGATACAAACAGAGGGAGAGATATACCACATTCTTGGATTGGAAGAATCAACATTGTGAAAATGACTATACTACCCAAAGCAATCTACAGATTCAATGCAATCACTATCAAACTACCAATGGCATTTTTCACAGAACTAGAACAAAAAATCCCACAATTCGTATGGAAACACAAAAGACCCCGAATAGCCAAAGCAATCTTGAGAAAGAAAAACGGAGCTTGAGGAATCAGGCTCCCGGACTTCAGACTATAGTACAAGGTACAGTAATCTAGACAGTATGGTACTGGCACAGAAACAGAAAATAGAGATCTATGGAACAGGATTGAAAGCCCAGAGATAAACCGACGTACATACGGTCATCTTATTTTTGATAAAGAAGGCAAGAATATACAATGGAGAAAGGACAGCCTCTTCAATAACTGGTGCTGGGAAAACTGGACAGCTACATGGAAAAGAACGAAATTAGAACATTTCTTAACACCATACACAAAAGTAAACTCAAAATGGAAAAAAAAACCTAAATGTAAGGCCAGACACTATAAAACTGTTAGAGGAAAATATAGGAAGAACACTGTATGACATACGTCACAGCAAGATCGTTTTTGACCCACCTCCTACAGAAATGGAAATAAAAACAAAAATAAAGAAATGGGACCTAATGAAACTTAAAAGCTTTTGCACAGCAAAGGAAACCATAAACAAGACGAAAGACAACCCTCAGAATGGGAGGAAATATTTGCAAATGAAGCAACTGACAAAGGATTAATCTCTAAACTTTACAAGCAGCTCATGCAGCTCAATATTAAAAAAATACCCCAATCCAAAAATGGGTAGAAGACCTAAGTAGACATTTCTCCAAAGAAGATATATAGATTGCCAACAAACACATGAAAGGATGCTCTACATCACTAATCATTAGAGAAATTCAAATCAAAACTACAGTGAGCTATCACCTCATACCAGTCAGATTGGACATCATCAAAAAATCCACAAACAATAAATGCTGGAGACGGTGTGGAGAAAAGGGAACCCTCTTTCACTGTTGGTGGGAATGTAGATTAATAGAGCCACTATGGAGAACAGTATGGAGGTTCCTTAAAAAACTAAAAATAGAACTACCATATGACCCAGCAATCCCACTACTGGGCATATACCCTGAGAAAACCATAATTCAAAGAGTCATGTATCAAAATGTTCATTGCAGCTCTATTTACAATAGCCCGGAGATGGAAACAACCTAAGTGTCCATCATCGGATGAATGGATAAAGAAGATGTGGCACATATATACAATGGAATATTATTCAGCCATAAAAATAAACGAAATTGAGCTATTTGTAATGAGGTGGATGGACCTAGAGTCTGTCATACAGAGTGAAGTAAGTCAGAAAGAGAAAGACAAATACCGTATGCTAACACATATATTTGGAATTTAAGAAAAAAAAATGTCATGAAGAACCTAGGGGTAAGACAGGAATAAAGACACAGACCTACTAGAGAATGGACTTGAGGATATGGGGAGGGGGAAGGGTAAGCTGTGACAAAGCAAGAGAGTGGCATGGATATATGTACACTACCAAATGTAAAATAGATAGCTAGTGGGAAGCAGCCACATAGCACAGGGAGATCAGCTCGGTGGTTTGTGACAAACTAGAGGGGTGGGATAGGGCGGGTGAGAGGGAGGGATTCACAAGAGGGGAGAGATATGGGAACATATGTATATGTATAACTGATTCACTCTGTTATAAAGCAGAAACTAACACACCGTTGTAAAGCAGTTATACTCCAACAAAGACTAAAAAAAACAACAACTAAAAACTAAAAATAGAACTACCATACTACCCAGCAATCCCACTACTGGGTTATACCCTGAGAAAACCATGATTCAAAAAGAGTCATGTACCACAATGTTCATTGCAGCACTATTTACAATAGCCAGGACATGGAAGCAACCTAAGTGCCCATTGACCAATGTTGGATAAAGAAGATGTGGCACACATATACAATGGAATATTACCTAGTCATAAGAAGAAACGAAATTGAGTTATTTGTAGTGAGGTGGATGGACCTAGAGTCTGTCATACAGAGTTAAGTAAGTCTGAGAGAAAAACAAATACCATTTGCTAACACATATATATGGTATAAAAAAAATGATTTTGAAGAACCTAGGGGCAGGACAGGAATAAAGAGGCAGACGCAGAGAATGGACTTGAGGACACGGGGAGCAGGACGGGTAGGCTTGGAGAAAGTGAGAGTGGCATGGACTTATATGTACTACCAAATGTAAAATAGGTAGCTAGTGGGAAGCAGCCACATAGCACAGGGAGATCACCTCGGTGCTTTGTGACCACCTAGATGGGTGGGATAGGAAGTGTAGGAGGGAGACGCAAGAGGGAAGAGATACGGTGATATAGGTATATGTATAGCTGATTCACTTTGTTATAAAGCAAAAACTAACATACCATTGTAAAGCAAGTATACTCCAATAAAGATGTTAACAAAATAAATTTAAAAATACCCCCACAAAACAAAAAAAAAACTAGAGACTAATAAAAGTAAGACCAAGGATGACAGCTACACAACAGGCCTAAGGAGCATTCATTCAGAATGGAAGTAAGGAGGCCTCCAGGAGGGAAGAATCCAGAAAATAAGAGGAGGGAGGTGCTCAAGATACTACTCACCTTTTAGAAATTAGAGAAGCTGTGGATGCTGCAGATAATGTGGTAAAAAATAAAGGCAATTTAAAAATCCAGAAAAAATAAAACATCATATGGATTAAGAAATGTTAAATCTCTCATAACCCTTGACAGAAAAGAGGAAAATTTTAAATAGCCACAATAGTATAAACACTGCATACTGATTTTCAACTTTCACAAGTAACCAATTACAAAAGCACAGGATAACTTAATTATAGAGATACTTAATTATAGATAAAGAACAAAACATATATGTTACCCCTCTTGGCAATGTGAAAAGTAAAAGTACAAATGGCAAGAATTAGTAGATAGAAAAGATGAGAGATAAAGGGAAGAACTAATGGCTTCATCTTACAAATAAGAGTTAAATACTGTCCACAGTTTATGGAACAAGAAATAAAGGTCTAAGTATATTTCTCTAACAAACAAACAGAGGGACTAAAAGGCACAGTAACTACATTAGGACGAGAGGTAGAATAATTGAGGTAAAGACTCATTTATCACTGTAGAAAATTAATAAAGTCTAAAAGAGGTAAATCAAGTAGTACAGCTGTATATATGGAGGCAATCACAGAAGAACTAAACAAACAGTTAATAGAGTTAAAAGTAATAATCTCAGAGGACTGGAACTGGGAGTACAGAGGGTTAGAACAGTGAAATGTTGCTTACATTATAAGCCTTTATGTACAAAGTTCATATTTTTAAAAACCACATGCATGTATTACGTGGCTACTCCAAAACCAACCAGGAAGTTTGAAACAGGAAACTTTTGCCACTACTAAACTCAAACCAGCCTCTGAGACTCCTCACCTGAAAAAGAGTGCTGGCAAGGGGCCATCTAAGCATAGCTCCTGTCTCTCATTCCATCTGTCTCTTTCCCCCAACCCCTGCCCCAAAGCCTATGTTCCTTCTCTCAACACGAACTATAGATTAAGTTACAACCAGCTTCATTCTCGGCCACGAAGATTACTTTTGTTTTATAGGGATACAATAAACTGTACATATTTAAGGGTACAACTTAAGTTTTGACATATGTATGTACATATGTATACCTGTGAAACCATCATCACAATGAAAAGAATGAAGATATCCACCCGCCCCCTCCCCCAGATTTTCCCCATACCCCTTGGTATTCCCTTCCCACTAAGCCACATCTCTGATGCCCCTGTTCATTCCCAGGCAACCACTGATAAGCTTTCTGGCACTATTGACTAGTTTTCATCTTCTAGAATTTTATATAAATAGAATCATACAATGTGTACTTTTTTGGAGGTCTGATTTCTTTCACTCAGCTTAATTATTTTAAGATGCATCCATGTAATAACATATATCAAATATATATCAGCAGTTCATTCCTTTTTATTGATAAGTAGTATTCCACGGTATGGATGTAACAGAATTTGTTTATGCATTCACCTGCTCATGGACATCATGGGTTGTTTCCAGTTTTTAGTTACTACAAATAAAACTGTTACATACATTGGTGTGCAAGTCTTCGTATGGACATATGCTTTCCTTTCTCATAGGACATCAGAGTGGAACTCTTTGTTTTCTTATAAGCATATGTTATAGGAAACTATCAAACTGTTTTCTAAAGTGAATGTGCCATTTTATATTCCCACCAACAATGTATGAAGAGTTGCAGTTTCTCACGTCCTCATCAAAATTTGGTATGGTCAGTCTTTTTAAGTTTAGTTATTCTAATATGTGTGTAGTACCCTTTCACTGTGGTTTTAATCTGCTTATCCCGAATGACTAATGATGTTGGGCATCTTTTCATATATCTTCTTTGAAATATGTGTTCATATCTTTCACCCATTAAAAAGATTGAGTCGTCATTAGTTTTAGAATTGAGTCTGATAGTTTTAGAATTTACATTTAAGTCTATGACCCATTTTGACTTATTTTTTTGTAGAGTGTGAGATATTAATCAAGGTTTTTAAAAATAATGATGTCCAAATGTTCCAGCATGATTATAATTAGAAAGACTATCTATGCTTTCTCCACTGAATTGCTTTACACCTTTGTTAAAGATTAATTGACCATATATGTGCGGGTTTATTTCTGGGCTCAGTATTCTGCTCCTTGATCTACCATCTATCGTCATATGAAAAACACTGTGTCTTGATAACTGCTGGTTTCTAATGAGCTTTGAGATCAGGTAGTCCTCCAAGTTTGTTTTTTTCCAAAGTTGTTTTGTTTCAAAGTCCTTTGCCTTTCCAAAAAAGTTTAGAATCGAAGTGTCAATTTCTACAAATAAAAATAGGATAGATGAAGTTGGGGAAAACTGACATCTTAACATTATTTCATATATTTGATGCCATTATGAAATATATATTTTTAAAGTGTCAATTTATGATTGTTTATTGCTGGTATACATGAATATAATTGATTTTTCAAATAGTAAGTCTGTGTCCTGTGAACTTGTTATATTCACTTACTAGTTTCTAGTGGTTGTTTTGTAGATTTTGTATGATTTTCTACAAAGATGATCACATTGCATATAAAGACAGTTGAATTTTCTTTCAAAACTGGTTGCTTGTTATTTTTTTCTTTCCTTATTGCACTGGTTAGAACCTCCAGCACAGTGCTGACTAGAAATGATGTGAGTAAACATCCTTACCTTGTTCTTAATCTTAGAAGGAAAGCATTCATTCTTTCACCATAAAGTATGATGTTAGCTCTAGGGTTTTTGAGGAAGGTCCCCTCTACTCCTAGTTTTTTGAGAATTTTTATCATGGATTTGTATTGGATTTTGGTAACCATTTTATCTGCATTGATTGATATGATGATACGATTTTCCTTCCTGAGTCTTTTAATAGGGTTAATCACATTGATTTTCCCCCCATTTAAAAAAAATTAAAGTGTAACTGACATACAAGTTGAAAACTACCCAGTGGAAATCTGGTTCTATATTCAGAGGCCTCAACTAAAACATTAGGAGAGGAGCTCAAGATCTTGTTCAGGTGGGCAGACATTCGTGAATGGACATTTTCCTGTCTGTCTGGCGTATCATCCATCCATCCATTCACCCATCCATCTATCCATCCACTGTTTGCTAGGCACTTGTTCTAGTCAAAGAGTGTGCAAGGCACTGGAGATATAATGAACCTTGTAGACCTTGTTCTTCTGAGGCTTACAATCTACCTAGTGAGGAAATAAACAGCTAATCACATTCATGGGATGAATGCCATAGTAAGGTCATGGAGGAAAGTCAATGAAATCATAGAGGAGGGAGTTATTCTGCTTGGGGTAAGGAAGCTGGGGCGGATGCCTTTTGAGCTGGCATTTGAAAAGTAAGCAGGAGATTTCTAGACTGAGATGAGTGAGAAGGGCATTCCAGAGAAGTGGCTATAATTAGGGCAGTGCTTTAGAAATTTTTCCATACTTCCAATGCCTTCCCTACTCATTTTAGAGAAGTTTTGCATTCTTTTACTATATATACATATATATATATATATATATCCAATATATATTTGTTTAAATATAATGAAGTGCTTTTCTATAAACGAGAGTAGAATCTATGCTCCAGGAAGACACATGTTGGACCCTGGCAGATCACTGCCAGTTTGTGAGGCCTAGCTCTGTGTGAAGGAGCTGAGGGTCACTGGTAAACAATCAGAAACTAGGAGCAGCTTCTTGGAGTAGTCGTCTAACCTCAATCATGCCAATCAAACATTAGGCATGCAATTAGGCAAACATACAAGCTTTGAAGCTAGAGTATTTCTAAGGACCTAAATTACCATTTGCTCACTCTCTGATTACCCCAGCTCCATGATGAGCCAAGCTCTACCTAGCACTGACAAAAAATAGCAAGAATGCTTTTAGTTGCTTTAAACAAGTCTTCAAATTTCTTTGGCAAATCAAGTCAGCAGTACAGTGTCTTGCTGGGGTCTTCAGTTGACATTGAACTGGGGTTGTGCAGAGCCCAGTTCTAAGAAATAAATAATGTGATGAATTATGTTAGTACTGAGATCTCTGAGCACCCGACAGTCACAATTTTTGACTTGTACTAATAGTATCTGTTGAAATAGTAATCAGAGACCTCATCTCTCATCAGCTGATACCTAGATGTATGGAAAGTGTTGCCATATCCTGCTTGAGAGTTGATCAGAAATGTTTTGCATTACTTCTTGCCAATAAAGGTCAAATTCTGTTAAAACACATACCTTTAACATATAATGGAAGGTTTTGTAGAATGAAGAAACTTCAAAGTGTAAGTTGGTGGCACATTTATTTCCAGCAGCATTCAGTACAATAGAGCTCAAGAT
Organism: Aethalodelphis obliquidens; assembly: GCF_003676395.1. Classification (NCBI taxonomy): domain Eukaryota; kingdom Metazoa; phylum Chordata; class Mammalia; order Artiodactyla; family Delphinidae; genus Aethalodelphis; species Aethalodelphis obliquidens. Next base: position 5,726,689 of record NW_020838029.1, on the reverse strand, counting down.
AACCAAAGATTTGAATCACCAAGGAGTTTCCTTTTTGTAAAGAATATTAGGCTACCAAAACTTTTCTGAGTTCCTACTGTAGCATTTTTCAACTATTTAAAAATTTAATCTATGCCCACTTTAATAAGTGTTTAATACTTTATGTAGTTCCTGTTTCTGATGGCAACCAGTTTCCCAAGGAAGTATCCCTGATTTACAATTATCTGCTGTGTATCTGCACCAGCTAAATAGAATTAATCAGACTACTTTTTATACTAGACAGTTATTTTGATTGATTTTTGGAAACAAAAATGATAAGCATCCTCTTCATTCCAAAAATCATTGCCACAGTGTTTACATGGTTTACACCATGTGTTTACACAGTTATCACCACCTTGTACTTCAGCTACTCCCCAAAGATTAAGCAGTTATCTGAATAAATTTGCTCAAACGGTTCTAAATCTACCCACCCAGTGCAACACAAAAAACCCCTGCATTTCCATAAAACCCCAACTCATTCATTTAATAAACACTTATTGATAAAATACTGTGGAATGCAAGATACTATGCAATGTAATAGGGATACAAATAAAGTAAGATATGGCCTTTGCTTTCTACATAGTCACTGGTTAGCATGATGGATCTTTTTTTTTTTTTTTTGATTTCGGCAATAAGAATTTATTTTAAAAATCCTTTGTACAACTTTACCACATTATGGTTCTGTGAAGGTATTTCGAGATTTTGTAGTTATAGTATGAATAAGCTAAAATGGGAGAGGAAATATTCTCATATAGCATGATGGACCTTAACCAGGGCCAAGTATCAGAATTACTTGGAGAGTCTTTCCAAAATTGACCTGGGCAGTGCTGAGACCGCCACCTAGGGAAGAAAGATCTGAAGTGCCTTCTGAAGGTTTGGTAGTTTGATAAATAGAAATAGAACTAACGGGGCATCCTAGGTAGAGGGAATAGCATGTATAAACCTATTAAAGCATGCTACTTAGCTCTAAATTTTCTTATCTACAAAATGGGATAATAATCACCTCATGGGATTGTTAAGGGAATGAAATGAGAACACGTATGAAAGCGCCTGGTGTATTGTAGATGTTCAATCAACATTGTGTTCTTTGCCCTAACATTTAAAATAAAATTGATTTAAGAAATTAATTTTTCCTCCTCCCCGTGTCCTCAAGTCCTTTCTCTATGTCTGCATCTTTATTCCTGTCCTGCCCCTAGGTTCATCAGAACCATTTTTTTTTTATATTCCATATATATGTGTTAGCATATGGTATTTGTTTTCCTCTTTCTGACTTACTTCACTCTGTATAACAGTCTCTAGGTCCATCCACCTCATTACAAATAACTCAATTTCGTTTCTTTTTATGGCTGAGTAATATTCCATTGTATATATGTGCCACATCTTCTTTATCCATTCATCTGTTGATGGAAACTTAGTTTGCTTCCATGTCCTGGCTATTGTAAATAGTGCTGCAATGAACACTGTGGTACATGACTCTTTTTTTTTTTTTTTTTTTTTGCGGTACGCGGGCCTCTCACTGTTGTGGCCTCTCCCGTTGCAGAGCACAGTCTCCGGACGCGCAGGCCCAGTGGCCATGGCTCACGGGCCCAGCCACTCCGCGGCATGTGGGATCTTCCTGGACCAGGGCATGAACCCATGTCCCCTGCATCGGCAGGTGGACTCTCAACCACTGTGCCACCAGGGAAGCCCCGTGACTCTTTTTGAATTATGGTTTTCTCAGGGTATATACCCAGTAGTGGGATTGCTGGGTCATATGGTAGTTCTATTTTTGGTTTTTTAAGGAGCCTCCATACTGTTCTCCATCGTAGCTGTATCAATTTACATATTATTCAGCCATAAAAAGAAACGAAATTGAGTTATTTTTAGTGAGGTGGATGGACCTAGAGTCTGTCATACAGAGTGAAGTAAGTCAGAAAGAGAAAGACAAATACTGTATGCTGACACATATATATGGAATCTAAAAAAAAAAAAAAAAGGTTCTGACGAACCTAGGGGCAGGACAGGAATAAAGACGCAGACGTAGAGAATGGACTTGAGGACACGGGGAGCGGGAAGGGTAAGCTGGGACGGAGTGAGAGAGTAGCATTGACGTATATACACTACCAAATATAAAATAGATAGCTAGTGGGAAGCAGCTGCATCGCACAGGGAGATCAGGTCGGTGCTTTGTGACCACCTAGAGGGGTGGGATAGGGAGGGTGGGAGGGAGACGCAAGAGGGAGGGCATATGGGGATATATGTATACATATAGTTGATTCACTTTGTTATACAGCAGAAATTAACACAACACTGTAAAGCAATTATACTCCAATAAAGATGTTTAAAAAATAAATAAATAAAATCAGAAAAAAAAGAAATTAATTTTTTCCACCAAGTGTGACCCTGAAGAAATGACACATAGAATGGATAAGATGTAATCACGATTAAAAGGGGAAAGACAAGTTTGCAGCTTGGAAGAGATAGGGGCAACATGGCAGTACTGGCTGGGCATAACCAGAGAGGGAGGCTAAGTTAGGGTTACAGGGTAATCAAAATCAGATGCATCTAAGAGTTTTAGAAGAAATTATATATCTGCGAGTCATACTGTGATGGGAAAATGAACTAAAGTCACTCTGGTTAGCTGGTCCTAAAGCGAGAAATTATGCTTCATATGTATTCTGAGTACATTTTAGTCTTTCCTGCTACTATTTCCATGTTCAGGAGGCGAGGATAAAAAGTAGAGTGTGTGTGTGTGTGTGTGTGTGTGTGTGTGTGGGCGCACGCACGCGTGTGCGTGGGCGCGTGTGTGGTAATGGTAGTGAGGGAAGGGAGAATAAAGGGAAGCTCTGGATATATCCAGAAATATAATTATCTTATAGGCATCTTGCTTACCAATAAAACTCCTCTACTTTCGGCACAATTATCACATTGGATTGATTCTCTGCCACCAGTAACTTAACATTCACTTTAGCAGATGCTTCCTTTGCCTATGTTGTAGCTAATTAATACAGAAGCACAAAATCTACACATTTATAAAATGGTAGTAGCTTGAATTTTAAACACTTTTTTCCAATATTAATAAAGCCTAACATTTTATAAGCATTTGTTCCCTCAATTCCAATAAAGGGAGAATTGGTCAGTAAAACAGAAACTATTGTTTAAAACATTCATAGATTGTAACCAATCAAAAGTGGGTAAGTTTGTCACTAGTGAAATGCAAATTAAAGCAACAATTAGGTACAACTACACACCAATTTGAAAAGATAAAAATTTTAAAAAGGGGGCTTCCCTGGTGGCGCAGTGGTTGAGAGTCCGCCTGCTGATGCAGGGGACATGGGTTCGTGCTCCGGTCCGGGAAGATACCACATGCCGCAGAGTGGCTGGGCCCGTGAGCCATGGCCGCTGAGCCTGCGCGTCCGGAGCCTGTGCTCCACAACGGGAGAGGCCACAGCAGTGAGAGGCCCGCATACCGCAAAAACACACAAAACACACACACACACAAATAAATAAATAAATAAAAAGAACTGACAATACCAGTTGCAGGCAAGGATGCAAAGCAATAGGGACTCTCGTTCATTGCCAGTGAGAAGGCAAAATGGTACAGCTGCTTTAGAAGACAGTTTAGAAGTTTCTTACAAAGCTCTTAACATACAACAGAGCAACTGCACTGCTAAAGATTTACCCAACTGATTTCAAACTTATTTTCACACAAAAAGTAGCATTCGGATATTTATAGCAGCTTTGTTCACAATCACAAAACACTAGAAAAAAATCAAGATTTCCTTCAATACATAAATGGATAAACAAACTTTATACATACATATAGTGGAATACTATTCCGTGATAAAAAAAGGAATAAGCTATTAAGCCACACAAAGATGTGGATGAATCTAAAATATATATTGCTAAGTGAAAGAAACCAGTTGGAAAGGCTACATACTGCATGATTCCGTTTATATAACACTTTGGAAAAGACGAAACTATAGAGATCTTAGGTAAGTAAATGACTGGTGGTTGGTTGCCAGAGGTTTGAGGAGGAGGCAAGGCTGAATACGTGAAGCACAGGTTTTTTGTTTGTTTGTTTTTGTTTTTAAGGGTGTGAAACTATTTTGTATGACACTGTAATGGTAGATGCATGACACTATGCATTTTTCAAAACCCCTAGGACCTTACAGCACAAAGAGTGAATCTTATGTATGCAAAAGTAAAAAAGTCATTTAAGAAGTCATCAGGAGATTGATCTCAGGATGGAATGGAGAATGTGACAAAAAACTAATTATATTACATAGGTATGAAACAATCTCACTGAAGGGCGTGGGGAGAAAAAGAGCTGACCTAAGTAACTTTGGAAATCAGTAGCTTTGTCAGACTAAGGACAAAAGGAAATATAGATAAGCATGTACTCCATTTGATAAAGTTGTCCCCATGGAGGTGTGGGTTAACAATTCTGAAACCACTGTTGGGTACTGGAATTGGATGATGAAGTGGATGGTGGATGGGAGTGGGAGGTTATAGGCAAGCAGGAGAGAAGGCTAGAATAACCCATATGGTAATGGATTAGAGTTGGAGACATCAGTATGAACTCACGTTTAGCTTAATATAGGTAAAAATGGTTACGTATAGAAATGTTTATAGATATGTGCGTAAATACTGGCTAGTATATACACGTTTCTTTCTTCTGTCAGCTGAGAAGTCCTAGAAATAATGACACCTCAGTAGGAACAAGCACTCAGATCTTGTTTTTTAACACCATTTTTCAGTAAGAAGAACCAGAGATCCTTGGAGAATTGGTTAATGACAGGACTGCCAGAAGTAGGAAATATACATATGAGCCTTTAGCATCTTGTAGTTCCATAAAGAAATATTTAGTAAAAGTCCACATGGATGGTGGCACGTCAGATGGACATAGGAGCCAACTGAAAGAGCTCTCGGTAGCCAAAGCTTGAACAGTTTGAGCAACAAAATAAAGTAGTATTAGGGCTTCCCTGGTGGCACAGTGGTTAAGAATCCGCCTGCCAATGCAGGGGACACGGGTTCGAGCCCTGGTCCCAGAAGATGCCACATGCCGCGGAACAACTAAGCCCGTGCGCCACAACTACTGAGCCCGCGTGCTGCAACTACTAAAGCCCACCCGCCTAGAGCCCGTGCTCTGCAACGAGAGAAGCCACCGCAGTGAGAAGCCTGTGCACTGCAACAAAAAGTAGCCCCTGCTCAGCAAAACTAGAGAAAGCCCATGTGCAGCAATGAAGACCCAACACAGCCAAAAATAAATGAATAAAATAATTAAAAAAATAATTAAGTAGTATTAGAATATTACCCAAAGTATAAAATAAATATCCTTATGTCTATATTTATATAAACTAATGATGAAGCAAACAAATAGCTGGGTGACAAATCGACCATATACAAGATTCCCAAATAATTTATGTAGATCTTTCACCCTCAAGAAGGTGGAGCATAACTCTCCACTCCTTAAGTTGGGCTGCACACCATGACTTTCAAAGGGTACCGCATGAAAAGGGGGAAAGTAATAATTTTACAGTGGAGAAACCCAGTGAACACAAGCTCAGCCAGGTGACCAAGATTAACATCAACGGTGATGTCATGTTAATAGTATCTACCTTTAATATAAGTTGAGAAGGGTATTTTATCTCTGTGGTCTTCCTCCAAACCTTATAACCCCAATCTAATCATGAGAAAAACATCAGACAAACTCCAGTTGAGGGAGATTCTACAAAATAGCTGACCAGTGCCCCTCAAAACTGTTAAGGTCATTGAAAACAAGGGAAGTCTGAGAAATTGCCATTAGCAAGAGAAGACTCATGGTGTACATTATGACATCCTGTATGGGACCTTGTAAGAGAAAAAGGACATTAGATAGAAACTAAGGAAATGTGTATAAACTATGAATTTTAGTTAATAGTAACATATTGGTATTAGTTCATTTGTTGTGACAAATGTACCATACTAATGTAATAGGGGATACTGGGATACAGTATACAGGAAATCTGTACTATCTTTGCAATGTTTCTGTAAATCTAAAGCTACTTTAAAATAGAAAGTTTATTTTAAAAACTTTATTTAAAATACTGCATTAAGGGACTTCCCTAGTGGTCCAGAGGTTAGGACTCTGCTCTTCCAGTGCAGGGGGCACGGGTTGGATCCCTGGTCAGGGAACTAAGATCCTACATGCCGCAGCATGACCAAAAAGTAAAAAATAAAATAAAATAAATAAAATAAAATATTGCATTAAGATATTATTTATCTAGGAAAAAACTGGACAAATATATAACCTAAAATAAACAGAAGACCTTGTCAAAGCAACGGGTGAAGAAGAAGGAAAAGATATTTCCAGAGTGGGATCACCCTACGAAGATTCCCAGCACAAAGGAAAAGAAGGAGAAAAGTATGCATACAAAAAAAGCTGCTTTCACTGCAGTGACAAGCAAAATCTCACCTGGCAAGGTTAAATAGCAGTGCTCTGGAATGTCATGATAGCACAATAGGAATTAGCCAAAGAACTTAGCCTGCAGTTACCCACAGACTAATTTGTTTTCTGAAGAACCACATTCCAAAGTTTACACAAATCATGAAGCCTACAAAGATTTATTTTGTGTCTGTTTTTTTCTTTCAGATAATGATAAAATTGAACTTTTTTAAGACATGGAATACAATTTGAAAGTTCGTTATTCGAGATTCCAAACAAAAACACTATGACTTCTGATTTGTTTACAATTCCAAGCAGAATCCAAGATTTTCTCACCTCCAGATTTGATCTTTACCAGTGAATTCACGGTACGTCCAAAAAGAAGGGCTCTTCTATGGCTACTATTAGAATTGAACTTTAAAAGAACCACCAGCACCAATACAGACAAAATTGTGTAGACCTGTGTACTACACTGGACTTGAAGTAACCATAATATAATGGAAAAAGCAAGGCCATTGGAGAGGGTGAGGAGAGGCAGGAGCTCAATGGCATCAGATGATTATTTCACATCACATACACTTGCTAATCTGGATGAGACTAGGGTTGTAAGTGTCTGCGACTGTCTCCTTGAGAAACAAGTTGGCAGTCTTATGGTTCTGAGTTTCCCTGAAATATTTATTCTATTATTCCTTTGGGTAATTATAGCTTATTAGCCCTAGTTACATTCTCATGTTGCATAGTAAATTATTCTCGTCTCTCCTTGGTGTTTTCACCCTTCAGACAGTTGTGTTCCCACCCCTCTCCCCCTTAGTCATCACTCAGCTAAATTGTAGAGATAAAATTCTTTTAATCTTTTCTCATAAATCAATCCCTCTGGCCCCTTAATCATTTCTGTTACTCTTCTCTGAACTCTCTCCAATTAATCTATATCTTTTCAGTTAATGAGTTTTGAGAAGCTGAAGAGCCCAGGTGTGATCCTAGTTATGTTTGGTGTCTATGTATTTGTAAATGCACCCAAGGGTCTTTTGTAATAGGGACAAAAAATGTAATAAATTAACAGTGGCTTTTTTGCTTTTTATAGTACTCAGAAATGGTTAATTATCTTTCAGCTATGGGTTTTTATCATCAATGGCCATTTTTCAAGTTCAACTTCTGTTAGACTATTATAGTCCTGCTGTTAACCAGTCACAAATACTTCAAGTATCTGTCAAAAATAAATCTATTTAGATTGACTCCAACCAGTTATTTTCAAAAGAACCTTATGTTTAATTCTTCCAGAGATTATTTTGCAAGCCAGTCTGTGTATACAGACACCACCAGAGTTGAGTGCCTTCATTGAAGAAAACTAAGATGAAGTTTAGAGATGGTTTTGAAAAAATGGAAAGGAAATTAACCTACTGGACTGCTAAAGGAATGAAGGTTATTTTTGTAGGAAAAAGGTAATACTTTTAGAGAACTGTCACTGCATGGTAAAAGCAGACTATTTCAGAATAATGATTTCTTTCCAGAGAGTTCAACTTACCTTCCACTTTCAATAGGTATTCAGCTCCCTTTAGCAGAAGTGATGGGTTAGTCTACTCTTAATTTCAGGAAATAATTCAGTTTGGGGGTAATTCATCCCCATGAGTACTTACCATCGTTAATTCCCTTCCATTTCCTTCCTGCTGACATTTCTTCGCCTTTTTTAGTGTAGTTACACCCACAAGAAGGTATATAGTTAGTTAACAGATGGTTACTAAGCCTCTACATTGTGCAAAAATTTTAAATTACCAGAGGTTACAGAAGAGGATATATATGAAAAGAGAACCTCAAAATACATTTCATATTTGCATAGGGGTTGGTGCTCTTTTGGGGGTAGTAAAACACAAGGCATATAAAAACCTGACACTGACTTAAAACATTGCATCAAAAATGCTATTATTAAAAAATAGAAAACTAAAGTGGCAGGGGAATTAGGAGTAAAGGAGTGATTAGCATAAAGTAGAGTTAATCTGGGATGACTTGATGGAGAAAATGAAAGTGAAATTAGATAATTTTCCTCCTCTGGCATGTAGTTTCTTTTTTTTTCTTTTTCTTTTTTGGCGGTACGCGGGCTTCTCACTGTTGTGGCCTCTCCCGTTGCGGAGCGCAGGCTCAGCGGCCATGGCTCATGGGCCCAGCCACTCCACGGCATGTGGGATCCTCCCAGACCGGGGCACGAACCCGTGTCCCCTGCATTGGCAGGCGGACTCTCAACCACTGCACCACCAGGAAAGCCCTGGCATGTAGTTTCTGATGAGAAAATGTGTACAAACAATAGCTAAAGGAAGGTTTGAGGATTATCTGTGGATCATATTTATCCATGATATGATATTCCTTTGCCTATTAGCACAAACACTAGAAATTGGGCTTTATAAGCTTACTGTGGTTCTGAAATATTCTTTTAGTTTGGAGTTCAAACACCTTAATCTATATGAGATCAAATATACAAATGGAAATATAGCCCAGTGGGGAAAAGGCAACACATTTTCTGTAAGTAGAAATCATATCTTGATTCATTTACAAGAGCTCTTTGAGGAGGCAAATAAGGATGTGGCCATTGGGAAACCAATGGATGCCATTTACTTGGGTTTTCAATACTTTTTTTTCAAGATCATACACCAAAGATTGCATAAAAATATAAATGAGTTCACACAGAAGTTGTGGGAGGACAACTTTAAGGATATTAAACAAAGGGGACTGCTTTAGAAAAAATGTAAATGATGAGCACTCTCCAGATCTGTACTGACTCTGATGACCATCATTTATTGAGTTCTCATTATGCACCAGGCACCATTCTAGGTATTTTCACAAAGTGCTTCTCAAAATTTTTCTATGAAAGTAGGCTTAAGAGCAGAAGAGATTAATGCTACTAATGTCTGGGAGTATGTACTAAAATAGAAAATTCCTTTGGTTTATCTTATAAATTCACATAAACTTTGTACTCTACTTCATAATGAATATGTTTTACTAGAAAAATAATGCTTTAAACTATTTACCATTAATTAAAACAGTCACAGAAGGAAAATGGTGCATGTTTATCCTATAACTTTTCTGTAATCCCAGACTTGTATGTCTGATCTCATTTAATTCTCACATTAGCTTCCGGAAGTAGTTGTTATTCCCATTTTGTAGATGTGGAACTTGGGTCTCAGAAAGATTATTAAACTCAGGTGTATCTGCCTTCAAAGTCTACTTATGGGATCGTACATCACTTGAGATTGAAGAATTAACTAATTAGAAAAGATGATGAAGACTCTCTTGCCCAACAACTTTATTTTACTCACAGGAAAACTGAGGCCAAAAGAGGAGATATGACAAGGAAGCCACACAAGTTAGAACTGAGATCAGAATCTAAGTCGTCACTTTATCTGCCCTCCCCCAACCCAGCCAGGTAAGGTGCTACTATTATGAGCTCCCATAGCACCCATCACGACTACACTTCTCCAGCACTCAGCAAAGTGACAAGTGCAGAGTAGGCACTCAGAAAATAGTTGTTACATGTACATACACTTGCTGTAATGCTCTTTTTACTCATTACACCACACAGTCTATTTTAACATTTTTGCTAGTGATCTGGAAGAGTGTGGGTTTAAGACTGTAGATGACTCAAAGTTCCCTCCATATAAGATGCTTTAACAACAGGGAAATATTACAAAAAGAAAGACCTAACAAGACTCATGAGAGGGTATAAAAGGTAAAATTTCCCATTAGGGTGAGTAGAGTAACATATTTAGGAGGAAGAAGAATAATTTGAATCATGTAAGATGACAGTCACTGAGCTTCTACTTTTAACACAGAAGTGATATTTAAGAGCCCCGTAAACTATTCCATGAAGACGTTGCTAAGACATCATTCAGAAAAGTCACTAGAAAGGCAAAAGTAACTTTCTTCCTCTTATGCAATGAAACTTACTGATGGAGTATGGTAGGAACGTAAAAGAGATTAGCAGGAAGCTGGAAAATGTTTAATGGACATCTACAGGAAAAATTAATTAAGGTGATGGGAACATTAGGTATTATGTGAAGAGGCAAGAGACAGGATTCACCCATCTGGGAGTAACAGTAGTGCTGATATTTAAAAGTAACATATAGAGATGCTCTGGATTTGGATCCAGAAAACCTATATTTAAGCTGTAGTTTTATTACTTTCTAGCCAGGTAATGTTGGGAAGGTCACTTATCTTTTCTGAGTCTCAGAGTCTCAGTCTCCTCTTCTAAAATGTCTGAGTAGATACACTGCAGGATGGTTCCACTGCTGGTAATAACCAAGTAAGCTCCTGTCAGACCAACCCTCCTGCAGATAGGTTGGTTTACAAGTGTAAATTCTGGATAAAATAGAAAACGGAAACCACCTGAAAGCACTGGGGAATAAAATAAAAAGCAGGTAGATGGCAGATATGGGGAGTATTGATATTTAAAAAGAGAGAAATGGAGTGAGCTTCCCATTTTGAAAAATGGTTTTTAGCACCTTATGGGGTGGTTACAACTCATATGGCTTGAAGAACTAGAGGACCAAGTTCAAGGGCAACCACAGCCACTGGGAAATGAGACGAAATCCTGCAAAGGAGAGAGACAGAGGGGTACCCTGAATTCTGCTTAATAATTCTCTCTGAATCTCTTGCAGACCCCTGAATTGTATATGTGCAGAGCAGACTACAAACAGCCCAGCAAAACCTAAAAGTATGGGACTTAGGCTTGAGCTATATCTCATTGCAGAGGAGATAGGGTTTACAGTTTGAATTCAGCCAAGTTAAATGCTTACTTAAAAAAAAATACTCTTGTAGAGGAACATAACAGAATCCAAAGCCTCTATAATGTAATCTTCCCTAATATCCAGCATACAATCCAAAATTATTTAACATATTATAAAAACTAGAAAATGTGATCCATTCTCAAGAGAAAAGACAATCAAAAGAGACCAACTCTGAAATGATACAAACATTTGAAATCAGGAAACAAGATTTTTAAAGCAGTTATTTTAACTATGCTTTGGGATATAAAGGAAAATATACTTGTCATGAATGAAGATAGAAAATCTCAACAAAGAAATAGTAACATATAAAAAATAACCAAATGACAATTGCAAAACAGAAAAATTCAACAGCTGAAATAAAAATTCACTCTATGCACTTAACAGCAGTCAATGAAAATGACAAAATAGTCAGTGATCTTGATGATAGACTCAGAAAAATTGTCCAATCTGAACAATATAGAGAAAAAAGATTGGAAAAAATAAGCAGAGCCTCACTGACCTGTGAGATACCAAATAGCCTAACATATATGTAATTGGAATCCTAGGAGAGGAGAGAAAATTGAGGGAGAAAAAATTTGAAGAAATGGTCACAATTTTCACAAATTTGGGCAGATATAAATTTATAGATTTAAAGATTCAAGAGTACAGTAAACCCCTAGCAAGATTCTCTCTCTCGCGCACTCTCTCACACACACACATGCATACACACAAACTACCTAGGCACATCATAGACAACCTGCTGAAAAAACAAAGTTAAAACTAATGCCATCTGGGCCCTGAACCAAGATGGCTCAGTAGAAGGAGGTGCTCTCACTCCTTGTGAGAAAACCAGAATCACAACTAACTGCTGAACAATCATCGACAGGAAGACACTGGAACTCACCAAGAAAGATACCCCACATCGAAAGACAAAGGAGAAGCCACAGTGAGACAGTAGGAGGGGCGCAATCACAATAAAATCTAATACCATAACTGTGCGGTGGGTGACTCACAAACTGGAGAACACGTATACCACAGAAGTCCACCCACTGGAGTGAAGATTCTGAGACCCACGTCAGGCTTCCAAACCTGGGGGTCTGGCAGTGGGAGGAGGAATTCCTAGAGAATCAGACTTTGAAGGCTGGCCGGATTTGATTGCAGGACTCTGACAGGACTGGGGGAAACAGAGACTCCACTCTTGCAGGGCACACACAAAGTAGTGTGTGCATCGGGACCCAGGGGAAGGAGCCGTGACCCCATAGGAGACTGAATCAGACCTACCTGCTAGTGTTGGAGGGTCTCCGGAAGAGGCGGGAGGCAGCTGTGGATCACCAAGGGACAAGGACACTGGCAGTAGAAGTTCACCGAGGCGTGAGCCCTCCCAGAGTCCGCTATTAGCCCCACCAAAGAGCACTGGTAGGCTCCAGTGTTGGGTTGCCTCACGCCAAACAACCAACAAGGAGGGAAACTAGCCCCACCCATTAGCAGACAAGTGGATTAAAGTTTTACTGACATCTGCCAACCAGAGCAACAGCCAGCTCTACCCTCCACCAGTCCCTCATATCAGGAAACTTACACAAGCCTATTAGATAGCCTCATCCACAAGAGGGCAGATAGCAGAAGCAAGAAGAACTGCAGCCTGTGGAACAAAAACCACATTCACAGAAAGACAGACAAGATGAAAAGGCAGAGGGCTATGTACCAGATGAAGGAACAAGATAAAACCCCAGAAAAACAACTAAATGAAGTGGAGATAGGCAACCTTCTAGAAAAAGAATTCAGAATAATGATAGTGAAGATGATCCAGGACCTCGGAAAAAGAATGGAGGCAAAAATCAAGAAGATGCAAAAAATATTTTAAAAAGATGTAGAAGAATTAAAGAACAAACAAACAGAGATGAACAATACAATAAGTGAAATGAAAATGACACTACAAGGAATCAGTAGCAAAATAACTGAGGCAGAAGAAAGGATAAGTGACCTGGAAGACAGAATGGTGGAACTGACTGCTGCAGAACAGAATTAAAAAAAAGAATGAAAACAAATGAAGACAGCCTAAGAGACCTATGGGACAACATTAAACACAACAACATTCGCATCATAGGGGTCCCAGAAGGAGAATAGAGAGAGAAAGGACTCAAGAAAATATTTGAAGAGATTATAGTTGAAAAGTTCCCTAACATGGGACAGGAAATAGCCACCCAAGTCCAGGAAGCACAGCGAGTCCCAGACAGGATAAACACAAAGAAAAACACGCCAAGACAAATAGTAATCAAATTGGTAAATTAAAGACAAAGAAAAATTATTGAAAGCAGCAAGTGAAAAACGACAAATAACATACAAGGGAACTCCCATAAGGTTAACAGCTGATTTCTCAGCAGAAACTCTACAAGCCAGAAGGGAGTGGCATGATATACTTAAAGTGATGAAAGGGAAGAACCTACAACCAAGATTACTCTACCTGACAAGGATCTCATTCAGATTCGATGGAGAAATCAAAAGCTTTACAGACAAGCAAAAGCTAAGACCATGCAGCACCACCAAACCAGCTCTACAACAAATGCTAAAGGAACTTCTCTGAGTGGGAATCACAAGAGAAGAAAAGGACCTACAAAAACAAATGCAAAACAATTAAGAAAATGGTCATAGGAATACACATATCAATAATTACCTTAAAAATAAATGGATTAAATGCTCCAACCAAAAGACACAGGGTTGCTGAATGGATACAAAAACAAGACTCATATATATGCTGTCTACAAGAGACACACCTCAGACCTAGGGACACATAGAGACTGCAAGTGAGGGGATGGAGAACGATATTCCATGAAAATGGAAATCAAAAGGAACACAGAGTAGCAATACTCATATCAAATAAAATAGACTTTAAAATAAAGAATGTTACAAGAGACAAGGAAGGACACTACATAACGATCAGGGGACCAATCCAAGAAGATGTAACAATTATAAATATATATGCACACCACATAGGAGCACCACAATATGTAAGGCAACTGCTAACAGCTATAAAAGAGGAAATTGACAGTAACACAAAAACAGTGGGGGACCTTAACACCTCACTTACACCAATGAACAGATCATCCAAAATGAAAATAAAAAAGGAAACAGAAGCCTTAAATGACAAAATTGACCAGATAGATTTAATTGATATTTATAGGACCGTTCACCCAAAAACAGCAGATTACACTTTCTTCTCACGTGCGCACGGAACATTCTCCAGGATAGATCACATCTTGAGTCACAAATCTAGCCTCAGTAAATTTAAGAAAACTGAAATTATACCAAGCATCTTTTCTGACCACAACGTTATGAGGTTAGAAATGAATTACAGGGGAAAAAAACGTAAAAAACACAAACACATGGAAGCAAAACAATATGCTACTAAATAACCAAGAGATCACTGAATAAATCAAAAAGGAAATTTAAAAATACCTAGATACAAATGGCAATGAAAACACAATGATCCAAAACCTATGGGCTGCAGCAAAAGCAGTTCTAAGAGGGAAGTTTATAGCTATATAAGCCTACCTCACGAAACAAGAAAAATCTCAAATAAACAATCTAACCTTACACCTAAAGGAACTAGAGAAAGAACAACAAACAAAACCCAAAGTTAGCAGAAGGAAAGGAAACATAAAGATCAGAGCAGAAATAAATGAAATAGAAAGAAAGCAATAGCAAAGATCAATAAAAATAAAAGCTGGTTCTTTGAGAAGATAAACAAAATTGATAAACCATTAGCCAGAGTCATCAAGAAAAAGAGGGAGAGGACTCAAATTAATAAAATTAGAAATGGAAAGGGAGATGTTACAACAGGCACTGCAGAAATACAAAGCATCTTAAGAGACTACTTGTCCAATAAAATGGACAACCTGGAAGAAATGGACACATTCTTAGAAAGGTATAACCTTCCAAGACTGAACCAGGAAGAAATAGAAAATATGAACAGACCAATCAGAAGTAATGAAATTGAAACTGTGATTAAGAATCTTCCAACAAACAAAAGTTCAGGAGCAGATGGCTTCACAGGTGAATTCTATCAAACATTTAGAGAAGAGCTAACACCCATCCTTCTCAAACTCTTACAAAAAATTGCAGAGGAAGGAACAGTCCCAAACTCATTCTATGAGGCCACCATCACCCTGATACCAAAACCAGACAAAGATACTACAAAAAACAGAAAATTACAGACCAATAGCGCTCATGAATATAGATGCAAAAATCCTCGACAAAATACTAGCAAAGAGAATCCAACAACACATTAAAAAGATCATACACCATGATCTACTGGGATTTGTCCCAGGGA
Source organism: Aethalodelphis obliquidens (assembly GCF_003676395.1). Classification (NCBI taxonomy): domain Eukaryota; kingdom Metazoa; phylum Chordata; class Mammalia; order Artiodactyla; family Delphinidae; genus Aethalodelphis; species Aethalodelphis obliquidens. Next base: position 5,711,187 of record NW_020838029.1, on the reverse strand, counting down.
TGCAAGCATTCTTCAATATATGTAAATCAATCAATGTGATACACCATATTAAGAAATTGAAGAATAAAACCCATATGATCATCTCAACAGATGCAGAAAAAGCTTTTGACAAAATTCAACACCCATTTATGATAAAAACTCTCCAGAAAGTGGGCATAGAGGGAACCTACCTCAACATAATAAAGGCCATATACAAAAAACCCACAGCAAACATCATTCTCAATGCTGAAAAACTGAAAGCATTTCCTCTAAGATCAGGAACAAGACAAGGTTGCCCACTCTCACCACTATTATTCAACATAGTTTTGGAAGTCCTAGCCATGGCAATCAGAGAAGAAAAAGAAATAAAATAAAATAAATTGGAAAAGAAGAAGTAAAACTGTCACTGTTTGCAGATGACATAATACTATACTTAGAGAATCCTAAAGATGCCACCAGAAGACTACTAGAGTTAATCAATGAATTTGGTGAAGTTGCAGGGTACAAAATTAATGAACAGAAATCTCTTGCATTCCTATACACTAATGATGAAATATCTGAAAGAGAAATTAAGGAAACACTCCCATTTACCACTGCAACAAAAAGAATAAAATACCTAGGAATAAACCTACCTAGAGAGACAGGAGACCTGCATACAGAAAACTATAGAACACTGATGAAAGAAATTAAAGATGGTACCAAGAGATGGAGAGATATACCATGTTCTTGGATTGGAAGAATCAATCTTGTGAAAATGACTATACTACCCAAAGCAATCTACAGATTCAATGGAATCCCTAACAAATTACCCGTGGCATTTTTTACGGAATTAGAAGAAAAAATCGTAAAATTTGTATAGACACACAAAAGACCCTGAATAGCCAAAGCAGTCTTGAGGGAAAAAAATGGATTTGGAGGAATCAGACACCCTGACTTCAGACTATGCCACAAAGCTACAGTAATCAAGGCAATGTGGTATTGGCACAAAAACAGAAACATAGATCAATGGAACAAGATAGAAAGCCCAGAGATAAACCCACGCACCTATGGTCAACTAATCTATGACAAAGAAGGCAAGGATATACAATGGAGAAAAGACAGCCTCTTCATAAGTGGTGCTGGGAAAACTGGGCAGCTACATGTAAAAGAATGAAATTAAAACACTCCCTAACACCATACACAAAAATAAACTCAAAATGGATTAGAGACCTATATGTAAGACCAGACACTATAAAACTCTTAGAGGAAAACATAGGAAGAACACTCTGACATAAATCACAGCAAGATCAGTTTTGATCTACCTCCTAGAGTAATGGAAATACAAACAAAAATAAACAAATGGGACCTAATGAAACTTAAAAGCTTTTGCACAGCAAAGGAAACCATAAACAAGATGAAAAGACAACCCTCAGGATGGGAGAATATATTTGCAAATGAATCAACGGACAAAGGATTAATCTCCAACATATATAAACAGCTCATGTAGCTCGATATTAAAAAAACAAACAACCCAATCCAAAAATTGGCAGAAGACCTAAATAGACATGTCTCCAAAGAAGACATACAGAGGCCAAGAAGCACATGAAAAGCTGCTCAACATCACTAATTATTAGAGAAATGCAAGTCAAAACTACAATGACGTATCAACTGACACCAGTTAGAATGGGCATCATCAGAAAATCTACAAACAACAAATGCTACAGAGGGTGTGGAGAAAAGGGAACCCTCTTGCACTGTTGGTGGGAATGTAAATTGATACAGCCACTGTGGAGAACAGTATGGAGGTTCCTTAAAAAACTAAACATAGAATTACCATATGATCCAGCATTCCCACTAGTGGGCGTATACCAAGAGAAAACCATAATTCAAAAAGACACATGCACCCCAATGTTCATTGCAGCACTATTTACAATAGCCAGGTCATGGAAGCAACCTAAATACCCAGTGACAGATGAATGGATAAAGAAGGTGCGGTACATATATACAATGGAATATTACTCAGCCATAGAAAGGAATGAAATTGGGTCATTTGTTTAGACGTGGATGGACCTAGAGACTGTCATACAGAGTGAAGTAAGTCAGAAAGAGAAAAACGAATATATGTGGAACCTAGAAAAATGGTAAAGATGAACCAGTTTGCAGGGCAGAATTTGAGACACAGATGTAGAGGACAAATGTATGGACACTAAGGGGAGAAAGCGACGGGGTGGGCGTGGTGGTGTGATGAATTGGGCGATTAGGGTTGAAATGTATACACTGATGTGTATAAAATTGATGACTAATAAGAATATGCTGTATAAAAAATAAATAAAATAAAATTCAAAACTTCAAAATTTTTTTTCTAAAAAAAAAAAACTAATGCCATCTACATCACAAGCACTTTCTAAAAGGAACTAAGATAATGGGTATGAAACTGCCTAGTACATGGGCAATAACTGGCACATAGCTCAATACTGTTGAACTACTCACCTGAGAGAGATATGCAACAATACTAAACATTTGTGCCAAATAAGATACATCCTACTTAACCCAAGGCTTGTGAATTTATTATCATTATTATACTCAAAATGATTTATACTGACAATAGAAGTGTGCTTAGAAAAGGTTCAAGAGAAGTTATATACATTTGTAGACAAGAGGTAATCCATAGTGGTTTAATAGGGGATTCTAGAATGCTTGCACTGTATCCTTAATCTTCTCAGGTAATATTCTAAATTACAGAACAGTGCTTGATACATCTCTAAGATAGAATACTTTACTGTATTGATGGTGGAGACACTTCTACAAAATAATTATCGACTTATTCCTTTAAAAGTGTAGTTGTGACTGTTTTTTTCCTCAAACACATACATACAAAAGACAAGAGCAAGCACATTTATAGTTTGTTTTGATGACACAAACAATCTTTTGTACAAATCAGCAGGGTTCTGATTATCACTATGAGTTTGTTACTAATTTAGTGTATCTTTAAGTTGGTATATGGGAAGGAAAGAAAGGAGGAAAGATATGAGAAGAGGGAAAATATTCAGGGAAAAAAAGTTTTATAGAGATCTGTAACATGGCTTTCGGAATGACTGAGTTTCCCCTTAAAAATTACGATAGAAGCAGTTGTTCACAAAGAAAACTGCTAATACAGACAGTATCATAGGACCTCAGAGTTGGGACTTTAGAACTCATCTTGTGTAAATTTTCTTCCAATGAAAGAATTATCTTACCAGTCCAAAAGATAGTCATCTAGTTTCTGCTTGAGTTCCTATATTGACAGAGAGGGAGCTCACTACCTTACTAGACAGACCATTGCAATGTTAAATAGGTAAAACTGTTAGAAAATTTGTCTTAAGCTAAGCTAAAATCTTCCTTCCTATACTTCCTCCAATTGGTCTCAATTGTTTCCTCATTCTTCTAATTTCTCCTACGTACAACAGTTTTTCAAATATTTAAAGACCACTACCATGTCCAACTAAAGTCTCATTCTCCAGACTGAAAAAGAAAGACCAAAATTATTCTTCATTGGACATGTTTTCCAGACTCTAAGTAAATCATCCTCCAGATGCAATATTTTCCAATGATTCTTGAAGAATGGTACCCAGACTTGGTTAACACCAGACTAGCCAATGAAGAGTAGAGTTGACCCTTTGCATGGGTCCACTCGTACATGGGATTTTTTCAATAAATGCATACTACGGTACTACACCATCCATGGTTGGTTGAATCCACAGATGTGGAACCGCGGATACAAAGGGCCAACTGTAAAGTTATATGTGGATCTTTGGCTCCATGGAGGGTCGGCACCTCTAACCCCTGTGTTGATCAAGAGTCAACTGTACATGGCAACTGTGACTTTAATCTTGTTGGCTAAAATTGAAGCCTTTCTTAATCCTCTGAGTCCTGATTTTGTCATGCACATATTAGCTATTGATTCTAGCTTTATGTGATCCAAAAATTTAATATGTATACCTTCTATATCTTTGTCCAAGTTATTGATAAAATGTCAAAAAGGATAGAGCTCTACAGTAAGCCATCGCATAATAATCTCAAGGTTGAAATCATTAACATGGAGCTCAACTAACTATAAATTCCCCTAACTGCTATTAAACTTCTCTTATGCCCTCTTTTTCACAAAGATAACACAAGATATAGGGTTAATTGTCTTACTGGATCCCTATTTTATGATGTCTTTCCTTTAAAGTCTAATTTTGCAATACTATCAAGAAATGACACATAAATATTCTTTTCTTAGCAAAACAACTTGGAGATCTTGATGACCATTATTTTCTTTAATGAATGTTTGATAAACTTCAGACTTTAATAAACTATTTGATTGAAAAGCAACTTTAGAATTATGCTGGGAATAATTGTTAGATTTCCAGATGCATAGTTTCAGCAAATCACTCCCACCACCACCACTCCCACCACCCCCCTTTTGAGAAAATCAGAGCGTTTATTTGTCCATCTCTAGTCTTATGAAACTTGCCCTCTATGATGCCTCAAAAACTGGTAATAGTAGTTTTGTGATTACTTCTGCAGATGTTTTCAGTGCCCATAGATCCAGTTTTTCTGGGACTGGAGACTTAAACTACTCAAAGGGAATAGATGCTATTTTCCAATTTTTCATCTACCTTGAGATTCAAATTCCTTCTTAACCATGTTCCATCCACGTTTTTTTTTTGTTTGAACATCATTCCCATTGACAGAGAAGTCTGAGTGAATAGTTCTGTCAGCTGTTACTTTTCATAGCATGCCAAGCAGGCCTAGCTCTTGGCCTTGTACTTGCTCTAAATAAAACTAAATATATGCACACATTTAGGGGTCCTTAGCATATTTTACAAGGCTCTGGCCTTCCTGACACTGTTCTTAAAATTGCCTTTCTCTGCAATGTGTACTTGGATCTATGCTCTTCCAATTATCATGTCACATCTGATCTTATCCAAGAACTTCCTCCATACTGTTTTCCACAGTAGCTGCACCAATTTACATTCCCACCAACAGTATACAAGTGCTCCCTTTCTTTTACATCCTTGCCAACATTTGTTCCAAGGATGTATTGTACAACGTGGGGAATATAGGCAATATTTTGTAACACCATAAATGGAAAGTAACCTTTAAAAATTGTATAGGGCTTCCCTGGTGGTGCAGTGGTTGAGAATCTGCCTGCCAATGCAGGGGATATGGGTTCGAGCCCTGGTCTGGGAAGATCCCACATGCCACGGAGCAAGTGGGCCCGTGAGCCACAACTACTGAGCCTGTGCATCTGGAGCCTGTGCTCCGCAACAAGAGAGGCCGCGATAGTGAGAAGCCCGCGCACCACGATGAAGAGTGGCCCCTGCTTGCCACAACTAGAGAAAGCCCTCGCACAGAAACGAAGACCCAACACAGCCATAAATAAAGAAATTAATTAATTAATTTTTAAAAATTGAATAAAAAAAGAAAAAAAAGAACCTTCTGTGTGGTCACACAGATCAATGGTGCTGTGTAGGAACTAGGGAAGGGAGAATGCCCTTTTGGGTGGGGTTTCAAACTACAGGCTGGCCTCTGTATCCACGGGTTCCACATCCATAGAGTTAACCAACCACGGATCAAAAAATATATAAAAAAACAAATTCCAGAGAGTTCTAAAAAGCGAAAGTTGAATTTGCCATCTGCTGGCAACTACATACCATTTACATTGTATTAGGTATTATAAGTAAGCTAGAGATGATTTGAAGTATATAGGAGGGTGTGCCTAGGTTATATAAAAATACTAAGCTATTTTATATAAGGGACTTGAGCATTGTGGATTTCACTACTAGAGGGGGTCCTAAAACCAATCCCCTGTGGATACCGAAGGATGACTGTATACATTCTTCTCTACAAATTGTGATGTATGTTCTTGTAGCTTCTGGAGTGAGCGCTATTACTAGCTATATGTCATGTCCCTTCCGGTGTGTGTCCCTTTTGTTGCACTGAGGCATAATGAAGGTTGAGCATGACTGTTTTAGGTATTTCTTTCCCTTCTTTATTGCCCAGAAATTGGGAGTTTCTGATTTTGAGAATCTCTCATCATTTAAAAAATGTAGTATGTCACGACAATGGGGACATATGTATCTTTTATTCCCCTAATTTTTGAAATATGATTTTCTAAAGCCTATAATAGATGTGGGACCATAAACAACATTTCCTTCCTTCATTACTACAAATTCTAAGATGAGAAATTCACTTTATCCCAAGATTCCTATCACCACTATGTTACCAGCCAGCTCTTCCTTCCCGTTCAGAATTATGACCACAGTAGCAATTCCTTGCTTGAATTATTCTACAACCTGAGAAATGGAAGTGTTATCAAGGCAACAATTTTAACTTTGCCATATACTTACTGAATACCTTCTATGTTCTCAGCTATGTGTTGTAATACAGAAATGACAAGACATAATTAGCTAAAAGTACTTCTTTTTTCTTCTACATAAATGCTGTAGAACTCATACTCTAGCAATCTGTGGGATTTGTTTTTTTCCCCCAGTAAGCCTGACTTCACGGTACTGCTGTCAATTTGCATCGATGATTGGGAATACAGACAGAACCTCTGTAATATCATCCCATCATCCTGGCTCTCAGGAGGGAACAACAGAAAGACATTCTGAATGCCACAGCATTCCATGTCACCATTCCCAATTTGACAGCTTCACAAAATCCCATTTGAATGGCAGACGTGTCAGTATGATATCCAGAGAAGAGGAAGGCAGACACTTGAAAATTTAACTTTGGGAAAGTACTTTAACACCATCACTTCAATGTGATATTTTAAAAATTGCCTTAAAAGAATGGAATTACCCTGCTTCTATGTGTCTTTGTGCTCAAAAGATACCCCCCCACTGTTTGTGAGTTGGGGTAGCCCTTCTTCAGGGTAGAAAGGAGTAGGCCCTTTTTTGCGAATAAAAGTATAAATGTACATTTGTGCTCTGTAGGACATCAAGCAGGAGACTGTGAGGATGGCACACTGCATGAAATGTTTTGAGTCCAGGCAATCTTCAAAAAACAGTGCACAATAAAAAAAAAAGGAAAGAATGAGTCGAAAGGAAAGTGGATAGTTAGGAGAGAAATTTGTTGTGAGAAAGGGGCACTTTAAGAGTTTCAAGAGTGGGTGATCAGAGAAATATTGCCATTAGAACTAAGAAGGTAGTTGAGGGTTGCTGGGGTGTAGTCTATACTCAAAGATAAACAGAGAGCCATAAAGGACCTTGTTTCAATAACTAGGCAGAGTTCAGCCAGAAGACTCTATCTAGGCTGGTGGTAGAAGCAAATACAAGAACTAAGATAACACTATTGGCCTCAGTTCAGTCAATAAATATTTATTGAGTGTTCTATGTGCCATGTATTATGTTAGTCATACGACATATACAGACTTATACCCGTGAATCAGACAGACTGGGTAGTCTCCTCCTTCATGTAGTTTACAGTCTGGTGAAGTCAAGAGAAAAGAAAAAACACTTGGGCTGGGAATGGTGAAGATGGGTGAACACTAGCAGAAAGGGGCAGACTCAGTAAAACTGATCCAGGCAAGAACAGGTTCTAACATTATACTGTGTACATCTGATTTTCCAACTACCATAATTCATATTTTGAAATTCCTCACATGGTAGCAGTTTCTGAAATTTTCAATGACTGAGTGTTAGCTATTGAAAATGGATGCCAAGAATAAAATAGTCCAGAAAGCCCAAAGAAGAGACTGACCTTAAGCCCAGTGAAGTGGCACAAAAAATGACCAGTAGACAAACTTGTGAGCTTCATTTGGAAATTTCTGGATTTTAAGCACTTTTTTTAAATTTCAGAAGAGGAACCAGACAGTTGAATTAGTAGTTGGTTCCGTTTCTCAAAAAATGTTTTTGATAGTATTGTACAAGTATAAAGTATATATGCATAAAGGCTTAAGTATAAGGTCTTATATTCCTAGTGTTTGGAAGAGAGGGTAAAGGCAGGAAAAGATAATGGGTAGCTGAATAATACACCTAGTTGCTTAAGTCCACTTCTCCCCAACCATCTTAGCCAGTGCCCCCTTTGTCAAGCAGTTGGCTGGTCCTTTCATTTAACCTTTGATTATCCCTGTCAAGGGTAAAGCATGTCCTGCAAAAGGAAGCCTCTTCTTGCAGTGCTGCTTCAAAGCAGGAAAATAAATGTTTAGGAGATTTGTTTTCATCACCTCAAAATGTATGCTATGGGGTGGGTGGTGGTGGTGAGGGAGTGTAAAGAAAGTTTAGAAGAGAAAATGTAAAAGTCAGTGCCATTGGTTTTAGTGTGTAGGATACAAAACTCCAAGAACCATGCCTCCTGAAGCAAATTACTTTGGACTGCGTTCACCATGTAAGCATTTAATAAACATTTCTTAATGGGAAAAATTCAAAGGATATATAACAAAAGAGCAAAGACGTGGGCTCAACCAGCCCCCCTTTTATTAATGAATACAAGTTAAAACATTTAGAAGGGGCTAGATTAGATGATCTCAGAAGACACTTTCATCTTTGAATATAAGTAGTTTGGTTCAGAGAATTCAAATGGCTAGATGCATACATATAAGTAGCATGCCAACAAAGTATTCTATTTGATCCTGGAAGAATATGAATAGACAAAAATGAAGTAATACCCTAGGAGATTGTGAGTTGACTGAGTTTTTCTTGTTAACACATCTTATAATTGCACATTTATCTGAGTTAAGAGGGACTTAAAAATAACACCCAGGGGCTTCCCTGGTGGCGCAGTGGTTGAGAGTCCGCCTGCCAATGCAGGGGACACGGGTTCGTGCCCCGGTCTGGGAAGATCCCACGTGCTGCGGAGTGGCTGGGCCCGTAAGCCATGGCCGCTGAGCCTGCGAGTCCGGAGCCTGTGCTCCGCAACGGGAGAGGCCACAACAGTGAGAGGCCTGCGTACTGCAAAAACAAACAAACAAACAAAAAAAACACCCAGAATAGAATGACCTCAATCTCTTCCAAAGGAACATAGAAAGCTGATCTTGAAGGTACAACAATTATTTAAAACTGATTCAGAGGGGCTTCCCTGGTGGTCCAGTGGTTAAGACTTCGCCTTCCAATGCAGGGGGTGTGGGTTTGATCCCTGGTCCAGGAGCTGGAATCCCACATGCCCCACGGCCAAAAAACCAAAACATAAAACAGAAGCAATATTGTAACAATTTCAATAAAAGACTTTAAAATTGGTTCACATCAAAAAAACCCATAAAAGATAAAACAAAATAAAATAGATTCAGAACAAAACAATAAAACTACTTATGAATTAAATTTAACTAAGGAGGTGAAAGATCTCTATTCTTAAAACTATAGGACATTGATGAAAGAAATTGAAGAAGACACAAATAAATGGAAAAGTATCCTGTGTATATGGATTGGAAGAACTAATATTGTTGAAATATCAACACCATCAAAAGTCATCTATAGATTCAATGCAAACCCCATCAAGACTCCAATGGCATTTTTTTATGGAAATAGAGAAAAAAAACACTCCTAAAGTTTATATGGAGCCACAAAAGACCCCAAATAGCCAAAGAGATCATGAGAAAGAAGAACAAAGTAGTGGCATCACACTTCCTGATTTCAAGCTATACTCTACAGCTATAGTCATCAAAACAGTATGGTACTGGCATAAAAACAGACAAATAGACCAATGGAACAGGATTGAGAGTCTAGAAATAAACCCAAGCATATATGGTCAACTATTATTTAACCAGGGAGCCAGGAAGACTCAATGGGGAAAAGATAGTCTTCAATAAATGGTGGTAGGATAATTGGATATTTATATGTAAAATAATGAAACTGGAGCCATATCTTAACACCAGTCACAAAAATAAACTCAAAATGGGTTTCAGACTTAAATGTAAGACCTGAAACCATGAAACTCCTAGAAGAAAACAGGAACAAAGCTCCTTGATATGGGTCTTGGTAATGATTACTTGGATACAACACATAAAGCACAAGCAACAAAATAAAAAAATAAACAAGTAGGACTACATCAAACTAGATAGCTTCTGCACAGCAAAAAAAAGCCATCAACAAAGTGAAAAGAAAACCTACAGAATGGGGAAAACATTTGCAAACCACATATCTGATAAGGGGTTAAATATCCAAAATATAGGAAGAAACCATACAACTCAATACCACTCCCACAAAAAATAGCCCAATAAAAAAATGGGCAAAGGACCTGAATACACATTTCTCCAAAGAAGATATATGAAAGGCCAAGAGGTATATAAAAAGATGCTCAACATCACTAGTCATTAGGGAAATGTAAAATAAAACCACAATGAGATATCACCTCACATCTGTTAGAATGACCATCATCAAAAAAACAAGAAGACTCACAGACATAGAGAACAGACTTGTAGTTGCCAAGGGGGAGGGGTGTGGGGGAGGTATGGAATGAGAGTTTGGGATTAGCAGATGCAAACTATTATGTATAGAATGGATAAACAACAAGGTCCTACCGTATAGCACAGGGGAAAAGAATATGAAACAGAATGTATATATATTATGTATAACTGAATCACTTTGCTGTACAGCTGAAATTAACACAACATTGTAAATCAACTATACTTCAATAAAATAAATTTTCAAAAAAGACAGATAACAAATGCTGGCATGGATGTGAAGAAAAGGGAACCCTTGTGCACTGTTGATGTGATTGTTAATTAGTACAGCCACTATGGAAAACAGTACGGAGGATCCTCAAAAAATTAAAAATACAATTGCGATATGATCCAGCAATTCCACATCTGAGAATATATATAAAGGAAACAAAAACACTAACTTGAAAAGATATCTGCACCCTCATGTTCATAGCAGCATTATTTACAATAGCCAAGACATGGAAACAACTTAAATGTCGATCAATAAATGAATGTATAAAGAAGTTGTGGTGTATATATACAATGGAATATCAGCCATAAAAACAAGGAAATACTACCATTTGCGACAACATGGACGGAAATTAAAGGCATTATGCTAAGTGAAATAAGTCAGAGAAAGACAAATACTGTATGATCTCGTATATGTGGGTATGTGGGATCTAAAACAAAAACAAAAACAAAAACAAAAACAAAACAAAACAAAAAAACAGAACTCCTAGATAAAAAGACCAGACTTGTGGTTACCAAATGCTGAGGGGAAATTGGAGGAAGGTTGTCAAAAGGTACATATATATCTTAGTTATAAGATAAATAGTTATATATCTTGGTTGTAAGATAAATAAGTACTAGGCATGTAATATACAACACGATGACTATAGGTAACACTGCTGTATAATATATTTGAAAGTTGCTGACAGTAAATCTTATGAGTTCTCCCCAGAAGGAGAAAAATATTTTTGTTTTCTTTTTTCTTTCTTTTCTATATGAGAAGATGGATGTTAGCTGAACCTATTGATAATCATTTCACAATACATGTAAATCAAACCATCATGCTATATGCCTTAATCTTATACAGTGGTGTATGTCAATTATTTCTCAATAAACTGGGGGAAAAATTGATTCAGAACCATAAATGATTGCTAGCCCCATGGGAAAAGATGCCTCCTCAGCAAAAGGGAAATTGCCAAGTTTCTCAGCAGGGTCTTAAATTACCAGCTCCAGTAATTACTGGATTTTACTCCAAGATCCTGCAATGGTAACTTACTGGGCAAAGTGATGGCTAATATTGATATTCCTTCAGAGTAAAATAAAAATAAACCTAGAAATGTAGATGAAATCCTTTAAAGAAGCAATTAAAACATCAAGAGTTGTTAAACTGCCAGATCAAATAACTCTGAATATCAAACAGAATTTTTTTTAATGTTATAGCTTTAGAGGAAAAGGAAATCTGCCTTTGCCCCAACATGCAATATTTAAAATTGGGAGCAGCTTATTTTTTCATTACAGACTGTTCTCCATGGTTCAGCATGTGGTTTGTCTCCAGCAGGAATGAATCAGGGAAGGGGTCAGATGAACAAAAGCAAAGAGGAAGACAAAGAATCAATAGTCAAACCTCTTCGGAACGAGCATGATGCTTTGTGTTCCTGAGGGAAGCTATAAAGTAAAATGTGTGTCTCCAAAGAGCTTTGTCAATCAGGGAGCCTCCAAAGTTCCATGTACAGAGTGTTTGCAAATTCCGTTTGGCCAGATTCTGCTCCAAGGGAGGGAGATTAGAGAAATAAAGGCTGAATAAAGGTGTCACCCATGAAATGGAGAGAAGAGGATATGTCTATAACCAAACAGAGATGATTTATGTGTGAATTCTCAGTTCTCTATTTGGAATATTGCAAGTCAGAATTCAGCTCTGGCAAATACTAGTATTATGTACCACCTGCAAGTTGAGGGTAGAGTTTTACAGCCTTTTAATGCCCTGGTCAAATAAAAACGAAACAGTTTCAGCTTTGAGATCACATCTAATTTCATTTCAACATACAATGTGTTATACACCTACTACGTGCTAGGTATTATTGGCAGCAGAGTGATGGATAAGAAATCATTTCTCCCTCCAAGAGGTGGTCTAGCAGAGGAGAGAGGACATATATGAAGAACTACAGTATAGGAAGAATGTTTGAGTAGAAATTTAAAAGGTGCTGGGGTATCATGGAAAGCATCTCACTTCTTTCTTTCCATTGGGATCCTGTGTACGAGCTGAGCTCCCACTTCTCTTCTTCCATCATTCATAGTGGTTCATCAACTCCACCTTACAATCACGTTCTCTCATGGACCAAAAATGCCCCTTTAAATCTTTCTTCCTTCCCCTCTCTTTTGCCCAGTTACTTCAAGATAACCTCTCTCTCAGTAAATTTGTTCTATTTGTGAACCCCAAATGACCATAATCATGGCTGGATAGTTGTAAGAGCACTGTTAGTAAGATACCTGTATCAAGGAAAAGGAAAGCCATCTTTTCTGAAGTGAAATTACACATAAAACCTATGCCATCAACTTCCAATGTCCATTGAAAGTACCCAGAAGTGCTCTTCAGAAACAATCTCCCAAAGCCTCCATCTATCTCCTCAACCTGTAGTTAACTCTGCTATTCTCATGCTTTAGCATTCAAGGTGCTACTTCTTACTCAATTATATTTTTGCTTTAATTACTAGTACTGAGACAGCACTCTTGCACATGATTTATGAACTGCATGTACAATATTTCAACCATATCACAGGTTAAATCCAATTTTGTGGGCTAATCTGGGATCTTCCCCACCATAATATCATTATTTTTTACAAGAAAACATGCAATTGCCCAACAACCTACCTAAAAATGATCTTTTAGAATAAAATCATCCCATAAACTGAGGGTTTACTTGTGAAGCTGTGCATAGGAACCCTCTGAGTGCTTAACAAATGGGGTCTAGCAAAGTTACTTCTCAAGAAACTGCTAAGTATATCTCATTTTCCAATTGACTTGTAGTATAGTACTGGAAAAAAATTCAACCTAGAAACATTTTTTGTCCCTAAATATAATAATACCACACTGCCTTCCCAGTATAGGCTCATTCAACTATAAGCTGGAAACTATAGATCACAGCTAAGCAGCAGACAGAAAAGAGGGTGATGGGGAAGTTATTTCTTACTCTTGCTAAAATAATTTCTCTAGGCTCTAGAATTTCACTTGGAAGGCCACTCAGTAATAGAACCAGATCTCCAGTGAATGCTCATTTCACCACACCACACTGATTGACCAAAAATAACTTTTATATGACAAATACATTCCTACTGAAGAACTGCCATGACAACCAAACCACTGGCTTGTGTGATTAGACTATAGAGAACTGATGAATTACATATGCCACATACAATACACAACTGCCATACAGACACTTTGTGGGGTTGAGTTTGCAGCCAAGATATTAAGAATAAGGCAAGTGGGGGTTCTATGCATCGAGCATTGGGCTAAGCATGTTACATGGATTAACTCATTTAATAGTCATAGCAGCCTTCCTTGTGTGACTAGCATTTTATGTATGAAGAAACTGAAAATTATTTGAGGACACAGGGCGGAAAGGGGAAGCTGGGACGAAGCGAGAGTAGCATTGACACATATACACTACCAAATGTAAAATGGATGGCTAGTGGGAAGCTGCTGCATAGCACAGGGAGATCAGCTTGATGCTTTGTGACCACTAGAGGGGTGGGATAGGGAGGGTGGGAGGGAGATACCAGAGGGAGGGCATATGGGGATATATGTATACATATAGCTGATTCACTTTGTTATACAGCAGAAACTAACACAACATTGTAATGCAATTATACTCCAATAAAGATATAAAAAAAAGAAACTGAGGCACAGAGCACTGAAGTAACTTGTCCAAAGTCACACAGTTGGTCAGTGGTGGAGTCTGGATTTGAATCCAGGAAGTCTGTGTTAAACGAATGAGATCTTAACCACCATGCTATGCAATAATGCTGTTGCTGCTCATAACAAGGATGATAATAATAAAAGTAATGATGGCAAAAAATGCTAATATAACATTGACTATTCAAATCACTGTTCTAAGTACTTTCCACATCTCAACTCATTTAATCCTCACAACAGTCCTATGAGGTAGGTACCATTATCACTCCCATTTATCAAATGAGAAAAGTTTAGCACAGAGAGGTTTAATGACTTATCTAAGGTCACATCACTAGGAAGTAAATGACATGCAATTCAAATGCAGGCAGTCTGGCTCTATTATAACACACTACCTCTGTAACAAAGATAGGTGGGGTGTAATAGACAAAAGTAGTAGGCTAGGAATTTAGAAAAAGAATTCAGGACCAATTATTTCCTAGCTCTGAAATCTTACAACATATGTTACCTCTCTTAACCTCACTTCTTTTATCTATAAAATAGAGAGTAATTTTAAACTCACAGATATAGTGTAAAGATTAAACAAGAATGTATGGGAAACTATTTTGGAGAATGTAAAGTGCTATATAATTGTATGAAATTAATGAATAGAGTACATAGGAACAGTTAAGAAATTTTATGTGTATATATGTAAACTGTAATAATTGGAACATCAAATACTCAGAAATTATGACTTCCCTCCTATTAGCAACATGGTTTCTTAGAATTTTAGGCCACACTACTCGAAATAATGTATTTCTGACAATCTCTCAGGTCTGCTAAACAGATCTGAGGTCTGCACTTAGGCAAAGGACAGTTCACTACCAAACAAAGACGGCTGCAAACGGCAAACTGGAGCAATGGTAAAGCCACGGATGGTTGCTACGATTAATATGAACCAGTTGATGAGGCCACTGCAGCAAATCTAGCCCACCAGATGTCCCCACATTGTGTGTCTTTCACAGAACTAGTTCTATCCCTGTGAATGAGCAGTAGTGCTGGAGAAGAATAGAAGTGGTTCTCAAATATTTCCCTCCAATACATTCCTCTGTGGCTTACTCAAAGGTATGCTCTCACAAAAGAACCATCCACTAGAGCTCAACACTTCTATTCCCACTACACAATATCTCTTCTTCAGGACCATACTTAATAACAGAGGAAAAGGTTTTTTGGCCTGAGGCAACCCAGCACTGGAAGCTACAGGCTCTCTGGTGGGGCTACTGGTGGACTCTGGGAGGGCTCATGCCAAGGAGTGCTTCCCAGACTTCTGCTGCCAGTGTCCTTCTCCCCATGACGAGCCACAGATGCCCCCTGCCTCTGCAGGAGACCCTGCAACACTAGCAGCCGTGTGGATGACAGAGTCCTGGTGCTCTGGCCGGGTGTCAGGCTTGTGCCTCTGAGAGGGGAGAGCAGAGTTCAGGACATTGGTCCACAAGAGACCTCGCAGCTCCACATAATATCAACTGGCGGAAATCTCCCAGAGATCTCCATCTCAATGCCAAGACCCAGCTCCAATCAATGATGAGCAACCTACAGTGCTGGACACCCCAAGCCAAACAACTAGCAAGACAGAAAGACAACACCACCGACTAGCAGAAAGGCTGCCTAAAATCAAAATAAGGTCACAGACACATGAAAACACACCACTGGATGCAGAATTGCCCACCAAAAAGACAAGATCCAACCTCATCCACCAGAACACAGGCACTAGTCCCCTCCACCAAGAAGCCTACACAACCCACTGAACCAACCGTACCCACTGGGGGCAGACACCAAAAACAACGGGAACTACGAACATGCAGCCTGCAGAAAGGAGACCCTCGAAACACAGAAAGTTAAGCAAAATGCAAAGACAGAGAAACAAACAGCAGATGAAGGAGCAAGGTAAAAACCCACAAGACCAAACAAATGAAGAGGAAATAGGCAGTCTACCTGAAAAACAAATCAGGTAATGATAGTAAAAATGATCAAAAATCTTGGAAATAAAATGGAGAAAATACAAGAAACATTTAACAAGGACCTACAAGAACTAAAGAGCAAACAAACAATGATGAACAACAGAATAAATGAAATTAAAAACTTTCTAGAAGGAATCAATAGCAGAATAACTGAGGCAGAAGAGCGGATAAGTGACCTGGAAGATAAAATAGTGGAAATAACTACTGCAGAGCAGAATAAAGAAAAAAGAAGGAAAAGTATTGATGACAGTCACACAGACCTCTAGGACAACATTAAAAGCACCAACATTCGAATTATAGGGGTCCCAGAAGAAGAAGAGAAAAAGAAAGGGACTGAGAAAATATTTGAAGAGATTATAGTTGAAAAATTCCCTAATATGGGAAAGGAAATAGTTAATCAAGTCCAGGAAGCACAGAGAGTCCCATATAGGATAAATCCAAGGAGAAACATGCCAAGACATATATTAATCAAACTATCAAAAATTAAATACAAAGAAAAAATATTAAAAGCAGCAAGGGAAAGCCCACAAATAACATACAAGGGAATCCCCACATAAGGTTAACAGCTGATCTTTCAGCAGAAACTGCAAGCCAGAAGGGAGTGGCAGGACATATTTAAAGTGATGAAAGGGAAAAACCTACAACAAACATTACTCTACCCAGCAAGGATCTCATTCAGATTCGATGGAGAAATTAAAACCTTTACAGACAAGCAAAAGCTAAGAGAACTCAGCACCACCAAACCAGCTTTACAACAAATACTAAAGGAACTTCTCTGGGCAGGAAACACAAGAGAAGGAAAAGACCTACAATAACAAACCCAAAACAATTAATAAAATGGCAATAGGAGCATACATATCAATAATTACCTTAAATGTAAATGGATTAAATGCTCCAACCAAAAGACACAGACTGGCAGGATGGATACAAAAACAAGACCCATATATATGCTGTCTACAAGAGACCCACTTCAGACCTAGGGACACATACAGACTGAAAGTGAGGGGATGGAAAAAGACATTCCATGCAAATGGAAATTGAAAGAAAACTGGAATAGCAGTTCTCCTATCAGACAAAATTGACTTTAAAACAAAGACTATTACAAGAGACAAAGAAGAACACTACATAATGATCATGAGATCAATCCAAGAAGAAGATATAACGATTGGAAATATTTATGCACCCAACGTAGGAGAACCCCAATACATAAGGCAAATGCTAACAGACATAAAAGGGGAAATCCACAGTAACACAATCATAGTAGGGGACTTTAACACCCCACATTCAACAATGGACAGATCATCCAAAATGAAAATAAAAAAGGAAACACAAGTTTTAAGTGATACATTAAAAAGATGGACTTCGGGACTTCCCTGGTGGCGCAGTGGTTAAGACTCTGGGCTCCCAACGCAGGAGGCCCAGGTTCGCTCCCTGGTCAGGGAACTAGATCCCACATGCATGCCGCAAATAAGAGTTTGCATGCCATAACTAAGGACCCTGCCTGCCGCAACCAAGACCTGGTGCAACCAAATAAATAAGTAAATATTTTTTTTAAAAAAAGATGGACTTAATTGATATTTATAGGACTTTCCATCAAAAAACAACAGAATACACTTTCTTCTCAAGTGCTCATGGAACATCAAGGATAGATCATATCTTGGGTCACAAATCAAGCCTCAATAAATTTAAGAAAATTGAAATCATATCAAGTATCTTTTCCGAACACAATGCTATAACATTAGATATCAATTACAGGGAAAATCTGTAAAAAATACAAACACATACAGGCTAAACAATACACTAATTAATAATGAAGGGATCACAGAACAACTCAAAGAGGAAATCAAAAAATACCTAGAAACAAATGACAATGAAAACACGACAACACAAAGCCTATGGGATACATCAAAAGCAGTTCTAAGAGGGAAGTTTATAGCAATACAATCCTACCATAAGAAACAAGAAACATCTCAAATAAACAACCTAACCTTACATCTAAAGCAATTAGAGAAATAAGAACACAAAACCCCCAGTGTAAGCAGAAGGAAAGAAATGATAAAGATCAGATCAGAAATAAATGAAAAAGAAATGAAGGAAACAATAGCAAAGGTCAATAAAACTAAAAGCTGGTTCTTTGAGAAGATAAACAAAATTGATAAACCATTAGTCACACTCATCAAGAAAAAAGGGAGAGGACTCAAATCAATACAATTAGAAAAGAAAAAAGAGAAGTACCAACTGACACTGCAGAAATACAAAGGATCATGAGAGGTTACCACAAGCAACTATATGCGAATAAAATGGACAACCTGGAAGAAATCGACAAATTCTTAGAAAAGCACAACCTTCTGAGACTGAATCAAGAAGAAATAGAAAATATAAAGAGACAAATTACAAGTACTGAAAATGAAACTGTGATTAAAAATCTTCCAACAAACAAAAGCCCAGGATCAGATGGCTTCACAGGCGAATTCTATCAAACATTTAGAGAAGAGTTAACACCCATCCTTCTCAAACCCTTCCAAAATATACCAGAGGAAGGAACACTTCCAAACTCATTCTACAAGGCCACCATCACCCTGATACCAAAACCAGACAAAGATGTCACAAAGAAAGAAAACTAAGGACAATATCACTGATGAACGTAGATGCAAAACTCCTCAACAAAATACTAGCAAAGAGAATCCAACAGCACGGTAAAAGGATCATATAACAGGATCAAGTGGGGTTTATCCTAAGAATGCAGGGATTCTTCAATATATACAAATAAATCAATGTGATACACCATATTAACAAATTAAAGAAGAAAAACCATATGATCATCTCAATAGATGCAGAATAAGCTTTTGACAAAATTCAACACCCATTTATGATTAAAAAAACCCTCCAGAAAGTAGACTTACAGGGAACTTACCACAACATAATAAAGGCCATATATGACAAACCCACAGCCAACATCATTCTCAATGGTGAAAAACTGAAACCATTCCCTCTAAGATCAGGAACAAGACAAGGTTGTCCACTCTCACCACTAATGTTCAACATAGTTTTGGAAGTTTTAGCCACAGCAATCAGAGAAAAAAAGAAATAAAAGGAATCCAAATCATAAAAGAAGAAGTAAAGCTGTCACTGTTTGCAGCTGACATGATACCATACATGGAGAATTCTAAAGATGCTACCAGAAAACTACTAGAGCTAATCAATGAATTTGGTAAAGTAGCAGGATACAAAAGTAATGCATAGAAATCTCTTACATTCCTATACACTAATAATGAAAAATCTGAAAGAGAAATTACGGAAACACTCCCATTTACCATTGCAACAAAAAGAATAAAATACCGAGGAATAAACCTACCTAAGGAGACAAAAGACCTGTATGCAGAAAACTATAAGACACTGATGAAAGAAATTAAAAATGATACGAACAGATGGAGAGATATACCATGTTTTTGGATTGGATGAATCAACATTGTGAAAATGACTATACTACCTAAAGCAATCTACAGATTCAATGCAGTCCCTTTCAAACTACCACTGGCATTTTTCACAGAACTAGAACAAAAAATTTCACAATTTGTATGGAAACATAAAAGACCCTGAATAGCCAAAGCAGTCTTGAGAAAGGAGAACAGAGCTGGAGGAATCAGGCTCCCTGACTTCAGACT
Source organism: Aethalodelphis obliquidens (assembly GCF_003676395.1). Taxonomy (NCBI): domain Eukaryota; kingdom Metazoa; phylum Chordata; class Mammalia; order Artiodactyla; family Delphinidae; genus Aethalodelphis; species Aethalodelphis obliquidens. The sequence continues at coordinate 5,691,268 of NW_020838029.1, read as the reverse complement.
ATACTACAAAGCTACAGTAATCAAGACAGTATGGTACTGGAACAAAAACAGAAACATCGATCAATGGAACAGGATAGAAAGCCCAGAGATAAACCCACACACATATGGTCACCTTATTTTTGATAAAGGAGGCAAAAATATACAATGGAGAAAAGACAGCCTCTTCAATTAGTGTTGCTGGAAAAACTGGACAGCTACATGGAAAAGAATGAAATTAGAACACTCCCTAACACCATACACAAAAATAAACTCAAAATGGATTAAATACCTAAATGCAAGGCCAGACAGTATAAAACTCTTAGAGGAAAACATAGGCAGAACACTCTATGACATAAATCACAGCAAGATCCTTTTTGACCCACGTCCTACAGAAATGGAAATTAAAACCAAAATAAAGAAATGGGACCTAATGAAACTTAAAAGCTTTTTCACAGCAAAGGAAACCTTAAACAAGACGAAACGACAACCTTCAAAGTGGGAGAAAATATTTGCAAATGAAGCAACTGACAAAGGACTAATCTCCAAAATTTACAAGCAGCTCATGCAGCTCAATATCAAAAAAATAAACAACCCAATCCAAAAATGGGCAGAAGACCTAAATAGACATTCCTCCAAAGAAGATATAGAGATTGCCAACAAACACATGAAATGATGCTCAACATCACAAATCATTAGACAAACGCAAATCAAAACTACACAGAGGTATCACCTCAAACCAGTCAGAAAGGCCATCATCAAAAAATGTACAAGCAGTAAATGCTGGAGTGGGTGTGGGGAAAAGGGAACCCTCTTGCACTGTTGGTGGGAATGTAAATTGATACAGCCACTATGGAGAACAGTATGGAGGTTCCTTAGAAAACTAAAAATAGAACTACCATGCGACCCAGCAATCCCACTACTGGGCATATACCCGAGAAAACCATAATTCAAAAAGAGTTATGTACCACAATGTTCACTGCAGCACTATTTACAATAGCCAGGTCATGGAAGCAACCTAAGTGTTCTTTGACAGATGAATGGATAAAGAAGATGTGGCACATATATACGATGGAATATTATTCAGCCATAAAAGGAAACCAGTTGAGTTATTTGTAGTGAGGTGGATGGACCTAGAGACTGTTATACAGAATGAAGTAAGTCAGAATGAGAAAAACAAATACCATATGCTAACATGTATATATGGAATCTAAAAAAAAAAAATGTTCATGAAGAATCTAGGGGCAGGACGGGAATAAAGACGCAGACCTACTAGAGAATGGACTTGAGTACAGAGGGAGGGAGAAGGGTAAGCTGGGACAAAGTGAGAGTGGCATGGACATATATACACTACCAAACGTAACATAGATAGCTAGTGGGAAGCAGCCGCATAGCACAGGGAGTTCAGCTCGGTGCTTTGTGACCACCTGGAAGGGTGGGATAGGGAGGGTGGGAGGGAGGGAGATGCAACAGGGAAGAGATATGGGATATATGTATATGTATAGCTGATTCACTTTGTTATAAAGCAGAAACTAACACACCATTGTAAAGCAATTATACTCCAATAAGATGTTAGAAAAGTAATAATAATAGAGGAAAACACTTAAAAATCACAGTAAGAGTGGCAGCCACTAAAGTACATGGGTGCAAATGTCTGCTGAAAGCCTTAATAATTGCAAAGAGAAGAAAGCAAGAGAACTCTGTTTCTGTCAGAGCCTGGCTCCAGATACATCAGACATCATAATGGCTGATGATGAATGTGAATTGTCACTCTGGGAAGGAAACTTGTTCAATAGGTACAGCAAAAGCAGGGCAGTTCCAATTTTATTGTTTTCAGTAAAAAAATATTTAAGGATATAACACTACTCAGTTTTGTTTTATATACCTAAGATTTTTAATATAAATATATTAAAAAATCGGGAAGAAATTGTCTCCCATAGTACACTAGAACATTTTTTAGAGGGTGAGAAATTTTTGTTCAAATGAACTATTAAACAGAAACTAAAATTTTAAAACATAAAATGTGGAACTTTATATTAAATATTTTTGAACCACACCCACTTTATACACACACACACACACACATAAAATGGAAAAGTCCAGTTGAAATGACTTCAATAGGGGAAGGACTAGAGCCATGTAGCCAAACCCCACCCCCCCAAATCAGGAATTTCTAGAATACTGTTTGAAAAAGAAATTGCTGCTCTATTATCTCATGTTGTCCACATTGTTTATTAAATAATATGATCCTGTGCTTATTTTCACCCCAACATTCATGTCCAGTCTGAGAAAATGCCAGTCCAATTTAATCTATGTTCCTACCTCCTGGAGAGTCAAAATCATTAAGGCTGTGGTACCACACATATCTGCTTGGAAGACGTGGATTTAATTTTTTTGTATCTCAATGGCACAGGCATCTATACTGTCTTAGTGCCTTCCAGTGTTTCCGTCTATACTAAGTGGGCAATAGGATCAAGCTCTGACACATCGCAGTAGAGGCAATAAGGGATGAATCCCTGCCCTCTAATGTCTTCACAGGGGATGACTTAACCAGATGAGTCCCTTAGTAATCTGCAGGGCAAGAGAGGGGCAGCATGGGGGCTATGTTACCCCAAGGGACTCATGTGAAGAAAGGCTTTTTGTCATTAAACACCTATCTCTCAAGAAGCAAATAACTGGGGATTTAGAGACAGTAAAGTGTTCTCTGGTCCACTGAGGTAACTAACTGACCATTGAGAACAAATAGTTTCTGCCAGTAATTTAAGTAAAATTAAACCCCTCAAGGATTAAATGGAAGAGTACACCTAACTTTAATAAATCTTTGAAAGCTCAGATCCTGCACTTTATAACTCAAATTTTCTCTTATTTCTCTCTTGATATTTCATTTTCAAAAGGCAGAGTGGAGAAGATTTACAAGTGAAGAAAAGGTACATTTGCATCCAGAATTTTCTTTCCTATCAGGTTCTGAGGTTTGAACTTAATTACCTCGGGCTAAAGGAAGAACAACTGGGCAGTTTTTACAACACCAGTTCAATGTTGATATTTATTGTCTTGGAAGGGGTAGGGGTATGAATGCGAGTGGAGAAGAGGGATATATATATATATATCAAGGTTTCTAGAATCCTTGACTTCCTGCTGTAAGGAATAAGGACAGGTAAACAGAAACGGGAGAAGCAGAGGTTTATGCTAATCTTCTTTCTCCACCTCAGATCTCAAGAAGGTAGAAAAAAGCTGAGGCCGCTTTGATTTTAGTCCTTTGTCTAACCAGGCTAGGACAAGTTCATTTACCTTGAAAAAAATCCAGTTATTTCAAAGCAAGGATGAAAAATGTACATATAAAATGAAAAAGTGATAAGAAATTAAGCAGAAAATTCCTTAATTTTTTTCTTTTCCAAAGGTGAGTTGTAGAGGGTAGTAAGTATAGGAAAATAAAAGTAACATTGTAAAAACAACTATACCCCAATTTAAAAAAAAGTAAACATAGTTTTGAAAACAACCAATTATATATTTTTGTCAAGTCTATCACAAATAGTCAGGGGAGAGAGAGAGAGAGAGAGAGAGAGAGAGGTTAAAGGCAACATGGTATGGTGGAAAGGGCATGGAACTTGGAGCCAGGAGACCTGATTTCTAGTCCTGCCTCTGCCATTAACTCCATGTGGCTTGCCATAGGCAAGTGTTGTAACCTCCCTGTGCCCCAGTCTCCACCCCCTGCAAAATGAGGGGACCATACTAAAGTTTCTAAATTCCCTTCTAACTATAATATTTCAAAATGTGTGAAATAATATCGTATATGTTATGGGTTGAATTGTGCCTCCCTTCCCTCCCCCGCAAATTCATGTGTTGAAGCCCTAAACCCCTCTAGTACCTCAGAATGTGACTTTACTTGGAGATAGGGTCTTTAAAGAGGTAATTAAATTAAAATAAGGCTGTCAGCATAGGCCAAAATCCAATATGACTGGTGTCCTTATAAAAAGAGGAGATTATGACACATAGAGAGACACTAGGGATGAGTGCACAGAGAAAAGACCATGTGAAACGGCAGCAAGAAGGTGGCCATCCACATTAACACAATGGAATGTTACTCAGCCATAAAAAGAAATGAAATTGAGTTGTTTTTAGTGAGATGGATGGACCTAGTGTCAGTCATACAGAGTGAAGGAAGTCAGAAGGAGAAAAACAAATACCATATGCTAACACATATATATGAAATCTAAAAAAAAAAATAAGGTTCTGATGAACCTAGGGGCAGGACAGGAATAAAGATGCAAATGTAGAGAATGGACTTGAGCACACGGGGAAGGGGAAGGGGAAGCTGGGACAAAGTGAGAGAGTGGCATGGACATATATACACTACCAAATGTAAAAGAGATAGCTTGTGGGAAGCAGCCGCATAGCACAGGGAGATCAGCTCTGTGTTTGTGACCACCTAGAGGGGTGGAATAGGGAGGGTGGGCAGGAGATGCAAGATGGAGGTGATATGGGGATATATGTATACATATAGCTGATTCTCTTTGTTATACAGCAGAAACTAACACACCATTGTAAAGCAATTATACTCCAATAAAGATGTTTAAAAAAAAAAAAGAAGGTGGCCGTCTCCAAGCCAAGGAGGGAGACCTCAAAAAAATCCATGTGGCTGACACCTTGATCTCAGACTTCCAGTCTCTAAAACTGTAAGAATATTAACCTCTGTTTTTAAGCAACCCAGTTTGTAGTAACTTGTATAGCAGCCCTAGCAAACTAACACACTGTATCATTTGAGTAAAAACTCAAGTAATTTATTCCAAAAGGAATAAACTTCTACATCTCAGGTAATGAATTGTAAAGGGTGATTTTGCTGGAGGTTCAAATTTCTTAGCTCCTCATCCCAGAACTTGTAGGTTTCCCAAACTAGACACAGAACAAATGATAACTGCCATTGTGGAAGGTTGTAGCCTATAAAGTCAAGTGTCAAGGGGACAGAAACCTTAGAGTACAATGAAGAGAAACCAGGGTGAGAACAGTTTATCATAACAACATTTTATTTTTACTCTTTTACCGAACTTACAATGAAAATGGCATTTATTTTTGGCTTCAAGATAGTGTTAATGTGTCTAAAATCATGGTTTGATACCTTGGTCTGCCAGTCGGCTTGTTCTTCGATGGCTATACTGGGGCAGGAAGATGATGATAGGGCTTGTGCATCAGTGTGTCTCTGTGTGTGTAGGTCAGAGAGGGCTACAAAGAGAGGGTGGGCGGAGGATATGGAAGGCTCAGTCCAAATCCACTCTCACCATTGAAAACTAAACTTAAGGTACCCCCAACAAAATAGGGGTGGCGGTAGAATAGATTTTATCTACTGGAAACTACTCTTACCACTAGCTTAGCCAGATAATTGAACCTCAAAGTGGCTGACTAACCACATTCAGAATAATTCCACAAAAACAGAATTCCACAGGAATATAGTCAATAACTCCATAATATCTTTGTATGGTGACATATCATAACTAGACTTATCGTGGTGATCATTTTGAAATGTATATGTGACTTCTAAAGGTCTCCATCAGGCAAAATAACAAACAAAATGGCAAAGCAATAGAGATAGAGGCAACTTATTATTTCTGTTTATTCTCTATTTATTTGGAACATAAACTGATGAGAAGTAAAACAGCAGCATAGGATGGAAGAAAGGACTTTTTAGAGTCAGTAGACTAGGGTTCTTGAATCAACTCTGTATCATAAACTAGCTGTATGATTTTGAATGAGTTACTTAACCTATCTTGGATTCAGTTTTCTTATCTGTACAATGGGGGTGTGGTGGGTTGAACAGTAGCCCCCAAAAGAGTCCTAACCCCTGGAACAAGAGAATATGGCCTTATTTGGAGAAAGGGTCTTTACAGATGTAATTAAGAATCTTGAGATTAGATCATCTTGGATTTAGGGTGGGTTCCCCAAATCTAATGACAGGTATTTTTATAGAAAAAAGGCAGAGGGAGATTTGAGACAATCAAACACAGATAAGAAAGTGATGCGAAGACAGATGTAGAGATTAGAATGACGGGTCTACAAGCCAAGGAATGCCAAGAATTGCCTGTAGCCACCAGAGGCTAAGAGAGAGGCATGGAACAGATACTCTCTCAGAGCCTCCAGAAAGAGCCAAACCTGCTAACATCTTGATTTTGGACTTCTAGTCTCCTGAAGTATGAGAAAATAAGTTTTTGTTATTTTAAGCCACCAAGTTTATGGTAATTTGTTATGACAGGCTTAGGAAAATACACTTGGGTGAGTATGGATCAGGTGTAAAGGTCCAGGCAGGTAACATAAATGACTGAAATGGGCTGCTACATGAAACACAAGTGTAAGTGTAATAATTAATAGAAATGAAACAAGCATCTTAGTGTCAGAGAGACCTATCATTACTACTGGGGAATGCAGACCCAGTATTGCCAGAGGGTTTAGATTTCAAGGAAAATTTAAAGTTCAATCTTTTATACGAAATCTCTCTATTTAAAAAAAAAAGAAGGGGGCTTCCCTGGTGGCGCAGTGGTTGAGAGTCTGCCTGCCAATGTAGGGGACATGGGTTCGTGCCCCGGTCCGGGAAGATCCCACATGCCACGGAGCAGCTGGGCCCATGAGCCATGGCTGCTGAGCCTGAGCCCCGCAACGGGAGAGGCCACAACAGTGAGAGGCCCGCGTATCGCCAAAAAAAAAAAAAAAAGAAGGAAACTAATTTTAATTTTTAAAACACTATGTGTCAAACAAACTAAATTTGAGGGCTAAATATTAGATGGTCTTTAATTATCTTATGGCTTTGGTCTTCTATGTTTCAATTGGTTCATCCTAGCATTGTAATATGTTATGAGAGCTGGAAAATTTTTTGTTCACTAGCATTGTTGGGACAATAGTAGCTGTGATCAGAGCATAAGTATGACATTTTTGTCAGTTCATGTGTAAAAGAGAAGTCGTGGTAAACACTTCTTTTCTGGGATTATTTAAAATTGATGGGTCAGAAACTTTTCCCATTAAAACACACCACAGGAAGTGTGATATATAGCTGCATCATTTCCATTTACTAAAAGCCTTATTGGGTATGAAAAAAAATTGAAAGAGAATGTAATATTAATTTATATTTGGCAAAAGACATTTATACCTGAATCTATCCTGTTCAGCAGAAAATGCATTTAAAAACTCAGTTAACTTTCTGTATACTCATATTTGCAAGTACTTATCCAAGAAGCATACATGTGGCTTATACTTGCAAATGAAAAAGTTAAACCCATTCTGAAAATGTGAAATGCACCCTCCAAGACTTTGTTGTGAAACAGTATCTTATTAAGTTCATTATCAGACTGTACTCAAAAGAAACGTGAATATTTAACTTGCTTAAAGTTTAGCTTCTGAAGACCACCACATACAAATTTTTCCTCCCTTACCTTTTCTAACAACCCATACACCTTGTGCACTCACTTTGAATTAAATAAAAGGGAAGAGAATGCCTAGACAGGTCAATGAGGAAAGAACAGTCTTTTGAAAAAATGGTACTGGGGGACTTCCCTGGCAGTCCAGTGGTTAAGATTTGGAGCTTCCACTGCAGGGGCCGTGGGTTCGATTGCTGATTGGGGAACTAAGATCCTGGCATGCCATGCAGCGCGGCCGAAAAAAAAAAAAAAAGAAGAGATATTGGGACAACTGAATATCCACATGCAAAAGAATGAAGTTGGACCCCTATGTCATACAATAAACAAAAATTAACTCGAAGTAGATCAGAGATCTAAATGAAAGAGCTATATATAAAACTGCTAAAACAAAACAGAAATAACTCTTCATGACTTTGGGCTAGGGATGGATTTTTAGATACAATACTAAAAGCACAAACAACAGCAAAAAGAGGGATAAATTAGACTTCGTCAGAAGTAAAATCTTTTGTGCATCAAGAACACAATAAGAAAGTAAACTGAAAACCCACAGAATGGGAGAAAATATTTACAGTCACATACTTGATAGGGGGCTTGTATCCAAAATATACAAAGTACTTTTACAAATCAGTAATAAAAAAACACGAAATTAAAGATTGGACAAAGGATCTGAGTAGATGTTTCTCCAAAGAATATATACAAACAGCAAATAAAAGCACATGAAAAGATGCTGAATATCACTAATCATTAGGGAGATGCAAATCAAAACTACAATGAGATACCACTTCAGATCCATTAGGTTAACTATTATTAAAACAAAACAAAACAAAAGAAGAAAATAACAACTGTTGGCAAAGATGTGGAGAAATTGGATATTAATACACGCATGTTTATATCAATATTACTCATAATAGCCAAAAGGTGAAAGCAATCATCAGTGGATGAATGGATAAACAAATGTATATATATACATAAGGGAATATTATTCAGCTTTAAAAAGGAAGGATATTTTGATATATGCTACATTAATGAACTTTGAAGACAGTATGCAAAGTGAAATAAACCAGTCGCAAAAGGACAAATATTTTAAGGTTCCATTAATATGAGGTACATAGAGTAGTCAAGTATAGAGAGACAGAAAGTAGAACTGTAATTGTCAAGGGCTGAGGTCAAGGAGGACAGAGAGTTAGTGTTTTAATGGGTATAGAGTTTCAGTTTGGGAAGGTGAAAAAGTTCTGGAGATGGGTAGTGGTGATGGGTGTACAACAATGTGAATGTACTTACTGTACTTTAAAGTCTCAGAACTATTTAAAAAGGTTAAAATAGTAACTTTTATGTTGTATACATTTTGCCATAATAAAAAAGACAAGTAAACCAATTAAAAATTGGGCAAAGGATTTGAACAGATGTTTCTTCAAAGATATACAAGGAGCAAATGTGCACCTGACATGATGCTTAACATCATTAGTCATTAGGAAAATGCAAGTCAAAACCACAAGGAGGTATCACTTTACACCCATTAGGATAGCTTTAATAGAAAAGAGAGAAAAAAATAAATCTTGGTGATGATGTGGAGAAATTAGAATCTTCAAACATTGCTGGTGGGAAAGGAAGATGTTGCAACCCCTTTGGAAAACAGCTTGACAGTTCCTCAAAAAGTTAAACATAGAGCAATCACAAAAACCAGAAATTCTACTCCTAGATATATACCCAAGAAAATTGAAAACAGATATTCAAACAAAAACTTGTACACAAATGTTCATAGCATCACTATTCACAATAGCCAAAAGGTGAAAACAACCCAGATGTCTATCAACTAATGAATGGATAAACAAAATGTGGAATGCCCATACACTGGATTATTTTTAGGCAATACAATTGAATGAAGTACTGATACATGCTATGACCTGGATAAACCTTGAAGATACTATGCTAAATGAAAGAAGCCAATCACAAAAGACAACATTTTATATGATTCCATTTATAGGAAATATCCAGAACAGGCAAATCTACTGAATAGATTAATGGTTGCCTAGGGTTGGGGGGAGGGAGGTGTGGGAATGTGGAATGACAACTAATAGGCACGGAGTTTCCTGTTGGGGAGATAAAAATGTTTTAAAATTAGATTTTAGTGATGGCTGCACAACTCAGTGAACATACAAAAAAACAATGAACAGTATACTTTTAGTGGATGAATTATTTCTCAATTCTGAAAGAGCAAAGAGAAAATTCATGTATGTATCTCTCAACTTAGTATTTTTTGAATTTATTCTGTTTCAAATATTAAGTATAACAGCTAAGGCCAAGAAATTATCTCAGCAAAGATGTCACTTTGCAATTAGTTATTCCTCACCACAACTACCATTATCTTTACTACCATATATAAACAATTTACTTTGACACTGTAAGTTCTGTGGTCAAGTTATATTGAAGTAAAATAAATGTGAAACAGTCATGATTCTTTAAGATTAGCCAAGCAAAGTACAGAAACGCAAGCCTTCAACAGAAGTAGTTCTATATAATTTCACAATGCCTGTGGCAAAAATTTAAATCTTTAATTATACTAAGTGAAATAGTGAACATAAAGATGACTGTCATTTTTTAAGATGATGATTGTTTATGTCAATATCTATTGCCCTACAGACAAGTCTGCCATCAATCAAAGATTATGAGATGTGCGCACACACACACACACACACACACACACACACACACACAGAGAGAGAAGAAACCAACCCATTGTTAAGAGACAAAACAATTAATAGAACCAGGCTCTGACAGGGAATTTAAAACAATTACAATAAATATGTTACAGACTTTACTGAAAAAGGTGGACAGCATGCAAAGACACATGGGTAATTTCAGCAAAGATGGAAACTATAAGAACGAATGAAATTGATATGTAATTTAAAACACAGTAACATATCTGTCCTACAATATGTTGAGATAAATTCCTTCTATAAATAGTTTGAGAGTTTTTATCACAAAAGGGTGGTAAATTCTGTGAAATGCTTTCTTTCCATCTATTGAGAGGATCATGTTGATTTTTATCCTTCATTTTGTTAGTGTGGTGGATCACATTAATTGATTTGGGTATGTTAAATCATCTTTTCATTCCAGGGATAAATCTTACTTGGTCATGATGTATGATCCTTTTAATGTGCTATTGAATTTGGTTTGTTAGTATTTTGTTGAGGATTTTTGCATCTATGATTAAGTCCTAGAGATCTGTGAAACCAGTGTCTATAGTTAATAATACTGTATTGCGCACTTAAACATTTAAGAGGGTAGATCTCTTGGTAAGTGTCTTACCACAATCGAAAAAGGAAATATTTTTTCACCTTTGTAAATTAACCTATCTTACCATAGTATTAAAATTGTATGTAAAATTTTAAATGATATCTCAGGCATTAAGAAAAAAACCCCACAGTAACAGAAATGAAGAATGCCTTTAACTGACTCATCAGTGGACTTGAAGATAAATCAGTAGTAATTGCACATAGAGAAAAAAAGACAAACCAGAACGGAGCATCCAAGAGCTGAGGGACAATATCAAATGGTCTTTTATATCTGTAACTGGTATCAAGACTAAAAAGAGAGAGAATTGGGCAAAAGAAATAATTTTTTAAAATAATGGGGACTCCCCTGGTGGTCCAGTGGGTAAGACTCCGCACTCCAATGCAGGGTGGTGGGTTCAATCCCTATTCGGGGAACTAGATCTTGCATGCATGCCACAGCTAAGAGTTTGCATGCTGCAACTAAGACCCAGCACAGCCTAAATAAATAAATATTTTTTAAAAGATGTTAAATAAAAATAATGGCTGACATTTTTGGAAAAATAATAAAAGAAAATTTATCACACATCCAAGAAGTTTGGAAAGTGCCAAGCAGGATAAATACCATTTAAAAACACATAAACATATCATATTAAAATTTTAAAATCACAAATAAAGAGAAAATCTTGAAGGCAGCCAGAGGAAAAAGACACAATCCTAGAGAAATCAAAGATAATAATTACAGCTTAGTTCTCCTTTGAAACTGTGTTAAGCCAGAAGTGACATCTTTAAAGTGCTGAAAGAAACAAACAAAAAGAAAAAACCGTCATCTAGAAGATTATGCCCAACAAAGCATATCTTTCAAAATTAAGGTGAAATAATAAATTTTTAGACAATAAAAACTTAAAGAAGTAATTACAAGAAGACCTGCACTACACTCGATGTTAAAAAAATTCTTCAGGCAGAGGTATATGCTCAGACAGTAACCCGGATACACGAAGAAATGAAGATCTCTGAAAATGGTTAAAATGAAGGTCAACATAAAGGATATATTTTTTCCTATTTTAAAATATTGTAAAAGATCAACTGTCTAAAGCAGAAATAGATGGGTTCTGGTTTCAGATCAAATACTGCAACTATACTGCTGGAGGAATCATTTCAAATAACTTGAAATTGACATTTGTGTTTAAGAGTACTTTGTTACATTTTCACAGCTGAGCTTTGCAACCAGTGTCAGGCTTTATGAAACAACATTATGTATCTAACTAAAACAAATTTTTTTAAAAAGTATTTAACAGTAATCAGACACATCCATGCATCAATTAAAACTGATTTCCATATGGTATTTGTTTTTCTCTTTCTGACTTGTTTCACTCTGTATGACAGACTCTAGGTCTCTCCACCTCACTACAAATAACTCAATTTCATTTCTTTTTATGGCTGAGTAATATTCCATTGTATACATGTGCCACATCTTCTTGGGACAGAGTGAGAGAGTGGCATGGACATATATACACTACCAAATATAAAATAGCTAGTGGGAAGCAGCCGCATAGCACAGGGAGATCAGCTTGGTGCTTTGTGACCACCTAGAGGGGTGGAATAGGGAGGGTGGGAGGGAGGGAGACACAAGAGGGAAGAGATATGGGGATATATGTATCTGTATACCTGACTCACTTTGTTATAAAGCAGAAACTAACACACCACTGTAAAACAATTATACTCCAATAAAGATGTTAAAAAAAACCAAAAAAACTGATTTCCATAGCTGATTTATATATTATCTAGTTTTTTTAAAAATTGCAATCAGCATCCCAACATCTTTTTAAAAGAACAATGATCAAAGATTAAAGAAACAGACAAAATAATAATATAATAAATTACAGCATGTAATATATCCAATGGGAATTGCCAAATCAACATTATTTTCCATTGGGGGGGGTTATAATATTTCTGGTTTCATCTATCTTTTCTGTTGTTATTCTTTTTTTTTTTTTTTGCAGTACGCAGGCCTCTCACTGTTGTGGCCTATCCTGTTGTGGAGCACAGGCTCTGGACGCGCAGGCTCAGCGGCCATGGCTCACGGGCCCAGCTGCTCCGCGGCATGTGGGATCTTCCCAGACTGGGGCACAAACCCGTGTCCCCTGCATCAGCAGGCGGACTCTCAACCACTGCGCCACCAGGGAATCCCCTGTTTTTAATCTTTTCTTTGCTTGATAAATGGGGCTCATTCTCAGAGCCAGCTTGCTGGAACCCTCATATGAAAAGCTCACTTGTTCCTTTTTTACTTCCAAGAACACTCGGGAACACATGGTCCCCAATAGCCTGGGCTATGAGTTTTTATGTAAGTGAAATGCACATAGATGAGTACACACAGACACACACACACACACACAGAGAAAATCACACTCTGTAAATATATTTCCCCCCAAAGAAATGGCTCCCATTTCCTGAGACATTCCTTACAGAGTGATAAGCTTCTTTGAAAGAGGATTTTGGGGCAAGGGCTGGCCTGGGGTGCGCTCTGGATTTCATGAAGAGGAACACTGAAAATGTCTCACTACCCTGAAAAATGGAGTTGGAGAGTCAGTCAGGACAGCTATCCTCTTGTGCCTGTCACTGGGATGACTGCACTGCACCATAATTTATCACCATGGACAATCCTCTGTTCTGAGAACTGAAGGTGGTGATGGCACCAGAAAAATGATTGTGAGGAGTAAAAGAAAAATAAAAGAAATTCTGTGCACAGAACCGAGATTTCCTTAAAACATCAAGTTGGTAATTAAACTAGAAATATGTGGAGTACACAGTCACGTTTCTCTACGTAAGCTGACCAACAAACAAATGCTAGAGTGGGTTTCCTGATTGCTATTTGAGGAAATATGTCAACTATTATTATCTAGATCCAGGGAAACTACTTACTATTTTGAATAAAATAGAGAAACCTATTCTTTTGCACAGAGTAACCTGCAAAAGTAATTAGGAAAAACACATTTTGAAGACTGCTTAGTTGATCAAATACTTCCAAAATTACTTATTTCTGGCTAAACACTACTTGGTACTGTACAAAGCCTTAGAAGGGCCATGGTTCCCTCTTCTTCTTCTTATCAGAAACAAAATCACCTCCCCTCACTCCCAATAAAAAAATTAAATCAAAGGAATCCCAATTTGATTCCTACTAACTCATCATGAAGAAGACTGGGAGTCACTGGCCACCAACCTCTAGATGCGGCTTTCATGGAGCCCTGAAGAGTCTGCAAAATCGAGAACCTGAGACAAGTGCCTGTTGCCCACATGGCCAATACAGATGTGGTTCCCGATTATCCAGTCTCCCTAAGGGTTTCTGGAATGCATCTGCTCCCCATGGGACAATGGTGTGGGGATGGTGGCAGTAGCCAGCCAAAGGCAATGTTGGTTGTAGGGCACTGCAATCTCCCAATCTGAGAACTTCTAGTCCTAATGCGGCTCTGACATTGGAGACAACATTCACTGGGAATGGATGACTGGTTTAAATATGAAAATGGAAGAGTTGGCTGGGACATTGGAGACATGTGGGCTTGGAAGAGATGTATCATAATTAATATCAAGTTCCTCTGAGGAGATGCTTTCTAGGTAGCCATGGAATTACTTATTTTTGAGAAATGCAGGCCATGCTTGCTAAGTGGAAGAGGGGAAAAGGTTATATCTTTTACATTAAAAAAGTGCTGAGGCATTTTAGTAACCACTTTGACATGACGATACCATTATTGCATATTCCTAGCATTAAAGGTGGTTACTGACTATCAACACTGATTTTGCACAGTCAGTGTACATTTCCACTGAAGTAACCTGTAAGTTACTTTAAGGCAATGGACACCTCTACTAGGTAATGGGCAGGGGATGTTTCTAAGTACTTGGAGTTCACTGAAATAAATAGGTGATCAACACTTCTACTGGAAACACTGGGATGCTTCTGTCTCCTGTGGCCCCTTCATTTCAAAGTAAATTGGAACTTTAACTAGAGTTCAACCTACTCACCTGACTCATACCTTCTTAGACCTGTTTATTCCTAGACAGACCCTGGAGAACGTTAATTAAGGCAGTCCTGAATGCATACTGGCTGCTGGGATGCTCTGCACAGCATTGCAGAGCCGGCTGGAGTAAGATCTCTGAGAAGTATCAGAATGTGTAGAGCAAGTGATCAACCTTTACATGCTTAGACTGTGCAGCCACATGTCATGCTCTGGTCATGAGGGAAGGACCCTTTATGCCTTGGTAATTACTGCCCTTCTTGCCTCAATCTGCTCAGGATGCAATGCCTATATGGCTTGGGAGAACTCCAAATGGTATATTAAGGGTTTTAAAAAATGAATAGATGCTGAGTTAGTTTTAAGGAGAAACAACTGCATCAATGCCAAAGAAAAAGACCCTCAGGCATCATGGCTGTGAAATGGAGAAAGCTGAAAAACTATATTTGGGGGGTGCCTAAATGCAAGAATCTGGTAGAGGCGTACAGCTAAGCAACTGTAGCAAAAGGGCTAAAAGGGAGCCCAGGTGTGCTGGTGGGGATAACTCATCCTTCCTTGCCTCAGTTTCCAGATGTATAAAAGGGAAAAAGAGAAGTTTCCAGAATTAGCCAAACAAGTGGAAAGACGTTAGTGAAGATTTAATATTGTAAAAATATCCATGCTATTCAAAGCAATCTACAGAATCAATGAAATTCCTATCAAAATTCCAATGGCATTATTTTTACAGAAATTAAAAAAAAGAATCCTAAAATACATAAAAAACAGCAAAGGACCCCAAACAGCCATAGCAATATTGAGACAGAAGAACAAACATGAATGCATCACATTTCCTGATTTCACAAACAATATATTACAAGGCTACAGTAATTAAAACAGTATGATACTTGTATAAAAACAGACATATAGACCAATGGAACAGAATAGAGAGCGCAGAAATAAACCCATACATATATGGTCAACTCATCTTCAACAAAGGTGCCAAGAATACACAATGGGGAAAGGATAGTCTCTTCAAAAAATGGTGCTGCCACTCAGAATGGCCATCATCAAAAAATCTACAAAGAGTAAATGCTGGAGAGGGTGTGGAGAAAAGGGAACCCTCTTGCACTGTTGGTGGGAATGTAAATTGATATAGCCACTATGGAGAACTGTATGGAGGTTCCTTAGAAAACTGAAAATAGAACCACCATACGACCCAGCAATCCCACTACTGGGCATATACCCTGAGAAAACCATAATTCAAAAAGAGTCATGTACCACAATATTCATTGCAGCTCTATTTACAATAGCCAGGACGTGGAAGCAACCTAAGTGTCCATCGACAGATGAATGGAAAAAGAAGTTGTGGCACATATATACAATGGAATATTACTCAGCCATAAAAAGAAACAAAATTGAGTTATTTGCAGTGAGGTGGATGGACCTAGAGTCTGTCATACAGAGTCAAGTAAGTCAGAAAGAGAAAAACAAACACCGTATACTAACACATATATATGGAATCTAAAAATTAAAAAATGTATCTGACGAACCTAGGGGCAGGACAGGAATAAAGACGCAGATGTAGAGAATGGACTTGAGGACACGGGGAGGGGGAAGGGTAAGCTGGGATGAAGTGAGAGAGTGGCATGGACATATATACACTACCAAACGTAAAATAGATAGCTAGTGGGAAGCAACCGCATAACACAGGGAGATCAGCTCGGTGCTTTGTGACCACCTAGAGGGGTGGAATAGGGAGGGTGGGAGGGAGATGCAAGAGGAAGGAGATATGAGGATATATGTATATGTATAGCTGATTCACTTTGTTATAAAGCAGAAACTAACACACCATTGTAAAGCAATTATACTCCAATAAAGGTGTTAAAAAAAAAACGGTTCTGGCAAAACTGGATGAAATTGGATCCTTATCTTACAACTGTACACAAAAATAAACTAAAAATGGATTAAGGACTTAAATGTAAGATGAGAAACTGTAAAAGTTTTCTAGAAGAAAATATAGGGGGAAATCTTAAAGACACTGGCCTAAAGCAATGCTTTCACAGATACACCACCAAAACCACAAGCAACAAAAGCAAAATAGACAAGTGGGACTATATCAAGCTAAATGGCTTCTGCACAGCAATGGAAACAATAGAGTGAAAAGCAACCTATGGAATGGGAGAAAGTATTTGCAATCATATATTTTGTAAGGAATTAGTATTCATAATATACAAGGAATTCCTACAATGCAATAGCAAAAACACAAAAGACCCAAATTTTAAATGGGCAATGGACTTGAATAGACATTTCTGAAAGAAGACATACAAATGATCAACAGGTATATGAAAAGATGCTTGACATCACTTATCATCAGGGAAATGTAAATCAAAACCAAAGTAAGATGTCACCTCACACTTGTTAGGATGGCTATTATTAAACAAAACAAAAGAAGAAATAAGTGTTGACGAGGTTGTGGAGAAATTGGAACCCTGTACACTGTTGGTGGGCATGTAAAATGGTGCAACTGCTATGGAAAACAGTATGGAGGTGCCCCCCAAAATTAAAAATGAAACTACCATCTGATCCAGTAATCCTAGTTCTGGGTAGATATCTGAAAGAATTAAAATCAGGATCTTGAAGAGATATCTGCACACCCATGTTTATTGCAGCGTTATTATAGCCAAGATGTGGAAACAACCTAAATGTCCATCAACAAAAGAATAGGTAAAGAAAATATGGTATATACACACAATGGAATATTATCCTGCCATAAAAAAGAAATTCTGCCATATGTGACAACATGGATAAACCTGGAGGACTTTATGCTAAGTGAAATAAGCCAATTACAGAAGGACAAAAACTGCACAATTCCACTTATATGAGATATCTAAAATAGTAAACACATACAAGCAGGGAATAAAATGGTGGTTGTTGGGTTCTGGGGGAAGGGGGAAGTTAGGGTTGCTTTTAAACAGGTATAAAGTTTCCATTAGGCAAGATGACTAATTTCTAGAAATCTGCTGTATATCATTGTGCCTACAGTTAACAGACTTAAAATTTTGTTAAGAGGGTAGATCACACATTAAGTGGTCTTACCACAATTAAAAAAATAGGTAGTCAAAAATACATAGTGAAAGCATTATAGAAGTGTGTTGACCTGTTAATGATATATATAATATATATACATAACCTTATGTGTGTATATACATATACAAAACAGCTCCAGTTTTTGTGATGTTTTGGTGTCAGCTTCTGAAAATTTGTAAATTTTTGTAATTTCTTTTCTCATTCTAAATAAATGTTTACTTTTATACCCCCCAAAAGTTTATAAACTAATTGGGTAACTCAGACATGTAAACAATTAATAACGATTTTACAGATGCAAAGATGGAAGTGTGGGGATTTCCCTGGCAGTCCAGTGGTTAAGACACTGAGCTTCCACTACAAGAAGCATGGGTTCAACCCCTGATTGGAGAACTAAGATCCCACATGCTGTGAGGTATGGCCAAAAGGAAAAAAAAAAAAAGATGGAAGTGTGTATGGGATGAAGTGGGTGCACAGACGACAGAGTAGTGGTTAGGAAAAGCTTCAGCTTGGAAATAGTACTTGCTCAGAGCCTTTACGGGGTGAAATGGCAGGGTAGGGAAGGGCATTCCAATTATAAAGAGCAGTGTGTGCAAAGGCATGGAGGAATGAAACCACATTATTCATCCAGGGAACTCTAATTCAATGTGGCTAGAGAATACAAATGGAATCTTCCATAGACGGGGACCAGATAACCAAAGGCTTTGTGTGCCATCCTAGAGACCAGATTTTTTTTTAGTCGAAATATAGTTGATGTACAATATTATATTAGTTTCAGGTGTACTACATAATGATTTTCCATTTGCATACATTATAAAATGAACACCATGATAAGTCTAGTAACCATGTCCCCATACTAAGTTATTAGAGTATTACTGACCATACTCCTTATGCTGTATATCACATACCCATGACTTATTTATTATACACCTGGAGGATTTTACCTCTTAATCACTTTCACCTATTTTTCCCACCCCCCTCCCTTCTGGCAACCACTTGTTTGTTCTTTATGTTTGACCCCATTTTCATTTTGTTTTGCTTGTTTGTTTTGCTTTTTAGAGTCCACATATAAGTGACATCAGGCAGTATTTGTTATACTTAGCATAATATCCCCTAGATCCATCCATGTTGTTGCAAATGACAAGATTTCATTTTTTAATGCTGAGTAATATTCCATTGTATATATATATACCACATCTTCTTTATCCATTTGACTATTTTTTTTTTTTAACATCTTTATTGGGGTATAATTGCTTTACAATGGTGTGTTAGTTTCTGCTTTATAACAAAGTGAATCAGTCATCCATAAACATATGTTCCCATATGTCTTCCCTGTTGCGTCTCCCTCCCTCCCACCCTCCCCATCCCACCCCTCCAGGCTGTCACAAAGCACCGAGCCAATATCCCTGTGCCATGCGGCTACTTCCCACTAGCTATCTACCTTACTGCGTTTGTTAGTGTGTATATGCCCATGACTCTCTCTCGCCCTGTCACAACACGTAGGTTGCTTCCGTATCTGGGCTATGGTAAATAATGTTGCAATGAACATTGGAGTAAATACATCTTTCCGAATTAGTGTTTTTGTTTTCTTTGTACATATACCTGAAAGTGGACTCACTGGATCATGTGGCAGTTCTATTTATAATTTTGTGAGGAACTGCCATACTGTTTTCCATAATGACCACATCAATTTACATTCCCACCAACAGTGAACGAGGGTCCTCTTTTCTGTTATTTGTTGTCTTTTTGATGATAGCCATTCTGACATGCGTGAGGTGGTACCTCTTTGTGGTTTTGATTTGCATTCCTCTAATAATTAGCAACATGGAGCATCTTTTCATGTGACTGTTAGCCATCTGTATGTCTTGTTTGGAAAAATGTCTATTCAGGTCTTCTGCCCATTTTTTTTTTTTTGCGGTACGCGGGCGTCTCACTGTTGTGGCCTCTCCCGTTGCGGAGCACAGGCTCCGGACACACAGGCCCAGCGGCCACAGCTCATGGGCCCAGCCGCTCCGTGGCATGTGGGATCCCCCCGGACCGGGGCACGAACCCGTGTCCCCTGCATCGGCAGGCAGACTCTCAACCACTGCGCCACCAGGGAAGCCCTACCTTAAACTCTTAACTGGGTAGATTGCTTATATCCAATCTGTTTATTTCTTTTTCAGAGGTTTAGTTTTGTTCCTTCGTTTGGAATATATTCTTCTGTCTCCTCATTTTACCTAATTCTCTGTGTTCATTTCTATATATTAGGTAGGCAGGTTACATTTTATGATCCTGGAGAATTGGCCTTATGTAGGAGATATCCTATGGGGCCCAGCAACACACTCCTCTCTGGTCACCAGAGGTATATGCTCTAGGGGTGCCCCCATGTGGACTGTGAGGGCCTTTCTGTTGTGGTGGGGTCAACTACTGTGGGTAGGCTTTTAGGTGGGGCTGGTCTCTGGCCCAGTTTGCTGCTAAGTCCTGCTTCAGTGCAGTGGCTGCTGGCATGCTGATGGGGAGAACTGGGTCTCATGGTGGCTGGCTGACGGACCAGTGGGGGCCAGCTAAAGATTTTCTCATTTAAGCAATGAGAGTCATGGAAGTATTTTAGGCAGGAATAACATGATACCCCCACAATGACAATATGAAAGATGTATTAGAAAGGCAGATGAGACTGTAGGCAGGGAAAAAGTTAATCTTGATGAAATAGGAAGCTGAAATAAGCTAAGCCAGTAGCAGTAAGAATGGGCATAGAGCATTGACTCCAGAGATGTCATAGGGCTAGACTGCATAGGACCTGCTTTCTGATTGGAATAAATTAGTCAGAGAAAGGGAAGAGCTATGGGTGACTCTTAGGTTTCTGGGTTGGATAAGCAGCCTCTGAAGCAAAGAGAATTTCAGAAGATGACACGGATTCAAGCCTTTCCTACTCCTTTGGAGGTACCCTTTGAAGCAGATCAACTCTACTAACAAGCCACAGCAGTGTTGTGCACTACTGTCTTGTCCTTCAGAACATAAGGCCACATCCATGTGTGTGGAACCAACAGACCAATGCACCAGCCATCTGTTTTCTAGAATTGTCTTAACAACCAATGGGACTCATCACATGATGGGTTCAGCCACAGCAATTAATATTGATTAGAAAGATGGCAAACATGAGCAGTTTGGCCATGCCTGTCATGGATCAGTATGCAGATCAAATATAGATATGGCCTCAATCACACCCTCACATCATTAATCATCATCCACTGCAAATTGTGAACATATTCACAAGCAAGGAGTGAAAAATACACATGTTTTAAAGTTGTGTGTCATGTCCCAGTAGATCTGCCTATATAAATTTGTCTTTGCACAGGTTGTCTCTTTAAGAAACTGGCATTGCAGCATTCTCTACCAGTTCTTACCAACAGGTATCTTTACAAAGGTCAGTGTATTGCTACAACTACCTAACAACTACCTGTACAATTACAACTACCTAATTCTTCATTCATTCACTTCTTTAGCGCTAGAAAAGTATTTTTTTAAAAAAGATCCCTAACATCAAGGACCTTTGGCTAGCTTTCAAATTAAGACACTCACCTATGGCAAACTAAACAGTGAAAGAGTTAAACAATACTACCAGAAAATTTATATGTTAGGTGTCAAATGAGAGCAAAAGACAGGAAGTACTAGGAGTTCACAGGAGGGAGAAATCCTCATGGGCTTGAGAGGTAATAGTACGTTTCATGGAGGAGGTGGAAATTGCTGTGGGACTTGAATAATGGGAAAGATTTGGGTAGGAAGTGAGGATAGCATACAAAATTTTGGTGGTATGAGTAAAACACTGGGGAAGCAAGTGGAACGAACATGGTATGTTTCAGGACAATCACGCTTGGCTAGTAAATGCACTACAAAAGCAGTGAGATACAGCTACCCTTTCATATCACAAATACTTAAGATATTTTAAAGTGTCAATAGGATATTCAAAGGCTTAAATCAATTTAGCAGTGCGAGAAGAAAATGTCTCAAATCAAAGGCAAGATTCCCAAAGCTTTACATCATCATTGTTCACAAAGTAACTATGCCTTTGAAAAAATGACAGAAACAATTGCTGTTCTCCTTGAATTTCAGAACTTCAGTATAAGAAAGGATAAAAATATGTCCATATTTAGGTGTCTATAAGTGAAGGTTAGTGTATTTTCATATTTCACCAAGTTCCTGACACATTTAAAGTACCTAGATGGCAAAAGAAAGTGTGTGGGCCCCTCTCCCAGAAGGATGTACTAGTTTCATTTACTATACATAAAATGATCTTTTCTATCTACTCTGTATGTGCATGCGACTTTTATTTTCCTAAAGGGTCAGGAGGGTAGAAAAAAAGACAAATTCAAAGAATGAGTGCTGGAAGAGGAAAAAGCATACATAGGAATTCAGTATACAAACAGGAAATATGTGTGTGTGTGCACGCATGAACATGTGTACACATGCTTACACTTTTTCTCTTGCACTGTCTTTTCTCCTCTATCACTCTCACTTTCTCTTTTTGACTTACTTTCTTTAGCTCAATTCAATCAACATATATATTAAGACTCTGTGTGCATTATATCATGCTATATTATGTTATGTGTTAAAGAGAGTATGAAAAGAATCCCTATCCTTCAGTGGATTATAAACTAAATCATACTTAATATTTAAATCACAATATAACATAATAGAGGAAATGCCAAAACGAGTGCCACTGACAAATTGAAATAGGAAGTGAGTTCAACAGTCTTTTGGAAGAAAGTGAAATCACTGTGGACTTGGAGTCACATACGATAGCTTCACCAAGGTAACATTTGAGCATCTAGATTCTAAATCATACTCAGTTGTACCTAAAGATCATATATGGAACATTTGTTTTTTTGTTTTTGTTTTTTTTTTAAACATCTTTATTGGAGTATAATTGCTTTACAATGGTGTGTTAGTTTCAGCTTCACAACAAAATGAATCAGTTATATATATACATATGTTCCCATATCTCTTCCCGCTTGCGTCTCCCTCCCTCCCACCCTCCCTATCCCACCCCTCCAGGCGGTCACAAAGCACCGAGCTGATCTCCCTGTGCTATGCGGCTGCTTCCCACTAGCTATCTACCTTACATTTGGTAGTGTATATATGTCCATACCTCTTTATCGCTTTGTCACCGTTTACACTTCCCCCTCCCCATAGCCTCAAGTCCATTCTCTAGTAAGTCTGTGTCTTTATTCCTGTTTCACCCCTAGGTTTTTCATGACATTTTTTTTTTAAATTCCATATATATGTGTTAGCATACGGTATTTGTCTCTCTCTTTCTGACTTACTTCACTCTGTATGACAGACTCTAGGTCTATCCACCTCATTACAAATAGCTCAATTTCGTCTCTTTTTATGGCTGAGTAATATTCCATTGTATATATGTGCCACATCTTCTTTATCCATTCATCCGATGATGGACACTTAGGTTGTTTCCATCTCTGGGCTATTGTAAATAGAGCTGCAATGAACATTTTGGTACATGACTCTTTTTGAATTATGGTTTTCTCAGGGTATATGCCCAGTAGTGGGATTGCTGGGTCATATGGTAGTTCTATTTGTAGCTTTTTAAGGAACCTCCATACTGTTCTCCACAGTGGCTGTATCAATTTACATTCCCACCAACAGTGTAAGAGGGTTCCCTTTTCTCCACACCCTCTCCAGCATTTATTGTTTCTAGATTTTTTGATGATAGCCATTCTGACTGGTGTGAGATGATATCTCATTGTAGTTTTGATTTGCATGCAGATTTCCCATCCCCAGAAAGTCTAATTTAGTAAGTCCAGAGCAGGGCCCAGAGGTCTGCATATTTAATAATTTCAGATGATTCCAATGAAGGTGTTCCTCAGAATACACTGTGAAACATTACCAGCTTGAAGAATAAATAGAATTTGAATAGGCTTGATAGACATTCTAGATGAGGGATGAAACTGGGATTCCGTGGGGGTCAGTAAAGTAAGTGAGGTTGCTGGAAGCAAAGTAGTGGGGGAAATGGTAGAATATAAAGCTAAAAAAGGCAGTGGGAGGACTTTCCTGGTGGTCCAGGGGTTAAGAATCCGCCTTCCAACGCAGGGGACGCGTGTTCGATCCCTGGTCAGGGAACTAAGATCCCACATGCCAGGGATGGCGGTGCGGGGCAACTAAGCCTTCGCACCACAACTACTGAGCCCACATGCTCTGGAGCCCACGCACCACGACTAGAGAGCCTGTGCACCGCAACTACTGAGCCCGTGTGCTCTGGAGCCTGCATACCACAACCAGAGAGAAGCCTTCATGTCACAACTAGAGAAGCCTATGTGCCACACTGAAGAGCCCGTGCACCACAACGAAAGATTTCCATATGCTGCAACGAAGATCCTGCATGCTGCAACTAAGACCTGATGTGGCCTAAATAAATAAATAAATAAAAGGGAGCGGGAAGAAAAATTATGAAGTAGCTCAACTGTCGTGCGAGAAAGTTTACATGTGACCCTTTAAATGGTGTAGAGCTAATGAAGGTTTATCTAGTAGGACCTTTTAGTAAGGGGAATTGACTGCACTGATCCATGCATGCTTACAATAATGCCAATGCCAAAAGAACAACCCTGGACTGTAGGGCTCCCAAAGGCTTGTCAGTAGACCAATGTGCGATCACAATCAAATTTCAAGTGGCCTGAGTTAAAATGAAAATAATCAAGACAATGTGGTGAGCTACAATTATTTACTTTTTTTTGGTGTTAACATATCCTCTTATGCTTAATTTATTAAATGTCCTTTGCAAAATATAAAGTAGGCAGTTGAGCATATGAAAAGATATTCAACATCATTAGCCATTAGGAAAATGTAAAATTAAAATTACTATGAATATTCAACCATACACCTATTAAAATGGCTAAAATTAGAAAAAGTAGTGACAGTACCAAGTGATGGCAAAGATGTGGACAAAGTGGTACTCTCATACATTGCTGGTGGAAAACAGTTTGGCAGTTTGCTACAAAGCAAAACATACACTTACCATATAAACCATACTCTTAGGTATTTATCCCAGAGACATGAAAACTTATGTTCACACAAAAACTTGTACATGCATGTTTATAGTAGCTCTATTCATAATCACCAAAACCCAGAAACAAACAAACATCCTTTGGTGTGTGTAGATAAACAAACTGTGGTATATCCATACCAAAGAATACTATTCAGCAAAAATGGAATGAGCTATTGACATAAGCAAAAAATAGATGAATCCCAAAGACATTATACTGAATGAAAGAAGCCAGTCTCGGAAGGCTACATGCTGTATTTATGCATTTACATATATTTATATAATATTCTCGAAAAGACAAAACTAGAGTGACAGAACAGATCAGTGATTGCTAGGGATAAGTGGAGAGAGATGAGTTATGACTACAAATAAGTAGTACAAAAGAGTTTTTTGGGGGCTTCCCTGGTGGCACAGTAGTTGAGAGTCCGCCTGCCGATGCAGGGGACATGGGTTCATGCCCCGGTCCGGGAAGATCCCACATGCCACGGAGCGGCTGGGCCCGTGAGCCATGGCCGCTGAGCCTGCGCGTCCGGAGCCTGTGCTCTGCAACGGGAGAGGCCACAACAGTGAGAGGCCCGCGTACCGCAAAAAAAAAAATAATAATAAAATAAAAGGTAAAAAAAAAAGAGTTTTTTTGAGGGAATGGAACTGTTCTGTATCTTGATTATGGTGATAGGTAAATTAATCTATACATGTACTAAAACTCATTGAATGGTCCAACCCCTCCCTACAAGAAAATTTTACTGTATGTTAATTTAAAAAATTAAATAGTATGCATTCATTCATCAGTTCCCCCAATATTTTGTAAATCATGCTTGTCCAACTGTCTGGTATGTCTGGCATAAGTCACTGAGGGGCAGATGTCTTTAAGAACCTTGCTCATTGGTGCTAGAAATGTACTTGTGTACTAAAAAGAGAAAGAACTCACATATGCAGCTGAGGACTTTTGTGCTCAAAGAAGAACCTAGAACAGCTCACTCTATAAGGATGGAGATGGAGCTCTACTTACAAATGTTCATGATGAGCAAACACATGCAAGCACCTCACGGACTTAAAACCGTTCAGAAGAAAACAAGCTTCCTATCTAGATTTTAGTGGCTAGAAAGCAAAAGAATGAGCTGAGGAAACTTGTTTGGCCTTATCTAACAAGGGTAATACTGTAGTTGCCAAATGAGCAGACTGCATTGTTAGATGTGGATGGCATTATGTTTGTTTTTTTCCATAAGTGTCATAAGATACTAAGAACAGATGATACTGATAAAGACTATGATGTTTTAAAGGCAAAAAAAAAAAAAAAAAAAAAAAAAAAATTTTCTCTTTTATTTTAAAAAAAAAAAAAAAAAAAAAAAAGAAATGTTACTCCTGTCTTGGATGTTGCAATAAGCACCAATAACTCTTATCACAATCCTGAGTTCCACTTCATTCTTCCAAATTCCATACACATGACTTAGGAATGGAAGGCTGATTCTCATATCAATCAAAACTCAGAGGTACCCAGTCCTCTTACTCTCATCAGCACCTGAACAAGCTACTTTAGTCTCTGCCACTCTCACATACTCAAAACTTTCTGCATTCTTCCTTCAATTTTGCAGTGAAGATTATAGGTCAAAATGAGGGAGCAATAACATTTGGGGCTGGTATCAATGGGTTCCAAAGCACTCTTTTTGCCTGGAATCTGAAGAGATCAAGATTTCCTTTCAGTACATTCAAGCAATTAATTAGACAAATGTTTCTGAGAACCTCCTGGATGCCCAGAATCTCCCAAATATTCTTGAGAGTCATATATTTAGTAAAATGGGGACAAACCTATATTCCTGTTCTCAACATTAACAAGTCAAGTGGGGGCAGGGGAATCACATTTTTGTTGTTTTCTAACATGGCAGTCCCTTCTCAACTTTTTAATTTTTCTTTCTGGTGACTGATGGAATTAACACAAACAATAACATTAAGAAAAAGTGGAACTTTCATGAACTATTTTTCCCTTTAGCCCTCTGTTTTCAAGGAAAGCTGCTCATTTAAATACTGTTTATTTGAAAACCTCTTCATTGAGCCTAGCTATTAATAAAGCAGACCATGTTTGAATTTCACAGACCTTGTCTCCTATATTAGTTATCTACTGCTGCTCAACCAATGACTTCAAAACTTGTGTCCTAAAACAACAAACATTTATTATCACATACAGTTTCTGGGTTCCAAAATTCAGGAGCAGCTTAGCTAAGTAGTTCTGGACTTGGGGTCCCTTTAAGGTTACAATCAAGAAGTCAGCTGGGGCTGCAGTCATCTGAAGACTTAACTGGGGCTGAAGGATTCTTCTAAGATGGTGTACTCACATGGCTATTGGCAGAAAGCCTCAGCTGTTTGCTGGCTATTCATAGGAAACCTCAATTCTAGGCTCTCCATGGAATGCTTGAATACCCTCATGCCATGGCACTGGTTTCCTCCAGTCCAAAAGGGAGCAAGGTGGAAGTCTCAATGTTTTTTATGACCTCACCTTGAAAGTCACACTCCATCATTTCTACAATGTCCTCACAGATCAGCCCTAGTCCTTGTGTGAAGGAACAAAAACAAATGCATTAATATACCAGGAAATAGGGCTAAATAGGGGCCATCTTGGAAGCTGGCTAATACTACCCCAGACCAAGAAAAGAGTTTTATAACTTCTCAAACTAAATAATATAATATCAAGGCCAAAGGCTATCCAATTAACCCTGGCAAAAGAAGACTAATATGGATACGACACCTAAGGTTGCTAATTGTTCTTTCTCATTAGTGTGTCAAGTATTTGACAGATAAAGCCTTGTACAGGTAAGGTTGATGCTATAATTAGGCACCAGGAGACAAAAGCATGTCAAAGAGAAAAGTGAAGAATACGTATCCTGAAAATCCACAAATGAGCAGAGACCAATTTCACTGGTTTTCCAATTAGCCAAATGTATGAAAAATGTATACAAAAATGACAGATCTCTGTGTTAAAAAGACCATCACTAAAACCAACAGTAACAAAACTAGATGTGAAAGGTTATCCACAATTAAATGGTCGTATAAGCAAAGTCTCTGTTTCAAATTAAAGGGGTAAACTGAAAATGTATTTTCCTATTCAACTGTGTTTGAACTAGAGCTACTCTAATATATGAACGTGCTTGAGTATGTCTGGAGTTTCTGGAAAAATAACTATAGGTGAATATGCTCTGCATGCTATTTTATGAGACCCATGAAAAGCCAAGTTTATGAGGTTACCAACTGGTGATAATTAGTTATTTTCCTTTCCCTCATTTCCTTCTTCTCAACTCATCAAGACTTTAATTACACATTCCATGAGAATCAAATTTAGGCCTGAAGAGGAGAAATGTACTTATGCTGAGGTCACTCCTGGGAAACAATGAGTGGAACTAGGCTGTAGCTGATACCAATTATGTCAGGTGGCAGTGGGAAAGAACTCACTGGTCATCATTACAGCAGGTTTCATCATCCTCATTTCATGCCATTTTTATATAGGATTGTATGAATTGTGCTTGTGGGACTTGGGAGACAAAAGCAGATGTGGAGTGTTCTAAGCAAATGTCTGCAAAGGGAAAATATATGCAAGTGGTGGCCAAAGTTTGCAGAGATCCAGCCTAAAACCTTTGAGAGATGGAGCCCCACACTACAGAATTTGTTCTGCTGCGTCTAGGAGGTCTGGGCTTGTGACAGTTAGGTAGGCTGATACATTTTTTCCAATGTACCTTAAAGCTGAGGTATAAGGGATAGGCACACAACACTTAAAGAGTACTGGGTGGTTCTGCCAAAGCAGAGAAAACTCACCAGGATTGGGAGCATAACTCTGCACCAGAAACTCAAACACCTTGATTTCTATTAGAAGATCAACACAACAGCAGACTTAGGAAAGCTCCTTTATTTCCTGGCACTTATATAAAAGAGGCTAATCAAAAGTCCATTTGAATTTTTCAGAAGTCAGAAAATAGTGATACTAATCAATAAGTTTTTTCAGAGTCTATCTTTCAAAGACATGAGAATATTTGAGGTTTTCTCATCCTCTCTTCAAATTTTCCATCTTGACTGGGCCAAAACCGGACCAGAGATCTGTTCTTGGTGCCTAAGAACCATAAAAGGCTAGGTTAAAAATTCACTATAAATTACATTTCTTTCTCATTTTATTTTATTCTCCCCCCTCATTTTTAAGGGTATTATCTCATTTATACTCTGCTTCATTTTAATGAAGTCTTCATAATCCCATTCCATATATATGATACTTTTTGGCTTACAAAGTATTTATCTGAGGTAAGGAAGGCAAGTCTCATCATCCCCATTTTACAGATAAGGCAACTGACTTCCCAGCTAATAGAGAGCAAAGTCAGGATGGAAAAATAATGATCCATTAACTCCAAATCTAGTGTTCTTTCCACTCTACTGCACTGACTGAGAAATATTTTATATAATAAAATAAAAGGTATAGTGAATATCTCTCAAGAGGGAAATGGTCAAATAGAAGAGAATGAAGACAACCTATTTAAAATTCAAGTGTCTGTGAAAGTATTAAATTAGCAAAGTTGGACTGTTGATGGATTGCCAGGATGGTGTGAAGAGATTTTATCTTAATTTTTTAGAGGAAATTATATTATTTTTGTTCATTTAGTTTTATCAAATGTATTTTACTACTCCATAAGCTCCTTTAAGGCACTTTTCTCATTATATGTATCTTTGTATCCCTCACCTTACAATCTCCACCCTTGAACAAGATAGATGCTTAGTAAACAAGCTGTTCAAAGAAATTAATTCATCTACATAGGGATGGTAAAAAATTTTTTCTTCTTCTCATAGTCAGAGAAGCAGAATAACAAGACTGAAAGAATCTTGTGGAAAACCTGTTCTTTTCATTGCCTTTAGGTGGGATTACACTCAGCACAGTCCAGACTAAAAAGCAATCATCTAGGTCTCTTGTTACTATGAGCTCTCATGGGTAAGAGATGCTACAGCTCTTTTTGTCACAAATTCATTGCTTTTAAAACTGTCATTTCCAAAAGTTGATTTCTATAATTCTATAATTTACTATAATTTAGATTCCTTAATTCTTATTCAGCTTCCAATGGAGACAATAAAGTAGAATTATTCTACCTGAGAAAGAAAATGAGTTTCCTTAGTGTTTCTCCACTAATACTGTATCCCAGCTCTCCTAAACCTCTCCAAATACTCCACGTTCAAGACAAAATTTGGAGCACAAATCTTGGCATGCTAACAAGGATTTTTGAAATTCCTATTGCTGTTTTTTAGCGCTATTATCCACAGTAATAAGGCTAATCCATTGACATTTCTTGTAGTCAACTAGACTCCTAACATACATTATTTGTTTTTATTTGGAAAATAATACAAACATGTTAAAATTCAGGAAAAACTAGCTGAGCCCACCATGTCTGTAGAAAATTCCTTTTATTGTGCATATATATATATATATATATATATATATATATATACACACATTTCACCATAGCATACACACCTTTCTCACTTATCCTAACAAAAATATCTATGTTTTGGCATAATATTCCTGCTATCTACAATAACTGTAAAATACTATATTGAATTTAATAAAACAATCCATGTTATTGTTTTTCCTATTTTTGGACATCTTAGGTTATTTTCTACATTTTTTTTGACAATGTTTCACTCGTTTTGTTCATTCATTCATTTATTTAACAAATATTTATTGGGTTCCACCATATGCCAGGCACTGTTCTATGCTCTGGACACACTAAGGTAAACAAGATAAGCAGGAACCCTGTTTTCATTCTAGTACAGGAAGACTGACAGAAAATAAACAAGGAAATTAATTAAACATGATAATTTCTATGAGGGAAATAAGCAGAAATGAATAGGTTTGTTCTGAGGAGGTATTCTGTGAGCCAAGACCTATAAGAGGAGTGATCTCTCCCACCAGTCATGAATAAGCTTGGTAAAGAGTTTTCCAGGCAGGAAGATCATGTGCAAAGCCTGAATTAGGAACAAGCTTGGCGAGTTTAAGGAAAAGAGAGAAAAGGCCAGTGTGACTGGAGCATAGTTAAATTCAGAGGAGCATAGCACCCCATGAGATTCTAGAGGCAGATGGGAACCTAGAGTTGACGCTAGGGAGGTTGAAAATTATTCCAACTGCAGAGAGTAGCTACTGAAAAATTTTAGGCAAGGGATAGATAAGTAAACACAGCAGATTAAATGTTATCATATCTCCCTTGTTTTTTTTATAATACTTGTTAACATACTGCAGCAGAGTTTGGGAAACATTGATATAGAGGGTTGGCACATTCTAACACTGAAATACTAGTTTTAGGCTCATAACCAGTTAGATCACATGTTGCTCCCCAACCCTAGCTAATAATGCCATTCTTCAACTAATTCATCATCTGACTGATGAACTCTTCTTGATGCCAGAGTTGACTTCCCCTCATAGAGTTCTTTGTCAGTAGCAAATATTCGTGGGATACTCTCTAAAAGGTAAAGGGAAAACTTACATAGATGGTCATGAAGAGCATATAGACAACTGAGTATTGAACAGAATATCTTCAAAAGGAAATACATACTATTCTTCTGACTAGGCAAAGGAATAAATTCATATTGTGATGTGACAAGTTAAAGCCAAGTAGCCTAGTACTTTTAGGCAAAGGGTGCATGATCTTTGTCTCAATTAGTTAGGTGATGCCATGTGATAAAATGAGCATATAGGATTTCAGGAGCTTCCTGGATGAATGAATGGAAGAGGCTGGGGTATTTAGGGTAGTAAGTTCCAAGCCCAAGTTATAGTTTTTGGAAAGGTTCAACAGTGGATGTAGATTTAAAAGATGAAGGGGATAAATAGATCCATTCACTAAGAGGGGTGGACAGATGATGAATAGAAGCAAAAGGAAATGAACATGTCTGAAGTGGCCTGGTGAGTAGCTTTGAGGCCATTTGGACCTAATCTCTATAAACGAAAAGTAACTTTCTGCCTGTTTGTACCCATACTATTGAAAACAGCTGGATAGAAATTCAACAATTTAACAAAATTGATATAGTCTGACTTAAAATATAGGCCAGGATGCATCTCATTTAAAATGTTGATGTACAACACATGGAATATAGCCAATATTTTATAATAACTATAAATGGAGTATAACCTGTAAAAATTGTGAGTCACTATATTGCACACCTGTAACTTTTATAATATTATACATCAACTATACTTTAATAAAAAAATAAAATGCTGACTAGTTGGATTCATAAATTTACATTTTGTGTATCTGTCATAATATGGATAGGAGGGGGTTTCTAAATATTTACAATACAGGACAATTTTTTTATTGTGGAGACTCAAGAAATTAGACGAAGAAAATGCCATTTTTAAATGAACAAATCTGGATTGGCAAACACTAAAAGCAAATGAGAATTTTGAGAATCTGAAAGTTAGTCTAAAAAGAATAATCATTTAATGGCCAAACATGAGAGACAGGAAGTTTTGAGGGAAAATGAAAGAGATGTACGATGTGAAGATCATTTGGTAGTTGACTGGAAAAGTAGTATGCTCTTTCAAGGGCAACTGATGTGTAAGGAATGTTTGATCACCCAAAGTGCAAGAGAGCATCCTCTACTAGAGTAGATAAAACAGAGTTCCACTAAGAGGTTTACTGAAAGGGAAACCCTATCTTTTACCATAAAGTAGACTCTGAAGTTCAACATGAGGAGATACGTGGCTATCAAAGGCTATCCTCGGGCTTCCCTGGTGGCGCAGTGGTTGAGGGTCTGCCTGCTGATGCAGGGGACGCGGGTTCGTGCCCTGGTCCGGGAGGATTCCACATGCCGCAGAGCGGCTGGGCCCGTGAGCCATGGCCGCTGAGCCTGCGCGTCCGGAGCCTGTGCTCTGCAACGGGAGACGCCACAACAGTGAGAGGCCCGCATACCGCAAAAAAGAAAAAAAAAAAAAAAAAGAAAAAGGCTATCCTCCTTACAGTGTTGAGATACTACAGCAGAGAAAGCAAACAGTGATTTCAAAGAGGAGCCCCAAAGGAATCCAACATCTGTTTAATGTCTGAATGTGTCACCATTGTTAAGCTCTAAAATAAAAAGGTCAGCTTAAACATGAAATAGTAAGATCAGATTGGGATCTGTTCCTGAGTTCTCAGGTCCCCTTGAAAGCTTAATTCGAAGAACAACATATGGAATTCACACAGCACTGGGTTCTACCAAAGCACATTTCAACAGGGTAAGGTGCCATAGACACAATTCCCTTTGATGACCCCTTTGTTTTCAAAAATCGGCATTTCCTGGTGAGTGGGTATCTCCATGACTATTCATAAATCACAAGGGCAGGCACTTTGAATTGTAGCAATTGACTTTCAATTGAGCTACTTGTCACACAGACAACTCTCTGTAGCATGTCATAGAGTGAGTAGAAACAGGGATTTATTCGTATGTGCCTTGTGGAATAGAAAGAGAAACATGGTCTTTTAAAAAGCTGTGTTACAATTATAAAAAATTATTACAACTCCATTTTTTAAATTGTTTTCTATGAGGCTTCATTTGATTCTGGTTTGTGAGTCTCTTAAGCAGTGCCAGATAGTTCAGCTAGTCTTTAACACAATGAAAAGTCATCATCCCATGGAACAATGAAAACAAAAGGATCTGGGACAAAAACAAGAAGATAGGTTTTGTGTCAGTGACACAGGGTTGTGTTGCAGCACCATGGACTGACTAGAAATAAGGAATGGAGAATTGGAGTGGGCCATAAATCTGATTGTAGTCTTTGATTCAACTGTGCACACTTACCTTTAGACTGTTATCCAGACTTTATTTTTCCAGTTTGCTGATGAGGTATATCAGACACATTATCAAACTTGCTAAAGAAAAGATGGCAGGTATCCAATTAGAGCACTAAGAAAATAGCTTATCTAGCCAGTTAATTTTGGAGGGTATTCTAAAACAGAATTTTCCAAACTGTGCTCTGAGAAAAACTAGTGTCTCATAAGATACTAATAGTTGACATATAATAAAAGAACTCCTCATCAAGGAAGTTTGAAAATAATGGGTAAAATAAAGGTAAACAACAGGTATTTTTACTGTTTTTAATATGTTAATGTGGTGTTCTCCAAACTTCTTTGGCTATGAGATCATCTATTCCTTTCAAGCAAATTATTCATATCTTATGTTACACTGGGGTTTAGGACCCCAGTTTGAGTAAAGCTACTCTACATATGTATGCATTCAAGGCCTCAGAATATTTCACCAAAGGCTGGCATTTAGGAAACAAATACCCAGTTAGCCACCTGATCATTTCTGCAAGCTTATTTCATATCAATACTGTCCTACTCAGTATTTTAAGCAAAATTTCCATGGGATACACAAAAGATACACTATCAGTTGTCATACTTTTAATATTTTTAGTGGTTAAAATTCACTTATGATGTTACACAAGTATTACTTTTCCCTAAATTCATTTCTTCCTTCCTTTCTTTTTGATTTTCAAAGGCAATCTTACATGGCAGTTATGCAAATAATTTTTATGAAACTTTAATATTTTGAGGTTTTTGCATAATTGGGTTATTTTTGTCAGCTTCTAGGATTTCTCATACTTGGAGCTAACAGCCACAATTACAACATATACAACATGTGGCTAAGTTGCCTAATAAATCATTACCTCATCAGCAGCCGGTATTCTGGAATTTAGAAGAAAACCACAAATTTTGCTGAATACTGCTTTGTGGCTTTCAAAGGATTAGAATTCAAGGCTCATATTAGCAGGTGTGTACATGAACAGCTTTTTGTCTTTGGGAGGAAACAAGGAGCCATTCTGGCTTTGAATAATTCACTTAAAATTGAAGTAAATTCAAGAAGTCATTTATTGATAGAAACCATTTTGTCCAAGGCAATTTATGCCATATCACTCAAGAAAAATATTTTCAAGATAAATAGGAAAAAAATGTATTGGGAAGAAGCAAAATGAAAAGATAGGAATAAAGAACACAGAGGTAATAGGAGCAGGAAGTCTAGGACTAATAGAAAAATATGCATCTTACTGTCAGTAAAAAACTGATCAAAACGTCTGCCCAAAATACATTAGGTCATACTGTCGAATATAGAAAATAAAGTAGTGGCAAACTATAACACACGGTCATTGCAAACTGAAATGTTTTGATAAAAAGATGTACTTTTGGAGAATTTATGCAAAGAGAAATGTGGCTTGATGCTAGTAGCACCCACATATAACATATTTAAACATATTTAAAGATATAATGACATTATCTTCAAGGATCATTAAAATTAAGAGGAGAAACTGAAAGAAACAGGACTAGTGAGCACTGTAGTAAGGACAGGCCAAGGCAAGGAGGTGTAGCTTCACTAGACCCTGGGGAAGAAAGTGCCATAAAGATCATTTCCATAGTGGTTTGACAAGCAGGTGCTACTATAATGTATCAGGTGTTTCTATTTCTGATTCCATCAGTTAAGTAATTAAGTTATGGCAAATCACTGGATAAAGCCCAAGTAAGCAAGCACTCACATATACCTTTGCAAACAACCATCTGTTATGGTCATGATTTATTCTTAAATATAGCACACAAAATTTTAATTGCAATAACATTTGTTCCCATGAATGTTTGAATTCTTGCATTTACATTTTAGAAAACCTATCATCGAAAGCAGTGTCAGAAAATAGATCACTTTGTGACACATAATAAAAATTGAAAAATTATCAATCCTGGACATCCAAATACCTGATTTTGGGTGGTGGAGAAGGGCAGAATATCTCAGAGCAAGGACCTTCAAGCCCCAGAACAGTGTTAACATAACACAAAACCCAACCTGTGAGAGAGGGTCTTCTTCTATCCACATAACAAAGATTGACCAAGTTCTTACTTTATGTTATGCAAGGTGCGGTGCTGGGAACTAGGGATTTACCTATGAATAAGAAGACAAGGTTCGTGCCTTCATGGGGCTTATATTTGAGCAGAGAAAGACAGAAAAAAGCAAGCAAGGGAATTACAGAGTATAATCATTTCTCTGAAGGAAATAAACATGGTGATATGATAGAGAGTAATGGGGGATGGTGATGTAGGGGTAGGGATGGAATTTTAAATAGAATGGTCTGGGAAGGCGTTTCTAAAGTGATGGCATTTGAGCTGAGATATGAGTGATAAAAATAGCACTGTTATTTGAAGCTCTATCTAGGGGAAGAATACTCTAGGCAGAGCAAACAGAAAGAGCTAAAGAGAACACTGGCTGTCACTGAATAACATGGTATAACAATCTAAAAAGGTAAGGAAGACTTTCATTGATGGGTTAATGAAAATTTTGATATAACAGGTAACATGGCTACCATTCAATGCCTTTCCATCTTTAACTGAATCACAGAAGGATGTTATGTGGTGCTCCAAGGACAATGGTGCTTCAAGGACAAAAGATGACCCTGTCTGAAAAAGTTTCAGCGTTACAACCCCTACCAGATGCTTAATCTCCCTCCTCACCATGTTGAGATGGCTATGAAATT
This sequence comes from Aethalodelphis obliquidens, assembly GCF_003676395.1. Lineage (NCBI taxonomy): Eukaryota > Metazoa > Chordata > Mammalia > Artiodactyla > Delphinidae > Aethalodelphis > Aethalodelphis obliquidens. The sequence continues at coordinate 5,655,014 of NW_020838029.1, read as the reverse complement.
CCTGAGCCCACCTGGGCGATGCCCACCTGGGCAACGGGACGTGTCCCAAATAAGGAAAGGCATATGCCCTGCCCCACTCCCACCCTATACAAGGAAGGTATATGTGCCTCGACCAATCCGTAAACAAAATTTTCACCTCGGACCATTCTTTTGTTTTCTGGCTATAAAAACTGATCATTGCACATGTTCGGGCTCTACTCTCCCAGACTACTAGGAAGTCAGCCCGCTGTTCTGGCAGCAACCCTTTCCTCTAATAAATTCTATCTTCTTTACATTCTGCCTTGTGTCTGGAAATTCTTTTCCAACCCGTGCTCGGACCACAACATGTTAGAACTCATTTACCCTAATTTCCCACACAGTGTATTGCACACAGATAGTCATTGCTCTACTGCTTAAACACCTTCAGTGTTCAGGGCATCCCACTCAATTGTGAGGCATCTCAGATACTAGGAAGTTTTTTCTTAATCTGAACTGAAATTGGCTTTTTGTCAATCTCTCACTGACTCTATCTAATTCTGCCCTTTCAAATATTCAAAGGCAAGTAGTATATTTCCCCACAGTGCTCTGCTCTAGGACAGTGGTCCTTCAACCACTGTTTAGAGATTGCAGATCATCTAGATATTATGATTCCTCTGGACACACTATAGTTTTTTTGTAAATAAGTATAGTTGATTTATAATACTATATTAGTTTCAGGTATGCATAATGATTCAATATTTCCATTTAAAATTATTACAAAATAATGGTTATACTTCCCTTTGTTACTTACCTATTTTATACATAGTAGTTTGTATCTCTTAATCCCATACCTCTATCTTGCCCCTCCCCCATCCCTCTCCCTAATGGTAACCACTAGTTTGTTCTCTATATCTGTGAATCTGTTTCTGTTTTGTTATATACATTCGTTTTATTTTTTAGATTCCACACATAAGTGATAATATAGAGTATCTGAATTTGTCTGATTGATCTCCACTGAGCATAATAATCTCTAGGGCCATCCACATTGTTGCAAGTGGCAGAATTTCATTCTTTTTTATTACTGAGTAATATACCACATCTTTTTGATCCATTCATCTGTTGATGAACACTACTGTAAATAATGCTGCTATAACAGTGGGGTCCATGTAGCTTTTCAAATTAGTATTTTCATTTTCTTTGGATATATAAGAGCCAGTAGAATTTCTGGATCATATGGTAGTTCTATTTTTAATTTTTTGAGGAACCTCCATACTGTTTTCCATAGTGGCTACACCAATTTACAATCCCACCAACAGTGTACTAGGGTTCCCTTTTCTCCACATCCTTGCCAACATTTGTTATTTGTGTTCTTTTTGATGATAGCTATTTTGACAGATGTGAAGCGATATCTCATTGTGGGTTTGTTTTTTTTTGTTTTGCTGTACGCGGGCCTCTCACTGCTGTGGCCTCTCCCGTTGTGGAGCACAGGCTCCGGACGCGCAGGCTCAGCGGCCATGGCTCACGGGCCCAGCCGCTCTGCGGCATGTGGGATCTTCCCGGACCGGGGCACGAACCCGTGTCCCCTGCATTGGCAGGCAGAATCTCAACCACTGCGCCACCAGGGAAGCCCCCTCATTGTGGTTTTGATTTGTATTTCTCTGATGATTAGTGATGTTGAGCATTTTTTCATGTGCCCGTTGGCCACCTGTATATCTTCTTTGGAAAAATATCTATTCAGGTCGTTGGCCCATTTTTTAATTGGGTTGTTTGTTTTTTGATATTGAATTGTTTATATATTTCGGATATTAACCCCTTATTGGTCATATCATTTGCAAATACTTTTTCCCATTCAGTAGGTTATCTTTTCAATTTGTCTATGGTTTCCTTTGCTGTGCAAAGGCTTTAAGTTTAATTAGGTCCCATTTGTTTACTTTTGCTTTTATTTCTTTTGCCTTAAGAGACCGATCCAAAAAATATTGCTATGGTTTATGTCAAAGAGGGTTCTGCCCATGTTCTCTTCTAGGAACTTCATGGTTTCAGGTCTTACATTTAGGTCTCTAATCCATTTTGAGTTTATTTTTGTATATGGTGTGAGGGAATGTTCTAATGTCATTCTTTTATATGTAGCTGTTCAGTTTTCCCAGCACCTTTTATTGAAGAGACTGGCTTTTCTCCATTGTAATTCTTGCCTCCTTTATTGTAGATTAATTGACCCTAACTGCATGGGTTTATTTCTGGGCTCTTTATTCTGTTCAACTGACCTATGTGTCTGTTTTTGTGCCAGTACCATGCTGTTTTGATACCAAAACCAGTCAAAGACACTACAAAAAAAGAAAATTACAGGCCAATAACTCTAACAAATATAGATGCAAAAATCCTCAACAAAATATTTTCAAATCAAATTCAACAATATATAAAGAGAATCAAACACCATGATCAAGTGGGATTTATTCCAGGGATGCAAGGATTATTCAATATTTGCAAATCAATCAATGTGATACACCACATTAACAAAAAGGAAGGATAAAAAGCAAATGATCATCTCAATAGACACACACAAAAAAGCATTTGACAAAATTCGACATCCATTCATGATAAAAACGCTCATCAAAGATGGTATAGAGGGAACATATCTGAAAGTAATAAAGGCCATTTATGACAAACCCACACCTAACATCATACTCAATGGTGAAAAGCTGAAAGCCTTTCCTCTAAAATCAGGAACAAGACAAGGATGCCCACTTTTGTCACTTCTATTTAACATAGTATTAGAAGTCCTAGCCACAGCAATCAGAGAAGAAAAAGAAATAAAAGGCATCTAAATTGGAAGGAAAGAAGTAAAACTGTCACTATTTGCAGATGACATGATATTGTATATAGAAAACCCTGAAGTCTCCAACAAAAAACTATTAGAACTAATAAATGAATGAATTCAGTAAAGTTGTAGGATATAAGATTAATATACAGATATCTGTTGCTTTTCTATACAGTAAAAGTGAACTATCAGAAAGAGAAAGCAAGGAAACAATCTTGTTTAAAATTGCACCAAAAAGAATAATATACTTAGGAATAAACTTAATCAAGGAGGTGTAAGACCTATATGCTGAAAACTATAAACATTGATGAAGGAATTTGAAAATGAAACAAAGAAATGGAAAGATATTCTATGCTTTAAGATTGGAAGAGTTAATATTGTTAAAATGTCCATACTACCCAAAGCAATCTACAGATATAATGCAATCCCCATCAAAATGCTCATGACATTTTTCATAGAGCTAGAACAAAGAAATTTATATGGAACCACAAAAGACCCCAAACTGCCAAAGCAATTTTGAGGAAAAAAATGGACATGCTATAGTTTCTTGGTAAATTATTTTAAAGCCATACTGCCTCTAGACACACCTACAAATTTTGTAAGGTAAGGACTTGGGCCCCAACTCTCAAAAACAGAATTGTAGCACTTTCACTAAGTATGTTCAACAATCATCTGTTGATCACTTGATATATGCAGAGCATGATGTTAGGTGCTAGGAAGATTTAAGATTGAATTAAAAATGGTCCTTCTCTCAAGAAACTTGCACTCTAGTGGGAGCAAGAGTCATGGACTTAGTGCCCTAAAATAAGTATAGATACATTTGTCTTGCAAATGGTCTAGGCACCACTGCCATGCTACCTAATTTTATTAACCACTTGCTGGAATATCAGACTTTCATCTGTATGCTTACTCCTATCTTTACATACACACACACACACACGTCAGAATTGTGTCACTAAAATTTGAAGTGTTGTCAATTCTGTACTAATTTTAAAGTTAAGCTAATGAAGAGTAATTACCAAATTAATAAATTCAGTTTCCTTTTAAATTATTAGTGAGACTAATCACTTAAGATGTATTTTACTCCTTCATTACAGAATGTAACAAATTATATTGGATGAATCTGGATCACTGTTGTGAAATCTGAGAGACATGGTATTTGAACACAATTTTGGAAATTGAAACACTACCATTACTGATAGCTACTCATGGCTTTATTAAAAGCAGAACATTTGAAATAGACTCTTTCTTTCTCTCTGTGTATGTGTGTGTGTGTGATGCTAACGGTGATTAATAAGGTACTTTTCAGAACCGGTCTGTACAAGCAAGTTAGAGGAGGCTGATGAAGGAGGGTTAAGTATAGCTAGAAAGCATTACAAATATTTTGACATAAGGAACCAGATCTTTTAGATTTCATTTATTCCCAGTCTTTTTGAATGGAAATAGTCTCTGAGGTAGTTCTAAATCAGGGAAATAAAGAAAGGGGTGTTTGAAATTTAGTTTGATTATTTTGTTTGAAAAGAAATTTCTATACAGCATAAGTTGTTGCCTAACAGCATAAGTATGTGGGTATACATGTACACACTTCTCTGGATTAATCACGTACTGTATTGTGATGTCTTTTACTATAAAAGCAATTTTTATGAGCAAAATGTAGCAACATGCTAATATCTTTTTTTCTTTTTTTACTTTCATGGACCTGCACAAGCAAAAAGAAACTTTGTAATTTAGAGGGACAAGTTGTATACATTATCATGTCAAAGGGAGAGAATGCAAGGGATATTTGTAGAATACTAATCACCACCAGCCTGGGAAACTCCTTTAGTACAGAGCTTCTATTCTCAAGTAGCCAGATGTTTTTATCCAGGCCTGAAAGCACAGATGGTGTACAGCTGTCAAACAGCTGTCTTTGTTGAAGCTCTTTAAAAGAAAATTTCAGCAGCTATTAAATGGAAAGAAATTTTCCTAAAGGTTGAGAGAAAAGGGAAACAGGAATATACCATTGAAAATTAACTTGAAAGTTGAGAGTAATAAAAAAGTGGTTTGTGCTCTCAAAGAAGCTGTATATTTCTAATATTTATGTTGCTTCCTTCCCTTTTCTCCCTCAATAAATATTTATGTTTGTGCCAGGCACTATACTAGGAGCTGGGGATTCAAAGATAAATGAGGTAGTACCTGATCTCTAGGACTTCAGAGTTTATTAGAGGAGATAGTTATAAAATTAAACAAGTGCAATACCATATAATATATTCTATAGTAGCAAAAAATATTATATCTAGTGATAGTGCAAAGGAAGGAGTGGCCAGTATGCTTGGGCTGTCAAAGAAGGCCTCACAGAGTAGAGATTCATGAGCTTAGTCTTGAAAACAGTAGATGTTAGTTAAGTTTAGTGTCAGGGTGTTTATTCCAGGCAGAGGACTAGCATGTGCAAAGGTACTTAAAGCAACATTGCCCACTCAATAGTTAGACAGGGATGGAGAATAACTGTGTCTTAGAGAATGATGGGAGAAAAGACTGATGAGGCTGGCAAGGGTTATATCAAGGTGAATGCATGAAGCAGTGGTCATGAGAAAAGTGGTAAAGGTTTGCAATGGCAGCCACTGCCAACAGGAGAGGGGAATAATTAAGGATCCATACAGGATCGCTAAATGGTGTGCAAAGGGCCCAGTTGTCTTTGCAAACCATAATTTTATAGCATTAGCAATCTCCACAGTTGTGTCATTTGCTCCAGTAGCATTCAACCATTATGATAAGAGGAACACACAGTTCCATAATCTGGAGAATAAGACCATTAGAAATGAAAATTGAATCTTAATTAGAAATATATCAAATACTCTCCCTAAAGTAATTCAAATTTTAAAAATAATTTTAAGAGTACTGAAAGTTCTAAGTACTTAAGCTCAAAATGAATAAATTAGACTAAAGGAGGCAGGGTATCTATTTGTGCTTTTGTTTTGCTTTGTACATCTCAAAGTACTTTAATACGGTTGTTCTCAATTTATTCCCTTCTTCGTAAGGAAGATAGTAAAGGTATTATCCATATAATTATTATTCCCAGCACCATATGCATACTTCTAATATGGCAATTACCATACCAGATTGCAATTGCAGACATATATGTAACCCACCATTATTGTGAGCTCTTTACAGGGACTATGCCCCACTCAGCTTTGTACCCTCAGCAACTTGTTCAATATCTATCTTATAGAAGACACTTAAAAACCTTTTGTTGGGGCTTCCCTGGTGGCGCAGTGGTTGAGAGGCCGCCTGCCGATGCAGGGGACACGGGTTCGTGCCCCGGTCCGGGAAGATCCCACATGCCGCGGAGTGGCTGGGCCCGTGAGCCGTGGCCGCTGAGCCTGTGCGTCTGGAGCCTGTGCTCCGCAACGGGAGATGCCACAGCAGTGAGAGGCCCGCATACCGCAAAAAAAAAAAAAAAACCTTTTGTTGGATGGATCAATTTATAGAACAAATGGTTTCCCCAAGACAGCACAACTAGTTTGTGTTATAGAATGCAGTCCACTGACGCAGACCAGAGGTCTCAGTTTCTGTGAGGCAATATTTGGCTTTACTTTAAGATAGATAAAGACATGGAAGCAACCTAAATGTCCATCGACAGAGAAATGGATAAAGAAGATGTGATATATAGATATATACAGATACACACACACACAAACACACACAGAAACACACAATGGACTATTACTCAGCCATAAAAAAGAATGAAATAATGCCATTTGCAGCAACATGGATGGACCTAGAGATTATCATACTAAGTGAAGTAAGTCAGATAAAGACAAATATCATATGATATCACTCATGTGTGGAAGCTAACTTTTTAAAAATAATATAAGTGAACTTATTTACAAAACAGAAACATACTCACAGATTTCAAAAACAAACTTGTGGTTACCAAAGGGGAAACGTGGGGCAGGGGATAAATTAGGAGCTTGGGATTGACATACACACGCTATTATATATAAAATAAATAACCAACAAGAACCTACTGTATAGCACAGGGAATTCTGCTCAATATTCTGTAATAACCTATATGGGAAAAGAATCTGAAAAAGAATAAATATGTGTATATGTATAACTGAATCACTATGCTGTACACCCGAAACTAACACAATACTGTAAATCAACTATAAAATAAAATTTTAAAAATAATCCTTTAGAAATAAAACCATATATTTTCAAAATAAAGTACAACATTAATGCTATATATGACTCCTAAAAATAGAAATTACATAGTGGAAGGGAAATAAATATCACTATTACATTCTAATTTTCAGTATAATGGCAAAAAGGAGGCAGATGAATTGACAAGAAGAAATCTGAGTTTATTAATATCAATACCTTAAAAACACTAGTAGTAAAAAAAATTAAACATGTTTTCCTTTTCATTCTAGTGTTGTTTAGCTGGCAGGCTTCTTCTTTGCCTTCTACTGATGGCAATGGAATTTGTTTTTAGAGATGAAAATTATAATAGAGTCTGATTCCATTTTTGATGTATAACCAATGATAGCTTTCAAGCCCCACCCCTCTTTTCTTTCCCTTTTTTGCCCTGCATCAGGGCAAGCTGATAAGAAAGGCCTGGGCACTCCTTCTCATAGTGCTGACAAGTAAGTTCAAACCATGCAAGTCACAGCCAGCATAGTAAACCCTACCACCTAACCACCATAAAAACCAAAGCCACTTGCCTTTCCCTTCACTCAAGCCATTTCGGACCAGCTGGGAAGCCAGCTCTACTGTCTCCCAGAAAACCTCATTATGTCATTAATAAACCTTTTCATAGCCTCTTAGTACATGTATGGCATCATCAGACATCAACATTTTTGGCGGGGGGGATTGATTCCACCACTTGCAGGGCAACTACAACACAATCGGCACTGTGAGTAGGATGTTGAAGCAACAGCCATCACCACCTGGGGGTCTTCATTCTCTTGCTTTTGGTTTGCTGTTTGCTGGCTAGGGTACACTTTGAGCTGTGCTGCTGCCTGCTGGCCAGCTTGTGCTATGAGCTGTGCTGCGCTATACTGTATTTGCCAAGTCTTACTGAGCCTCTGCTATGGATTTAACCAACTTAATTCAGAAGTTTCAATAAATGACATTTAAGGATCAGAGTATGGGATTGGGGCCCTCATTAAAGAATCCCTGGGTTGTGTGTATTAGCAGGGGCCTATTTGTGTGTTTCATATTGAATCACATGTTTTGATTCTAGCATAAGGCATGGCTGATGCTAGGCTCAGGAAAATGACTGTTATCCTATGACTGTTGGTTTTATCTGTTAACGAGGCCTTGGTCCTCATTTTATAGAGTGTTCAGGGGAAAGACTATATCCTGTACAATATATGGGTCCATTGGGTGGTTGGTTATATGACAAATAGTAGTTACCATGTGGCATGCTGAAGTCCACACTCTTAAAAATCAGATGGCTCACGAGAACCCTATGAAATGCCTTTGCTACTACTGCTGCTTACATTACAAAAAATTATCCTGAGCCTCAGGGTTATAGAAAGACACCCATGGCACCCAGTGGCTGCTTATGAAAAGCAGCCTTGAATGCTTTACTCTCATCCATTTTAAAGGTCCAGAATATACCATCACCTTATTGGACAACTGTAAAAAGGACCAACAAAGACTCTGGGTTCATTTGAGTGCCATGGCTTGTCAACAGGCCAAGAGGATAAGTCAAACTTGACTTAAGCCCATGGTTCTTAAACTCAATCAAGCAACAATCACCATGGGAGATTAACCTTAATCCTGAGGGTACTGAATTGGGACTCTCTGCAGGGAGAAACTTATAAATATGAGCAGGGTAGAGAGAACATCCTCCCATCAAAGTATGTCCAGTAACCACAAAAACAAAAAGAAAAACCTTGATGGAGAGAAAGGATATGAAAACTAAAGCAGAGGTCCATTATTTTGCCCCAATTAGAAATCCAAAAATTACTAAACAATTTTATGTATTAGAAAGATAAACAGGGTGCCAATTGGCTTTTACTCTACAATATAGATTCTAAATTAATTTTAACATTTACCACGATGCACCAGCTGGCCAATCTTCATGGTCTCCAGTTATAATTATACTTGAAGATTCCACTAAATTTAAACAAGGTACCCCTTATACTTTTAGGGAAATTACCAAACACAAAATAGAGGACAAACAGGTATGCCTCACCTTAACAAGTGGAACTATTGCCTTGCCTAAATTCCCCAAAGTCATAGTGCTCACTGACCTAAAATATCCCATAATGGGCATTGATGCTCTGACTCAAAGAGCAATAGGTTGAAATAAAATTAAGCATTTGGCACTCACTATAAGCTTGACAAATGGTACCCCAAGGACCTCCCCTCCACATACACAGTTAAAATAGTTAATATGGCCCAATATGATTAAAACAAAGCCTACTGAAGAAAGAGAACATTATTCCCACAATCTTCCCCTTGAACAGCCAAATTTGGCCAATGCCTAAATCTGATAAAAATGAGTGACATCTAACAGTGGATTACCGCCCTTAATGTCATGGTACTCCTGATTAAGGCCCCCATACCCAATAATATTTAAATTACTGACTCCAGTCAACAATTGGAAAATATTTTGCTTTCATAGATTTGGTTAATATTCAGTTAATATTCAATAACCTCTCAGCTGCATTTTGCCTTCACCTTCAAATTGATACAATACATATTCACCTGGCTACTCATGGGGCATACCTCAACAGCCCAGTTATCAAACACAGTATTTGCCAGCAAGATCTAACTGCATCCAACTTTTTCCAGAAGTGCAGGTATGATACTACACACCTGAGAATCTTAGGGTAGGGGCTGGTCATGCCAGAAAGACCAACCATATCACGTAGGATGGGGACTTTGGGTCATGCAGTACCAGTTGACCTAAAGACTGAGTTCAGCTACATGGGCAATCAATCAATCAATCAATCATGTCTACATAATGAAGCCTCAATAAGTAGTCTGGACATCAAGCCTTGTTTTAGCTTCCTGGATTGGCAATACTCTGCATGTAACTGGGAGCATTACTCATCCTAAGGACAATGGAAGCTTCATGTTTGGAATCCTCCCTGACTCTGCTCTATGGGTCTCTTCCTTTGGTTGGTTATAATTTGTAACCTTTCCCTGTAATAAATCACATGCAATAAATATACAAATAATAAAATTAACAAAATACGGATGAGAAAAAAGAGGAAGCCAAAATATAACTCTAAGGTCAGTACAGTTGCTGTCACTGGTTAAACAATTTGGTTTGGTGCATCGTGTCAAGACAGTGATTTATATTTGCATAAAGTCTCATAATTTACAAAGTATTTTTTATCATAAAAATTTTACTTATAATCGTATTTACCCCTTATATCTACTTGTAGAGGAAGTATTTTTCCTAGCCCCATTCTATACTTGAGGAAATTTAAGTTCAGAGATAGTGAGTGATTTATTTAAGGTTCCTGGTAGTACCAGGGCTGGGAAGCCAAGTCTTCTGATTAAAGTTCACATTAATTATACTAACACACTCGGGTTTTCTCCTGCCCCTGCTTCTACCTTTAAATGATATCTCTGAGTATTCCTTTCTTTTTCTTTTAAACATCTTTATTGGAGTATAATTGCTTTACAATGGTGTGTTAGTTTCTGCTTTATTACAAAGTGAATCAGCTATATATATACATATATCCCCATATCTCCTCCCTCTTGCGTCTCCCTCCCACCCTCCCTATCCCACCCCTCTAGAGTCTGTCATACAGAGTGAAGTAAGTCAGAAAGAGAAAAACAAATACCGTATGCTAACACATATATATGGAATCTTTAAAAAAAATAGTTCTGAAGAACCTAGGGGCAGGATGGGAATAAACTTTGAGTATTCCTTTTTAATAATCAGATGGGTGGAAACTGATAGCTCTGATTCAATGCATGACAGGAACCTATTTCCCGATCTACTCAATAAAGGAAGTAGACCAGATGGTCTCTAAGGTACTGTTATACATTGAAAGTGAATGGCATTAGAAGTGGTTGCTACATGGTCACACACAGGATCTGGTCTAGGAAATAACTCCCCAATTTGTCTTTAGATGATCTACTCTAAATGGGAGAATTGTGGTAGCAGAAGCAAAGACTAAGAAATCAATTTCCTCTCATCTGTGCTCCAAAATCTGAAATTATTATTTGTGTTTTTGACACACGGTAACAGGTATCTAGTGTGCCCTCCTCCAGTATTCTATATCCTGCCCAGTAACCAGAGATGAATTCAATTCTAATTATCTTCATAATGCTTTCCCAGACCATGCTAGTCCACAGCCATTTCTCCTTTCTCTCACTTCCATCAGTACTTACCCATTCCACTCATTTTAGCTCTTACTCATATACAGCATTGTTTTTCTTATTTAGCAGTATCTCATACAATAGCTGGTCAAAAAATACATGTTGTACTTTGCCTACTTAGTGGATCGAATCCTCTTAAGATACTATGTGTCGGAGTTTTAATTCTCCTTATCTATAGAATTTTCTTCCTAGTTCCCATTCATAACTGCATGCCATTCATTACTCAGTCACATTTCCAACTATTGTTTACTCTTCTTAATTGGTTGAGGTGTGGAGGGCATATAACCATACAACTTCTCCGTAAAAACGCTGGTTAAACATAAGCAATACAATATAAATTACATCGTCCTGTTTTCATAAAGTCCAAAGCAAGCTGCATTTAACCAGCACTTAACCAAGTTCTCAACATGACCTATGAGCCCTGGTATGGTTTAGTCTCTACCTACTCTTTAAGCCTCTTCTTGGTTCATTCTCTCCCTCTTCCTCTCTCTGCTCCAGCTATACCTGAATCCTTGAATCCTTTCATCTGTTCAGATTTGCCATGCTCCCTCCAGCACAGCACCTTGTACATCTCATTCCTTCTGCTTGGAATTCTCTTACCAGTTCCCTCCTCTATCTAACTAACTCCTACTCTTCCTGCAGATCTCTGCCTTATCATCGCTCCCTCAGGAAAGCTTCCCTCATTGTCACGACTGAGTTAAGGCATCCTATCATATGCATTCATGCCATCATATTTCTTTCTTTTGTAGCATGTAACACAGCTGTAAAATTTACATTTATTGGTGATTTCTGATATCTCTCTCTCCCACTAAATCACTGTAAGCTCCACAAGTGTGGGATTCCTTGTCTTTTTGGCTCCCCCACACCACCGTATCTCCAAATCATAGCACAGTGCCCTGCATTTTCTAAGTCCTCAACAAATACTTGTTGGATGAATAAACATGTACTTCCAACGAAATACAAATGGGCCTTAGCTTTGTTGATAATCCCAATATTAAATACTCTCTCCTGCTCACAGAACCAGTCAATACTATTCATTTAGGAAATACTGTCACCACAGGCATGCCCTAACATTGATAATAAATGATCCTTCTCCATTATACAAAGAGAAAAACTGAAGTCTAGAGTGATTAGGTGACTTCCTCAAGGCAGAACAAGGTTTAAAATTCAGATATCTTGATTACTTATCCAGTGTTCCTTCTACTACATCACAAAAAGTAGATGGTACAAGAAGAAAATCATGGATTATCAATTCAGGTAACCTGGCCTTGAATTGTTTTATTTACTATGGGACAATGGGTAAAATACTTAACTTATCGAAGCCTGTTTTGGTCAATATATTGAGGATAATATCTATCACATGGGTTTTTTTGTGAGAATGAGAAAAAATACAAAGAGCCACCAGCATCATGCCTGGAACATGGTAGGTAGTCAATACATGGTAGATATGCTGTAACCTAAATCTCAGTTTGTCCATCTTAAAATTCAAGCTTTTGTGCATTGTGTTTTCCTATATCAGAGCATATTATACACCAAGGCAAACACATACATATAAATAATTTAGAACACCTATTTGTCATTTATATAGTTTTTAGTCCTTTTACACATACAGCATGTCCTGATCAGTCCGGAGTTAGAGTACAAGCAGGGACCACAGTTGCTTACTTTCAACCAGCATCTAGGGCACATGGTTGCTTAATTAAACCATTTTGTGTTGGTGCTGAGTTTAATAGCACAATGTGTTGTTAATTGCTGCAGTGAGTTTGACTTTACCCCAAGAGGCAAACCAACATGGAAGCTCCTACCTGGGAAATAGTAAAAAGTTTTTTTAGTTTAGTGTAGCTTTGTCTCACCTTTCTAAGAAGAGAGGGCAGAAAGTTAAAGAAATTTATCCTGGAAAGAAATTTTGAAAAATAGAAGATAAGATGCACCCAGTTTTAAAAATAGCCAGTGGCTCAATGCAACAATATATGTCTAGTTGATAATAAAGAAGGTTAACTTCATTCATACCTAGTCACACATTTAACAGATATTTGAGTACCTTCTCTGTGTCAAGCACTGTAGATTCAGTAGTAAGCAAAATCAGACATGATTCCTTTGAATGCAGTGGGGGAGACTGACTACACCTAACTACCCAAGGCCCCTCCAGAGGCAGAAAAGGCCAGAGAGTTTCTTAATTTCAAGGTTGCCGAAGCTCCTACACTTCCTGTGGCTCTGATATAGAACAGAATTTGACATAAAGTAAGTTGGTCCAGGACATATCTCAGGAGAATTAGTTAGGATGTTTCAGAAAGCCCTTGTTAAAGAAATCCTCACCTCCAAGCAGTTCCAGAACAGACAGCCAAAGGTCACTAGGGTGATGAGATAGAAAGCTCTGAAAAACCGGGAGCAGAAATAAGGAGCTAGGTTCTAGTCTTGGGCCACTTTATGACTCTAGGCAAGTTAGTTACCACTGATCCTCAGTTTCCTCATCTATTAGATAATATTCCAGCTCAAACAATAACAACAATATCAATAACAAAGATTCCATAACAACATTATAATGAGCAGCAGGGTATTCTAGATTTCTATACCAATTTGGTAGATACTTACTGTAAACTTTTAAACCATTCTACATAGTATTAAAAACTACACATTTATTTTGGTAATAAATATTAATTAAATTATTTTTATAAAATCCAAAGTTTAGAAGTGATACTTAGAGACCATTTAGTTACATGAAGGTCATTCCCACTAGCCAATCATGTTAGATGATTGCCTATCCTAATTCATAAGGTTTTTCTCAGGAGTGAGATTCAGCCATCTCCTTTGGTTGACCAATAAAGTAATTAATAAACCTCATTACTGAGCATTTCTTCCTCACATGTAACCTAAAACTCCCAAAATAGTTTAAGCCTGTTTCTTTTAGCTTTGTCCTTGGGAGAGAAGGAGAATTGGTGGTTGACATTCTCTTGTAATAATACCTCGTAGATATGGAGACAATGATGAAATAACAACCTCAGCCTTCTCAGCAAACTAAATAACTCTTTGCTTCCAACTCTGATTTCTATGATGCTTTGAGTTGTACATCTCAAAAATATAATCAGAAATCTTGTCTATTTTACATAAATTAAATATTAAAAAGTAAAGCACATCCTCTCTCAAATATAAGTTAGAATAGTGATGATTAAGAGCAACATAATTCAATGATGTTAGGTATCATGCATGGTAGGTGAACCATTTTTCTAAAACAAGTTTTGAAAAAAGTCATCCTTTGAATAATCTTTTTCAAACGTTAAAAAGCCAAAGTGCATTTTAATACTGAGAGTTCACAGAAAGGTTGGTATGGATTCATCTCAGAAATCTCAGTGTCTATATCAGCTATATATAACTATTTCAGTCACCCACAAAAATGCTAACATACCTAAGGGAAAAAACAGCAACTACTGAATCTTCTCTTTGATCACTTAGGTTTCCTTGCTTTGGGTCTTTAAATATAGGTGGTTTGTTCTCAATCATGTAGAAACGTCTATTTGTAGGCCTAGCACCTGTCTACAAGATATCATGGTAGTCAGGGATAGAATAAAGAACTCAAAACAATTTAAACACAGTGTGGCCAGGTAGGTGTTAGACCAAAGGCAAGGTTTTTGACATTGCAAAGGTTTTTTTATTTAGTATTCTATGCCCTTTATGAATGATATTCTTTTTTATTTCAATGAATTTAGGTGAAATTGAGAAAACCAGCACAGATATTGCCAGACAGTCATTGGCAAGTGCTTGTTATAGACTGACAGTGAGTTTAAATAGGCCCAACATTTGCAGTCATAAAAGTTGTTCCAAATATCTCTGGGAAGTGACTTGCCTAAGGTCATACAGTTGGTTAGTTGCAAGCTAGGGCGCCCTCCTGACTCTAAATTCAATCTAATACTCTTAAAAAAACTTCTTAATGTTTAAAATTTATAAAACATCACAAAGGATGTTTTATACCACACCAAAACATCACCCATATCCCTATCAACTTAAGAAATAAAACAGCTGAATTCCTATTGTGTGCGTCATCCATGACCACCTTGCCCTTCTTTGCCCCAAAGTTAAATGCCACCTTGAAGTTCCTGTTTACCATTTTCATGCCTTCCTTTGTACACTTCTAAGTAAATATATATATATATATATACACAAATATATGTGTACATATATATATATATTTCTAAGTAATATATAGAATTATTTGGGATATTTTTAAACTTTATATAAACTGTTGCATTATATACATATATTATTCTGCAACTTGCTTTTTTTGTTCAGCACCTTTTGTGATGTTCATCTATATTGATTCATGTAGCTCTAGTTCATTCATTTTCTTCTACTGTGTAGGATTCCACTGTGTAAATATACTCTATTTATCCATTCTCCTGCTCACTGAGATTTAAGTTGTCTCTAATTTCTTGCTATTATAAATAATGTTCCTTTAAAAATACAGTTGATGGGGGCTTCCCTGGTGGCGCAGTGGCTGAGAGTCCGCCTGCCGATGCAGGGGACATGGGTTCATGCCCCAGTCCGGGAGGATCCCACATGCCGCGGAGCGGCTAGGCCCGTGAGCCATGGCCGCTGAGCCTGCGCGTCTGGAGCCTGTGCTCCGCAACGGGAGAAGCCACAACAGTGAGAGGCCCGCGTACCGCAAAATAAATAAATAAATAAATAAATAAAAATAAAAATACAGTTGACCCTTGAACAATGCAGGGGTTAGGGGCACCTCCTCGGATACAAGCAACCACAGATTGTATTGTACTTTAGTACGTATTGATATTTAATGAAAAAAATCCGTGTATAAGTGGACCCATGCAGTTCAAACCCATGTGTTCAAGGGTCAGGTGTATATTCATGTGCATGTCTTTGCACTTATCATGAAAGAATCTTTCCAGGAACTCACCTAGAAGTAGAAGTGCTGGGTCATAGGTTATACACATATTTAACTTTAATAAATATTTCCATACTGTTCTCCAAAAGGGTTGACCGATTTACTCTCCCTCCAGCAGCGTAGAAAATGTCTCAGTATTCTATATCCTGGCCAAAACATGGTAACTTTTGCAAATTTGATGGCGTGAAATGTTAACTTGGTGTTAACTTGTATTTTCCTGATTACTAGTAAGAATGATCATACACGCTTTCTCTTAATAATACAGGTTTTCTCTTCTGTGAACTGCCTATTCAAACCATTTTCTTCTATTTTTGTTTTTATTTTTTTAATTATCATACATTAAAATTAATCTTTTTTGATGTACAGTTTCATAAATTCTAATACATGTATAGATTTGTGTAACCATCACCATAATCTGATACAGAACAGTTCCATCACTCCCAAAACACCTTCTCAGGCTACCCATTTGTACTCACATCCTCCCCCACTCCAACCCCTGGCAACCACTGATCTGTTCTCCATCACTATGGTCAAACCAGTTTTCCTTTTCTTTTTTTCTTAAATTTGTTTATTTTTTATTTATTTATTTTTGGCTGCGTTGGGTCTTTGTTGCTGAGTGCGGGCTTTCTCTAGTTGGAGCGAGCGGGGGCTACTCTTCGTTGCGGTGCACGGGCTTCTCATTGCAGTGGCTTCTCTTGCTGTGGAGCACAGGCTCTAGGTGCATGGGCTTCAGTAGTTGTGACATGTGGGCTCTAGAGCACAGGCTCAGTAGTTGTGGCACACAGGCTCAGTTGCTCCACGGCATGTGGGATCTTCCCGAACCAGGAATCGAACTGGTGTCCCCTGCACTGGCAGGTGGATTCTTAACCATTGCACCACCAGGGAAGTCCCGGTCAAACCATTTTTCTAATGGGTGTCTTTTATTTTTAACTGATTTGAGAAATTCTTTATGTATTCTGGGTAACAATCCTTTGTTGCATGTGTTACAAGTATCTTTTCTCAGTTTGTAGGCTATCTTTTCAAATTATAGTGGTGTCTTTTGATGAACAGAAATTTAAAATTTTAATGTGTCACATTTATCGACTTTTTATGTTATAGTTGATCACTGGTTTATCTCAAGAATTTCCCTACTCCAAGGTCATAAATACATTTTCCTATATTTTTATCTAATTTTCTTAAAGTATTGTTTTAATGCACTGCAGTTTTAATTGCACTGAAGTTATTTGTTTCAAAGAATGTTCTGAACGCAGGAAACACTCTTCATTCTACTGAGGTGTCAGGCTCTGCTCTGCCAACAAGGGACAGATCATAAATGCGGCTAAACAAGGCACTCCCTGGATCTAATTTGGAACTATGCATGACCTTTTAAGTGATAAAAAAGAGTCTCCACAATACTCTCAGGTGCAACATGGTTCTGGCATTGATAAATGTGCAGAGGTCATGGAAAGTATGAGACTTTATGAATCTCTTTAAGAGTAACTTCTCAGGGCTTCCCTGGTGGTGCAGTGGTTGGGAATCCGCCTGCCGATGCAGGGGACGCGGGTTCGTGCCCCGGTCCTGGAAGATCCCACATGCCGCGGAGCGGCTGGGCCCGTGAGCCATGGCCACTGAGCCTGCGCGTCCAGAGCCTGTGCTCCGCAACAGGAGAGGCCACAACAGTGAGAGGCCCACGTACCGCAAAAAAAAAAAAAAGGGAGAGTAACTTCTCAAATATGCTTTGCTTCAAGGAACAGCAAAAGTTTGATACCAAATGAATTCTATCAACAAAATTTACTTTCCTAAAAAGTACAGAAATTCCCTAATATTTTAAATTAAAAATATGTAGTGAGGAATGGATTAAGGTGGTTAATATCGTAACATACTGTATCGGTAGAACTTCAGACACTGCTTTTCCTTTGTGTAATTTTCTCAGTTCCTTTCCATTATTGACCAGCCTCTAGCCTCTCTTAGAACACTGAACTTTTCTCCATGCCTGGGAACCCACTGATTCCACAGACAGCACCACGAACTTTTTTGATTTGTTATGATGTCTTTTGGTGCTTAACAACAATATTACAGTCTACCAGAGATCTTTCCACATCAAGTAGTGTAGCTTAATAACTGCTAGTGAGATATCAGGTTGTTTTTAATGATTCAGAGAATAGTAATAAAAATAAAATATACACGTTCTTTGGCCCAGAACTTGCACTTCTGGGAATTTATCCTGAGGAAATAATTAAGGATGTACACCAAGATATAGCTACAATTATGTTTACTGCACCACTGTTTGTAAGATGAGAAACTTGGAAACAATTCTGATATCTAACAGGAATGAGTTATTAAATATGTCAGGGCACATCCATTTGATAGAATACTAAGTAGCCCCCTTTTGAGCTTCAGAGTTTCACATCCAACTGTCTACTCAACAGTTCCACCTGTCTATCCAAGGGTGAGCTTCTGATCATCCCCTCACAAACCTAGTCCTTATTTCAAAGTTGGGTTTTCTGTTACTTGTAGCCAAAAAGATCTTAACTGATGATATGGTGTGGTAAGCTGCAGACTACAGAATAAAACTTTTATCAGAGGGTTTCTGCCATCTTAATTGGATTCCCTTTCAAAATACAGGTATGTCTTTACTTTATGGACCAGATGTAGCCCTGAAAAGTTGAGTTAATCAAATTTTTATAAAATTAGAGTTTGCCTATTGGCATACATTATAATTTCATACAATGCAGTTTTCATTGATGACTGACCTTCAAATGGATACCACCTTTATTGTCTGCATCTTATCCCTCTTGTGGTGGTTAAGAAGATAGATTTTTAGAGTCTGGTTTCCTGAGATCAAGTCCCAATTCTGTCACTTACAAGCTGGGTACCTTAGACACATTACCTTTGTGTACCTCATTATTTTTTTACTTAAAAACTGTAACAATATAGCTCCCATAAAATGGGGTTTTGTGAAAATTAAGGCTTTAATACAAATAAAGCACTTAAAAAGGGCTTGGCACCAATAAGCATTTAATTTTGTTACTATTCTATTATTTTTACCTCCAGAACGTTCCAAATTATTTCTAAATTCTATCCAGTTCTTAGATGTAAATACAGAATCCATAATTAAATTTCCAATTTTGTAAATTGAAGCTTTGTTTTTATTTTTTTATTTTTTATTTATTTATTTATTTATTTTTTTTGCGGTACGCGGGCCTCTCACTGTTGTGGCCTCTCCCGTTGCGGAGCACAGGCTCCGGACGCGCAGGCTCAGCAGCCATGGCTCACGGGCCCAGCCGCTCCACGGCATGTGGGATCTTCCCGGACCGGGGCACGAACCCGCGTCCCCTGCATCAGCAGGCGGACTCTCAACCACTGCGCCACCAGGGAAGCCCGAAGCTTTGCTTTTAAAAAATGATTGTTTTATAGTTTTTGAAGCTGGGTGATATATACATACGGGGGAGTCCATTTTACTAGTCTATCTGTGTATATGTCTGAATTTTCCATAATACAAAGTAAAAAGGCTTAAAGGAAGCACTCTTCCCTGTCATAAATTAAGTACAAGCGTATGTACCCTTCAAAGGGCAATATTTTATTCAAATGAAAATCAAAGGGGCTTCCCTAGTGGTGCAGTGGTTAAGAATCCACCTGCCAATGCAGAGGACAGGGGTTCGAGCCCTGGTCTGGGAAGATCCCACATGCCGCAGAGCAACTAAGCCCGTGCGCCACAACTACTGAGCCTGCACTCTAGAGCCCGCAAGCCACAACTACTGAGCCCACGTGCCACAACTACTGAAGGCCGCGTGTTTAAAGCCCGTGTTCCGCAACAAGAGAAGCCACCGCAGTAAGAAGCCTGCACACCACAACAAAGAGTAGCCCCCGCTTGCATCAACTAGAAAAAGCCCACGCGCAGCAAGGAAAACCCAACACAGCCAAAAATAAATAAATAAATAAATTTATTTTAAAAAGAAATGAAAATCAAAGCGCTGTATTTCACTTACTATACTACTTCAATTGCCTGTTTGGGGGTGGTGGTGGTGGTATGTGTGCACAAATTTAGAGCATTTGCTAAGTAAATAAGCAACGAGAAAATTCCTGGCTGCCAAAATTTATAATTCATCCAAGAAATTCTTTGAGGCACCCTGGACTACAGGTGGACAGTTGGCACCAATGGTATATTTAAATATTATACTGTAGAGCAGACCATCTAGAAGCTTTGCTCCACTTACTCCAAGAAGACAGTCAGACACTGGTTCATGTTTAACATATTATTCAATAACATCACACAAATTTGAGAACAACAACAACAAAAGTTGGTTGCCAAGTGATTCATCCTTTGTTCTGCTGTACTTTCAGGCCCAAACAGTTTTGCTAAATATACAAGGCATGCTACACATATTAAGGGACTCCTGGCAGCAAGCTATTTCAGTCATTAAGTTGATCATGCACTGGATATGCTGTCTTGATTAATGTGCTATCAACAGAACTAGGATTAAATAAACTATGTAGCTAAGCAACTTACTGGGCAAAAGTACGATCTGAGCACCCCCCACCCACCACCCCGACTCTCTCTGTGTCTCTCTTGCTCGCGCTCTCTCTCTCTCTCTCTCTCTCACTCACACACACACACACACACACACACCCCCCTTAACAAAGAGGACATAAAAATGCCTTCTCATGGCACCCCTTCTCAAAGAGGGCTTAAAATTCCTTCTCCTATTGACTTCCTAGGTTTCCTTTATATATTTTCACCAAACTTGTGTGAATACTCCTGAATCAGAGCTATTAGGGTTTGTTAAGGATTGGATAGTTTAGTAAAGCAGCCATGAGACTGATAATCAAAAAGTGCTCAAGATGCTCAAGATGGGCTAATTGAATAAGCCTAGAGAAACATCTTCTAAAGGGCTCTAAAATAAGCCTGGGAATCAGTAACCTTATGTTCAAGCTAGCAACATTAATACGTTATTTTAACACTTACCAAATTACAAAGCATCTTTCTGCTTCGATTTCCCCTCTTCATTTAGGAAAGCTTTGCCATCAGCCACTTGATATGTTAAACTATTTTAACAGATCACCTGTCTATTTTCTGAGTCTATAACAAGAGACTATATAACTGCAACCTGAAAAGTAGATAGTCTTATAAGAGAATGAATACAGAAAAGGAGGGAAAAAAGGATACGGAGGGATGCAAATGGAACACTTTTTAAAAAGCAGAGGAAAGCTAGGTTGAAACAGTATTACCAAGATCAATGAATAGTTTTGAGAAGGTATATCAAATATGGCAAAAAGATCAAGAATGAGGACTGAGTAAAGGCCAATGGGTTTGGGAATTTAGCCTGGAATCACACTGACACTGGTTTTAATATAATGGTGAGAGTGGATGAGAGCTATACCGTAAGGTATTAAGGAAGGAGGGTAGAGAGGAAACGGGATAGCCAGTCCAGAGCATTCATTTGGAATGAATTTGCCCCAAGAAATCTGAGATGACTTCTTCACCCAATATCTCTGTTAATTTTCATAAATCCTTTCATTTGGTCATGCTGCTGCTACCTCTGGTTCTGCTCAGAAGTAAGATCAGATTGTGTTCCCCACCATGGCCCACGAAACATCTCTTTCATTCAGACTGTTCTAAGATTTTCATCTCCTCCAGGAAACCATCCTTATTTTGTCCAATGAAAACTATTTCATTGCTTTGCTTAAACTTTTAACTCCAATGACATTACTGTACTCTTCCCAGGCCCCACTATGTTAAATTTTAACTGAACTTATTTCTGACATATAATGATGTTAATTCCTTATTCTATAATTCTTCATTGATCTACAGATACATTTATACTTCATACCTAGCAAAGTAAGACTCAGATTCTGAAGAATATGACTACTTCTATGACCTGGTGAATGACCTACAGAAAATAATTTGTTGATGGGGCCTCAATTCATTATATACAAGAAGTAATTCTGCAGTACAAGTGAAGGAAGGAGAAAATATCCCATTCAGTTACTCAAAACTCTTTTCATTTCAAGTGTATGTACATGTTGTTTTGGTCCAGTAATAGTCTGAGAGTTCAGACAGGTTATATTTTAGATGGTATGTCAAGTCTTCCACTCCTGGGTTGGTTTCAAAGATCTTTTCTTTTTGACAACAGAGAAACCAGGCATTGTATGCTTTATTGGCTTGCTCCCTAGCCTAGGCCTGTAATTTCTTACAATATATTTAAAACTATATTACTGGGACAATTCAATTAACAAATCTTCCAAGAATAAAGCTCCTCTACAATAAAATTGGCTCTCTTTAAAATAAGCACCACTTCATAATCACACAAAGCAGCACTAGTATGCCTCATAGTCAAACACAGTTGCTAACCTACACATTTGTGTGGCCATAGAAGAGCAAAATAACTTCTGGGCAAAGCTCCTTAAACCCTCCCCTTCCCTTCAGTCCAAGGCTCCTTAATGGCTGTTTAATGTTTTCTATCACATTTAATGTTATTTGTCTACACACAATTGAAAGTAGACAAAACTGTTCAAGGGCCAAGAAATCAAATTTTTTGTGTGACTGACTCACCTTTCTACTCCTCCCCACCCCGCCCCTCCCCCATTCCCATCTTGGTGGTGCTTCTAATTTGTCATCTTTTTTCCCTTATCAAAAAAAAGGGTAAGATCTTGATAGAAGCTTTCCACATCTCTAGCCAACACAGCCTGTATTCAGTTCCCTTAGTGGAAAACAAACCAGGGAGTGACTTGGCTGTAGCTGCTTCTGGGAACAAAATGAGCACTGAAGATTTTTCTAAGATTTAGCACCTGCCTTATCCTCCAAAGTCTTTTCCCTGAAAATTCCCTCCCCAATCCAATCCTGTCTTAAGAGCTCCCCATTCTGTGATATTCCAAGATATATATTTTACATGTCTGGGACATCATGTTTATTGTTATTTAATGTTTTGATACTATACTTATCTTTTCTGGTATTTTTACCATTTATCACAAGGCTTTTGATAATCAACTATGACAATAAACTGTCTTCTCTTTTTTAATCATCGAGCTTCTGTCTAACAGATGTAATTGGGCATCTTGGATACTGGTCATACAGGTATGCTTCGTTTTAAGCAACTATAGGTTTATTAGACCACTTCAGAAAGTCATACAAAGCAATGTACTAGAAATTCCTCTAATTAGCAAACTCCACTAAGATATTCAAAACATGATTAACTTCAACTTCATGAGAATACCTCTATAGCAGCAGCTGGCAAATTTCTTCTGTAAAGGGCCAGATGGTAAATATTTGGGGCTTTGCGAGTCATATAGTGTCTTTCACAACTACTCAACTCTGCCATTGCACTGTGAAAGTAGTCATAAACAATATGTAAATGAATGAGCATGGTGGTGTTCCAATAAAACCTTATTTACAGACAGATAATAATAAGTGTTGGCGAGAGTGTGGAGAAATTGGAGCCCTTGTAAACTACTGGTGGTAATGTAAAGCAGTGCAGCCACCTTGGAAAACTATCTGGCAGTTTCTCAAAAGGTTAAGCACAGAGTTGACATATAATCCAGTAATTCTACTCCTAGGTAAATATACAAGAGAAGCAAATATTTAAGTCTACACAAGAACTTGTACACAAATTTTCTTAGAAGCATTATTGCTAATAGCCCAAAGACGGAAACAACCCAAATGTTCATGAACTGATGAGTAAATAAAATGTGTTGCTTTCATACAATGGACTGTTCTTCAGCCATAGAAAGAAATTATGTACTGATACATACTACAACATGGGTGAACCTTGTAAACACATGCTAAGTGACAGAAGTCAGCCGCAAAGGACCATGAATTGTATGATTTCGTTTATATGAAATCTCCATCATCGACAAATTCATAGAAATAGAAGGTAGAATAGTGGTTGTCAGGGGCTGGGGGCATTAGGGGGAATGGGGAGTGACTACTAGTGGGTATGGGGTTTCTTCTTGGGGTGATGAAAATGTTCTAAAATTGATTGTGATAATGGGTTGCACAACACTGTGAGTATACTAAAAATCATTGAACCATAAATTTAAATGAGTGAACTATATCTCAATAAAGCTGCTATTTAAAAAATATTGATTTACAAAAATAAGCAGTGGTTTGGATATGGCATGAGAACCACAGTTTGCCAACCCCTACTCTATAAGGATACAGATGTAAAAAACCTCTTGGAGATACTCTTTACATTACATACATAAAACTTTTATGTACATATACAGGATTTCACCTGCATATGCTCTATTAATGTTTGTGTCTTCCATCATAAATGCATTTATATACACAAATACACATATACATAAACATATATAGGTAGCTTAATATATATTTTTTGTTAAGACCAGTAGCCACAAGTTTTGTTTCTGTCTTTAAATCACAAACACTAAAGTGACTGATAAAGTCCTCAGAGAAAATTTTGGTGTTCCATGCTTTGTCAGTTCTTGGTAGTCAAGTTGCACCATGGCCATGAAACCTTCTCTGCTGCTTCACAACATATTCATGAGTAATGAAAATGACATCAGAGAAGGAGAGAATTCACAGAGATAGAAAATAGAAGGTATTCATGTATTAGGTAGAGCAGAGGTCAGAAAACTATGGTCAATCAGTCACTGCCTGTTTTAAATTCGTTACTGATGGGAAATTCATATAACATAAAATTTACCATTTTAAAGTGCACAATTCAGTGGCATTTAGTACATTCACAGTGTCATGCAACCATCACTTTTATCCACTTCTGAAATATTTTTATCACCCCCAAAGGAGACCCCACACCTTATTAAGCAGTCGTGCCCCATTCCTGTCTCCCCACAGTTCCTAGCAACCACTAATTTGCTTTCTGCCTTTATGAATTTATCTCTTCTGGGTATTGCATATAAATCAAATAATATAATATATGGCCTTTTGTGTCTGGCTTCTTTCACTTGGCATAATGCTTTGGAGGTTCATTCCATTTTATGGCTGAATAATATTCCTTTGTATGGACACACCATTATTTAATTATCCATTCATCCACTGATAGACATTTGGGTTGTTTCCACCTTTCGGCTATTGCAAATAGCAATTCTATGAACATTTGTGTAACAGTATTTGACTATCTGTTTTCAACTCTTTTGGGTATATACCTAGGAGTAGAATTGTTGGGTCATATGGTAACCCTATGGTTAACTTTCTGAGGAGCTGCTAAACTGTTTTCCACAGTGGCTGTACCATTTTACCCTCTAACCAGCAACATACGAGGGTTCCAGTGCCTCCAGATCGTCATCAACATTTATTATTTTCCATTTTTCTTAAATTATAGCCATGCTAGTGAGGTACAAAGTGATTTTGACTTGCATTTCCCTAATGACTAATAATGTTCAACATCTTTTCACGTGTTGTTGGCCATTTGTATATACTCTTCGGGGAAATGTTGCTGCTTGTTTTTGTAAATGCAGTTTTATAGGAACACAGCTATGTTTATTTACTTATGTATTGTCTATGGCTACTTATGCACTGAACAGACTTGAGTAGTTGTTACAGAGACCAGATGGCTCAACAAAGCCCAAAATATTTACTATCTGGTCCTTTACAGAAGCGTTTACCTACTCCGAGGTAGAAGCTTCGACTAAAAAATTGTAGGAAGTGTTTTTACTGCACCATTGTAAAGGTTCATGGGTCATTCACTGGTTTGCTCAATTTCATCACTAAGAAAACTTGGAGTGGCAAGATTCAAGCTCACACTGGAGGTTGCCTTAACAGCCAATTCAAAAGTAAAGGGAGCTAGAGAGCCAGACCTCTTATGCTTTGTTAAACTAATGATTATTGTACTTAACTGCCAGCATAAAAATCCAATGAACGCTTCAACTGTCAAAACCATAGCATGTAATCATGGTTTACCACAGATATTTTAGAAGGTTTACTTAGCAAGCTCTTCAAGAAAGGAAAATGAAGGGGCACTCAAAAGCCAGAACTGTCTAAATAGATTATGGGGGAGGCATTTAGCAAGTTTCCCTGGCATTCCGACTCTTAAACCTTTAGTGGTATGGGTTTCAGATCACTATTTATCACTGTTTAGGAGTCTGGCTCACCTCCTGCTTCTGGTTATTCTTTCCTCAATCAATAATAATATTGATAGCAAAACCATACATCCTTTCATTTATCTGTAGCTATAAAGATTCTCACTTTGGCTTACCAGCTTGAGTTCAAATGTTTTATGAAAGTCCCAACTGTATTTAGGGGAGCCTCTACTTGTCAGCATTTCTAAAATCCCAGCATATTAACTTTGACTTTTTTATTACACTACTATAATCAAATGTAAATAAAACTCGGAAAAACTTATACATTTGAGATTATACAAAAGGTTTGAATTAAAAGATAAACCTCAGAAACTCAACTACATACGATCATTATATAGGTTTGACAAGAATAGGAATTTAGACTGTTACAAAAAACCAGCAGTGTCTCTTATGACAGGAATCATAAATCACACAAAGAGGAATCAATCTACAAGAATGCTTATTTACTGGAGGCCCATGTAAAATTCATTCCCTAAACAAGAAAAGGTATAAGCTTGTTTTTATAGGCTACATATTCAATATTTACATGTATTTTTAGCAATTTTTTTCTCAAATGCTAATTTATCTTCAATGTCATAAAACTATGTCGTATGGAAATGGCTTTCCCTTAACTTGGGGACAATTTCACAAAACGTCTTTCTCCATAAAACTCATTTAGCATCACAAGTAAAATAATGTAGTCTAGCTCGGTTCATGGCTCTGGTCATACCACATGACATACAGGAAAGTGACAGGGGCCACTTGAAGATCATAGTGAAAAGGATACAGTCAGAGATGAAAAAGGACTATCAGAGAGATTAAAGAAATAAATTCTGTGAGTCACTACTAACCTAGAAGATATTAGTCTTTTATTCACAAATTGGCTTATGAAACACATGGGTTAGATGTACTAAATTCACTGATGGTAACTCCTGGCCCCAAAATGACAAACTATATATAATTACATCAATTAGGGTCTCATTCACCCAATATTTTAAAAGAAACATAGGTGAGAAATCAAAATTACCATTTATAAAAGTACAACTTACCATGATTTATGGCTATTATACCAAAGGTCTGAGAAGTTGTCAACAAAATACCTACCCACCCATTCCCAACATTCATTAGAGATCTGTACAGAACCACACATTAGCAAGTTTATAAAAACTTGTCTAAAACAGAATAAAAAGAAAGTATTGCTGGGACTTCCCTGGTGGTCCAGTGGGTGGGACTCTGTGCTCCCAATGCAGGGGGCCCGGGTTCGATCTGGGGAACTCCATCCCGAACCTATGCCACAACTAGGAGCCCACAAGCTGCAACTAAAGAGCCCGCATGTCGCAACGAGGATCCTGCGTGCCACAACTAAGACCCGTTGCAGCCTAAATAAATAAATAAATATTTTAAAAAAGAAACCATTGTCATAAGACATTGGAGAAAAGGTTTATAGGTTTTGTAAAGGAAAATAATCCCTGACTAAAAGCATTTGAATTTTTTGAGGAAAATAATAAGTTAGCCAAAGGATAATAATAAATATTTAGACCTTGAATGGTTTTAAGAATATATTCCACAGAATTCTAGGATACAGAGGTACTTCAGGGGTTCTGCCAATATTTAATATGAAAATCACTGAAATATTTTTGGTTATTTTAAAAGCTATAGAAAAAAATGTTACATACCATATCTATATACCTATGTTGAAGGCCACCTATTCTTTAACTTGTTTTAGCAAGTCAACTAATATTTGTTCAAACCTCAGAATAAATCTTGTCTTGCCATTTTTGTGCATTTATTTAAATTTATTTGGATGGGTTTACGATTAGGAAGGTCACTCCCTTCCTCTTAGGGATCTACATTTCTGCTCATATAAAATTTTATTCTATTTTTATTTATTTAATTTTTAAAAATTTTTTTGGCTGCACTGCGTGGCATGTGGGATCTGAGTGCCCCGAGCAGAGACTGAACCCACGCCCCCTGCATTGGAAGTGCGGAGTCTGAACCACTGGTTGCCCGGGAAGTCCCTGCTCATATAAAATAAAAAATTAACATCTTTATTGGAGTATAATTGCTTTACAGTGTTGTGTTAGCTTCTGCTGTATAACAAAGTGAATCAGCTACATGCATACGTATATCCCCTCCCTCTTGCATCTCCCTCCCATCCTCCTTATCCCACCCCTCTAGGTGGTCGCAGAGCACCAAGCTGATCTC
Source organism: Aethalodelphis obliquidens (assembly GCF_003676395.1). Lineage (NCBI taxonomy): Eukaryota > Metazoa > Chordata > Mammalia > Artiodactyla > Delphinidae > Aethalodelphis > Aethalodelphis obliquidens. The sequence goes on along the minus strand of NW_020838029.1, from coordinate 5,626,794 downwards.
CCTGTGCCATGCAGCTGCTTCCCACTAGCTATCTATTTTACATTTGGTAGTGTATATATATGTCAATGCTACTCTCTTACTTCGTCCCAGCTTACTCTTGCCCCTCCCCGTGTCCATATGTGTCTAAGATTGCCTGGCATCAAATTGAGCTTGTGCACATCTGTTCAATGTACATCTTTGCCATGTTATAAGAGTCTGTTGTAAAATAACAAGTGAAGATGTAATATACTGCATTACCATTTATGCACTTATTTGAGTTTAGGCGTGTTTCTCTTATACTTTTGTTAAAGAATATGAGCACTTGTCAGAAGATGATTCAACTTCAAAATAAAAGTTTCCTACTACTCTTCTTTTAAGCTTCAAGATCAGTTAATTAAATAATAATCTATGGTTACAAGATGAGCTATTAAAATTTGATGGCAGTTAGAGTTATTTATCTGTATGAATTAGGATTTTATCCATAATATGCATCAAAACCAACATAAAGAATACAACAAATGTTGAGACAGATATAGGATGTAACTAACCATCTATAATGTCCTTTTTTCAAATTTTGGTGTTCATTAAAGCAGTGCTATTCTAATTTATTGACTTTATAACAAATGATAAAAATTGAGCTTATAAAATAAATTATACCAATTAGGTGATTTTTTAATACAAATAATGGGATAAATTTGGTGAGTGGCGACATAAATAACTTACAATGTGATGTGTTCTATGTTAACTATATAAGCCAAAAAAGAAACGTGGGAATATTTCTAGAAGACATCAAATCTGTGTGATGTCAACTCTCTGCGATGTCTTTAAAACTTTAAAGAGTTTTTTTGAAAATACTGGGAATTTTCAAGAAAAGCAAAAAGAAGGATATTATTCTTCTCTGTCATACTATGATATAAATATTTTAGACACAATGTGGAATATTATAATGTATCTCTGAGTTTACATCTTAAGATGTAATAGAAATAGAGAAATGATTGCAGGGATTAGTTTGGGTACACAAGGGAAAGTTGCTATATGATGATAATAATAGATTAAAAGGATGAGTGAGGTCTCTTTAGTTTTGAAAGATGATGACTAAAATGGGATATTATCATGGTGAGACCATAACATGAATAGCATGGGAGAGGTGAACGCAAACATGTCTGTCAAAAATACTGGAACAAATGAATTCTGTTTGAAATTTCCAGGATTTGAGTTTAGAAAATGTTAACAAAAACAGAAGGAACACTTTCCATGGTGGGCAGTAAACTTAAGAGAATCTTCAAAGATGGTTTAGAATATAAATATAAATGATGTTTATAAAACGTCAGATTCATGGATAATGGAGTCATTTTACTGGGAGAACTAGGATGCATGGAGCTTATCCAAAACACAGGAGGTTGGGGACAGCAGAAGCAATCATGCCATTCTACAACACATTCCTTAACACATCTTTCTGTTCAACATAGAATAATAATTTGAGGAGTGTCTTGCAGAGGGAAAAAGGTTTCCAGTATACTTGAGTAGGCAGGATTGGAACCACGATGATTAGGTTGATCTCCCTATTACATTTTTATATTTAACCTTTCAAATATGATATGTCTAAAGAACTTGAGGTTGTGCAAGTTCAGGGAACTCTCTGGAGTCAGACATTTCTCTAAGCTACCAGTAGAAATTATAAATTTAAACCATTATGACAGCTTCACTTCTGGTCAAGATAGAGTAACAGCCTGAAACAGCCACAGCAAAGCAATAAAGCTTTTTAAAAGACAAAATATATAGAACAAGGGTTTACAAGACCCTGGACATCAGAAAACAAAAGAGAATGATCCATGAGAGACTGGAAATAAATGAAGTAAGTGCATTGATTGTCCCAGCTTAGTGCTACGAGAGAAGAAGCACCCAGGTGTAGGTTGGCAGACTCTCTAAGTTGAGGAGACAGAGCTGAATGTCTGAGAAGACCAAGGTATCTTATTCTTAATCACAGGATAGTGTACCAAAGAGAAGACAGCAGCACAGAAAGAAAATCCTAGAGGTCTGTTAAAGATTCCCACTTGAGTATTCATCAGAATACTGATCAGTGCCAGTGCATGAATGTGAGAAAACTACCCAAGACAGGGGGGAAACATCCAAATAGATTAGAAGGAATAGCACCCAGTGATCATGCAGCGCCCAGGAATAATGTCTGCTGGTGGAAAACCCCATACTTATGAGTCATTGAGTAGAGTAACCACTAAGGATTGGGGAATAATTAGTACTAGAGAGACTGAGCTCTTCTCTGTACTCCACTAACTAATCTTAAAAGCAATACCAGAAAGGATTAAACTGTTTTTTAAAAACTTAACTGCCTCCCAGAACAGAGCTAAAGAATATTAATGGAATACAAAAATATCCAGCACCCACAAGACTAAAAACTTTTGTACATCCAAGGACAAAATTCTCATATCAAGAGAATGAAAGGACAGCCCACAGAATGGGGGAAAACATTTGCAAACCATATCTATGATAAAGGATTAATATCTAAAATATATTAAAAATTTCTACAACTTGACATACAAAAAAAATTCAATGAAAAATGGGCAAAGGACTAGAATAGATATTTCTCCAAAGATAATATACAAATGGCCAATAAACACATGAAGATGCTCAACATCACTAATCATTAGGGAAATGCAAATCAAAATACAAGACTTCACAATACATTTCACACCCATTAGGGTGGCTATTATTATTTTTTTTAAAAAAAGGGAAAATAACAAGTGTTGGTGAAGATATGGAGAAATTGGAATCCTTGTGCATTAATGGTGGGAATATAACATGGTGCAGTGACTGTGGAAGACAGTGTGGCAGTTCCTCAAAAAATTAAACACAGAATTACCATAAGATTCAGCAGTTTCACTCCCAGATATACAAAGCAGGGACTCAAATAGACACTTGTACGCCAATGTTCATAGCAACGTTAATCACAAAAGTCAAAAGGTGGAAACAACCCAAATGTCCATCAACACATGAATGGACAAACAAAATGTGTTATTTTGACACAGTGGAATATTATTCAGTTGTAAAAAGAAATGAAATTCTGATACATGCTACAACATGGATAAACCTTGAAAACATTATGCTAAGTGAAAGAAGCCAGTCACAAGGGACCATGTATTGTATAATTCCATTTACATGAAATGTCCAAATCTATAGGGATAGAAAATAGATTACTGGTTGCCAGGGGCTGGGGAAAGTGGAAAATGGGGAGTGACTGTTTAATGGCTAAAGGGTTTATTTTGGGGGTGCTGAAAATGTTCTGAAGTTAGATAGTGGTGATTGTTGTACAACACTGTGAATATACTAAATGCCACTGAGTTGTACACTTTAAAATGGTTAACATGGTGAATTTTATGTTACGTGAATTTTACCTCAATAAAAAAAAATTAACAAATTGAAGCTACCCTTCTATAAAATGAATTATACACCATGACCAAGTAGGTCTTATTCCAGGTATGCAAGGCTGGTACAACATTTGAAAATCAATTAATATGTTTGATTATATGATTAATACACTAATCCATCATAACAGGATAAATAAGAACATCATTATGATCATATCAACTGATACATAAAAAACATCTGACAAAATCCAACATCCGTTCATGAAAAAAGTCTCAGAAAAACTCTCAGAAATTAGGAATAGAGAGGAAGTTCCTCAACTTGATAAAGAGCATCTACAAAATGACTACAGCTAACGTCATACTATGTGGCATTGACAGTGTGATATGTACACAGACCAACAGAACAGAGAACCCATAAATTGGCCTACAAAAAAATATGCCCGGGCTTCCCTGGTGGTGCAGTGGTTAAGAATCCACCTGCCAATGCAGGGCACATGGGTTCAAGCCCTGGTCTAGGAAGATCCCACATGTCACGGAGCAACTAAGCCTGTGCACCACAACTACTGAGCCTGCGCTCCAGAGCTCGCGAGCCACAACGACTGAAGCCCACACACCTAGAGCCTGTGCTCCGCAACCAGAGAAGCCCCTGCTTGCCGCAACTAGAGAAAGCCCCCACACGGCAGCAAAGACCCAATGCAGCCAAAAATAAATAAAATAAAATAAAATATTTAAAAAAGCTTTAAAAAATATGCCGAATTTATTTTTTAACAGCTTTATTGAGGTGTAATTCACATACCATAAAATTCACCCTTTTGAGAATTCCCTGGCGGTTCAGTGGTTAGGACTCCACACTTTCACTGCCCAGGGCCCAGATTCAATCTCTGGTCAGGGAACTAATAAGACCCCACAAGCCACATGGTGCAGCCAAAAAAAAAAATTCAACCTTTTATGTGCATAATTCAGTGGTAGTTGGTATATTCAGAGTTGTGCATCCATCACCAGTATCTAATTTTGGAATATTTTTGTCACTCCAAAAAGAAATCTCATGCCCTAATACAGTCATTTCCCACTCTCTTCTCATATTAGCCACGCAACCACTAATGTACTTTCTGTTTTTATGGACGTTCCTATTCTGAACATTTCATATAAATTGAATAATACAATATGTGGCCTTTTACACCTAGCTTCTTTCAGTTATCACGTTTTCAAGGTTCATGCAAGTTGCAGCATGTACAAATACTTACTTTTTATGGTGCAACTGATTTTTGACAAAGAAGGAAAAACAGTTCAATGGAGCAAGTATAGTTTTTTCAACAAATAATGCTGGAGCAATTGAACATCCATAGACTTTTAAAAAATCCATCTTGAATTAAACTTCATCCTTATACAAAATTAAGTCAACATGGATTGCTATCTTAAGTGTAATATGTAAAACTACAAAACTTATAGGAAAAAAAAAACATAGAGGCAAATCTTCAGAACCTAGGACTAGGTAAAAAGGTCTTAGGGTTTGCACCAAAAGCATGATCCATTTTTTAAAGAAGTGGTAAAATTGGACTCCATCCAAATTAAACCTTTTGCTCATCAAATACCCCCTTAAAAGGATGAAAAGATAAGCTACAGACTGGGAGAAAATATTTGCAAACCACAGAACCAACAAAAGAGTAGTATGTTGAACATATAAAGAGCTCTCAAGATGTAATGGTTTACAAAAAATCCAATTAGAAAATGGAAAAAATGACATGAAGAGAGAGATATTTCACCCAAGAGGATACACAGATGGCAATAAGCACATCAAAAGATGTTCCACCTCATTAGCCATTAGGAAAATGCAACTTCAAATCACAAATGAAATATCACTATACACCTATCTAAGTGGCTAAGATAAAAATCAGTGACATCACCAAATGCTGGCAAGGATGTGGAAAAACTGGATCACTCATATGTTGCTGGTGGGAATGGAAAATAATACAATTAGCTTGGATAACAACTTGGCTGTTTTTTATAAAACAAAATATACAACTACCAGACAACCCAGCAATTGCACTCTTGATCAATTATCCCAGAGATATGAAAACTTATGCTCACATAAAAACCTATATAAAAATGTTCATATCAGGTTAATTCATTATAACCCCAAACTGAAGACAGACCAGATATTCTTCAACATGTGAATGGTTAAACTGTAGCAATGAAAAGAACAAATTACTGATACACACAACACCTTGGAACTGTGATGAATGAAAAAGCCAATCTCAAGGATATATACTTTATGATTCCTTTTTTTTTTCTTTTTTTTTTTTTGTGGTACGCGGGCCTCCCACCGCTGCGGCCTTTCCCGTTGTGGAGCACAGGCTCCAGATGCACAGGCTCAGCGGCCATGGCTCACGGGCCCAGCTGCTCCACGGCATGTGGGATCCTCCCAGACCAGGGCACGAACCCGTGTCCCCTGCATCAGCAGGCAGACCCCCAACCACTGCGCCACCAGGGAAGCCCTATGATTCCTTTTATGTAACATTTTAGAAATAAGAAAATTATAGAGATGGAGAATAGATTAGTGGTTGCCATGAGTTAGGTATAGGGCAGGGGGAGTGGGTGTGGCTAATAAAATAGCAACAGGAGGGATTCTCATGGTAATGAATTTTTTTCTGTAATTTTACCATATCAATGCTAATATCTGGTTGTTATATTGTATTATAGCTTTACAAGATGTTACCATTGGGGGAAACTGGGTAAATGGTATACAGGATCTCTCTGTAATATTTCTTACACATGCATTACAATCTACTATCACCTCAAAATAAAAAGTTTACAGTAAGTACAGTTCCAAGAGTGCATTCGTAAGTCCAATTTGTTTGTAAGTCCAACAAAGTTAGCCTAAGTACCCAACTAACACAATTGGCTATATAGTACTGTACTTTCATAGGTTTGTAATAGTTTTCACACAAATAATACATTAAAAACAAACAAACACAAAAAATAAAGATAACATTTTTAATCTTACAGTACAGTACCTGGAGTACTGTACAGCAGTACAGTTCCACAGCTGGCATACAGGGGCTGGCATCGAGTGAACAGGCAAGAAGAGTTACTGACTGGAGGAGGGAGAGGAGGTGGGAGATGGTAGAGCTGAAGGATTGTCAGCAATCGGAGGTGGAGGGCAAACTGCAATTTCACTCATGGCTGACATTGATGGAATGCACGCTCGCGTCTTTGAAAGTTCACAACTTGAAGGTTCGTACGTAGGGAAATTACTGTATTTTCATTTTTAAACAGAAGAGGAAATTAAGACTTTCTCAGAGATACAAAAGCTGAGAGAATTCATCACCAGCATACCTAAAGTACAAGAAATGTTACAGCATATCCTTCAAGAAAAAGTAAAATGACAACAGAGAGAAACATGGATCTATTCAAAGGAATAAAGAGCAACAGGTATGGTAACTACCTGTGTAAAAACAAGGTTTTTTTCTAATTGTGTATAAACCCTAAAGAAATCCTATAGTAATAAAACAGAATTATAGCTGTTAACCTAACAAATGCAATAGAATCATAACAATATTCATTTAATCCAAAAGAAAGCAGAAAAATAAGGAAAAGAGGACAAAGAATAGATGGGAGAAACAGAAAACAAATGACAAGATGACAGACTTAAACCTAACCATATCAATGATCATATTAAATGTAAATGGTCTAAACACCTCAATTAAAAGGTAGAGACTATCACACTGGATTAAAAAAGCAATACTCAACTATATGCTGCCTACAAGAAGTATACTTTAAATATAAACACACAAGAAGGTTAAAAGTAAAAGGCTGAAAAAAGATATACCATGCTTTCATCAATCAAAAGAAAGTCAGAGCATTTATATTAATCATACAAAGTAGATTTCAGACCAATGGATATAGTCAGGGACAAAGAAGGTCATTTTACAGCAATAAAGGGATCAATTCATAAAGAGGACAACAATTCAAAATATTTATGCACCTAATGACAGAGCTTCACAATACATAAACAAAAAAGTGAACTGCAAGGAGAAATAGACAAATCACAATTACACTCAGAGATGTCATTACTCCCTCTTCAATAATTGACAGGATAAGTAGACAGAAAATCAGTAAAGGAACAGAATACTTTGCAAAATTTATCAACCAAGGTGAATTAATTGATATTTATAGAATACTTCGCTAAGCATTTGAAGAGCACTCATTCTTTTCATCTGCACATGGAACCAAGATGGACTATATTCTGGGCCATAAAATAAGTCTCAATAAATTTAAAAGTATTCAAGTCACAAGAAATATTATCTCACCACAGTGAAATTAAAATAGAAATCAAGAACAGAAATATGTCTGGAAAATCATAAAGTATTTGGAAATTAAATAATGTACTTCTAACTATTCCATTGGTCAAGGAAGAAATCAAAAGGAAAATTAGCAAAAAATTTTGAGCTGAATGATGATGAATATACAATACATCAGAATCAATAATTTGGGGAAAATTTATAGCACTAATGGCTATATTTGAAAATAACAAGAAAGTTCTCAAGTCAATGACCTCAGCATCTTACATTAAATAAGTAGTAAAAGAAAAACAAATTAAATGCACATAAGAAGAAATGTTTGTAAAAAATAACAATTTGATTCTAAAATTTATAAGGAAATGTAAAGCACCTAGAAGAGTCAGAACAATTTTGAAAAAGAACAATGCTGGAAGACTTACACTACTTTGGGACTTAATATAAAGCTGCAGTAATCAAGACAGTTTGTAACTGTGTGAAGATAGACAAAATGATCAATTAAACATCATAGAGTCCAGAAATAGACCTGCTCTTATACTGTCAATTGATTTTCAACAAAGGTGCCAAAGCAATACATTGGGGGAAAAAAACTGTTTATTTAACAAGTAGTGCAGAAACAAGTAGATATCCATATGCAAAAAATAAATAAATATACCTTGACTGTTACCACACACTATATACAAAATTAAGTCAATATGAATCATAGAACTAAATGTAAGAGCTAAAACTATAAAACTTCCAGACAAAAACACAGGAGAAAATCTCTGTGTCCTTGAGTTTACCAAAGATTTCTAACTATGATGTAAACCCAAAAATTATAAAAGGGAAAAATAATTAAATTAGATTTAACCAACATTAAAAATGTTTGCACAGGCTTCCCTGGTGGCGCAGTGGTTGAGAGTCCGCCTGCCGATGCAGGGGACACGGGTTCGTGCCCCGGTCCGGGAGGATCCCACATGCCGTGGAGCGGCTGGGCCCGTGAGCCATGGCCGCTGAGCCTGCGCGTCCGGAACCTGTGCTCTGCAACGGGAGAGGCCACGACAGTGAGAGGCCCGCATACCACCAAAAAAAACAAAAACAAAAACAAAAACAAAAAAATGTTTGCACACACAAAAACGTTTGCCCTTCAGAAGATCCCATTGTGAAAGTGTAAAAGCAAGCCACAGACTGGGAGAAATATTTGCAAAATATGTATCTGACAGAGGACTTGTATCTAGAATATATAAGGAACTCTTACAATTAGATAATAAGACGACAAAGAACTTAATAAAAAATAGGCAAAATACTTAAACAGACACTTCACTAAGCACATGAAAAGGTGTTTAATATCATTAGTCATCAAAGAAATGCATATTAAAACCACTATGAGAACATTATACACTCACCAGAAATTGCTACGATTAAAAAACCTCACTATACCAAGTCTTGGAAAGGATGTAGAACAATTGAAACTCATACTTTGCTAGTGGTGGTGAAAACTTTGGACTTTTGGCAGTTTCTAAAAAGGTAACATATACCACTATATGTCCCAGAAATTCCACTATCTATTTATCCAAAAGAAATAAAAGCATAGGTATACACTTGTACACAAATGTTCATAGGCAGCTTTATTTGTAATAGCTAAAAAGTGAAAACAAGTCAAATATCTATCAGTTGAAGGGAAAAACAAATTGTTATATATATGATGTAATACTGCTCCACAGTAAAAGAGGAATGAACTATTTACACACACAACATGGATGAATACAAAAATAATTATGCGGAGTGGAAGAAGCCAGATAAAGAATTCATATTGTCTGAATCCATTTATAGAAAATTTTAGAATCTGAAAACTAATCTGTAGTGACAGGGAGTAAATTAGTAGTTGCCTGGGAGAGGAGAAGGTGAATGGGGAGAGAATGGAGGGAACACAAAAGGGCACCAGGAAATTATTGGAGGTAATAGATATGTTCATTATCTTGATTGTGGTGATGGGTATATGCATCAAATTGTAGACTTTAAATATGCTTTCTTGCATGTCAATTATACCTCAGTAAAAGTGTGGAAATTATATGGCATAGTTAACACAATTACAATTTTATTCACAATTATGTTACTACTTTTAAGGATTTCTAAGTGTTTAAGGTCAAGTCCCAAGAAAAGCCAGCTCTTTCTAGACAAAGTCCAGGAAAATGGCAGACTAGCAAGATAGAAAACCTTTAGACCATCATCTCCCTACTCCACCCAAACAACAGATAAAACTGTGGCTGTACTCACATCACCTTCAACAAAGGCCAAGTAGGAAACCTAGATTTCCACTCTAACCCAGCTGTAAAGAGTTGCCCCTACTACCCCCCACTGGGGAGGTGTCAAAAGACTGAGTGGGGAGTTGGAACATTCATCCTTTTATGGAAGTAATGAGGTTTCCCCAACCCCCTTTGGTGTCAGTAGGTAAACCTGGACTTCCAGCCCTACCTAATGGTAAGAAGGCACTCCTCACCCTCCCTGCCAGGGTGGTGTCACTGAAGGCCTAGTGGGAAGCCTGAACCCCCACCTCCACCTAGCAGTAATGAAGCATCTTCTGCCTGTCAAGGAAGGTTGAGTGGGGAACCTAGACATCCACGTCTGCATGATGGGAACCAGGCAGCGCCCCACTTCTCCCACAGGTGCAATGTCAGAGGAGGCCTGCTAAAACAGATTTAAATGAGAGGCAGAACTTACAGCATAATATCCCAAATGTCATGGATTCAGTTAAGAGCCACTAGTCATACTAAGAATCAGGAAAACCTCAACTGGAAAAAGAAAACACAATCAACAGACACCGATACTGAGATGACAAGAGATTAGAATGATCTGACCAGAATTTTAAATCAGCTATCATAACATTCTTCAAGGACCAATTATGGACACAACTGAAACAAATTAAAAAAAATAGAAAGTCTTGGCAAAGAAAACGAATATATAAAGAACTGAATGTAAATTTCAGAACTGAAAAAAACAATAACCAAATTAAAAACTCAATGGATGGGCTCAACAGCAGAAGGGAGAAAACAGAGGAAAGAATCACTGCCTTGGAAATAGAACAATAAAATGGGCACAAGTTTAAGCAAAGTATGGTACATCCATACAGGGAATACTACTCAACAATAAAAAGGAATAAACTATTGATACAGGCAACAACTTGGATGTATATCAAGAGTATTATGCTCCATGAAAAAAAGTCAATCTCAAAAGGTTACATTCTGTATGTTTTCTTTTATATAATATTATTAAAATGACAAAGTTTTAGAGATGGAAAACAGATTAGCGGTTGCCAGGGGTTAAGGATGGTGATGGATGGGAGGGGGTGACTTTGACTTCAAAGGGGTAGGTAGCAAGAGGGAGATCTTTGTGGTGATGGAATAGTGCTATATCTTGATTGGTTATACAAGTCTTCACATGTGGTAAAATGACATAGAGCTATATACACACACTGTACTCATCTCAGTCTCCTGGTTTTGATACTCCACTCTAGTTATGTAAAATGTAACCATTGGGGAAAACTGGATGAAGGGGAAAATCAGGCTTCTTTATTATTTTTGCAACTTCGTGTGAACTTTTAAAAATATTTTAATAATTTATATTGAAATTTATATTATATTAATTTTAAATATATTACATTGAAATTTATATTAAATTATGTCATTAACAATAAATTATTATTTTAACACAAAATGTTTAAAAAAGAAAAAATAAAATCTACATTGGAAGCAACTAGAAGCATAATTCAACAAACTTGAATGATGCTTATGAATGATGGGTAAGATTCTGCAGGCTACAGAGACATCCTAAAGTGGGAAAACAGAAGTATTATACTTTAGTCATCCACACTACACAGTACTGAGTTTTTGGCTACCAAAGAGAAGTATAACTGAGGTTTACACTAATTCAACTATAGGTTACTCACCACTAGAGAATGGTCATTTTCAAATCAGGAAACATTGTCTTTTGGATAACAAGGTAGATAGAACAATCCTGGTACAAGGTAGGCTATCAAATATATTTGTGAAATGGATGAATGGGTAATCCAGTTTCCTTCTTATCTATGTCACTGTTGTTACAACTCTCACAACCTTTAAAAACTTCTTTTGAGGAGGGGTCTGAAGGGAGAGCAGAATTCTGGCTGTTTGGAGATAAATGATTGCTCCTTTCCTTAGGGTAGAGTGCTAGAATTTTGTTTCCTCCAGAACTGAAATGGTTAAAAACCATTGTTCCAAAGCACCCATTTCTAACTGTTACGTGGTACCATGACTATGACAATTTGATTTGGGGATCTTATCCAAATCATTTTATGCTAAAGTGACTTCAAATTAATTTTGGTTTGGGAATTTCATGCTAACCATTGATACGATTATAAATACCTTGGGATGCTACTCTAGATGACAAGATGTCAGAGTGATTGAGATGCCATCCAGAGAATGTTATTCCTTGGAAAAACACAATGACCTCAGCTCCAGCCATTTACAAGAGTTCCTTCATTAAAATACAGGAGAAGAGATTATCTGATAAAGGTTTTATTTGGGTAGCATCCATAAAGAAAGTAAGGGGAAAAAAACAGGAAGTATTTTTCAAAAATACAACAAAAACAAAGAAAAACTAACAGCTTTTTTTGGTGTCCTCTTATTATGTAATTAATACCTTAATAGGGAAGGTTCTCAAGAGTAAGGAATGAATAGGGGTGGTAGTGGTGGAAGAAAGTTAAAATAAAGAAGGATAAGCAGAGACCTATTAATAGGGCTCAATTCTAGACCAAGGTAGTGGCAGAGAGGAATGACAAGGAGGGATATAAACTTTCTTTTGCTCTAATCTCATTATCCCCTTCTCAGTTCAAAAAATGTCCCTTATGCCCACCTCTCCCTTTCTGACTAGCTAGTTGCTTGTCCCTATTATATTTATGAATACTTAATCAAGATTTATTATAGCAGATAAATATTAGTCTGGTTTTCTAAAGGAAAGTTCGAGGCAGTTGAGAGATAAAAATGCAATTTAAGTCTAAAGCCTTGAATCTCATTGGTTTATTTTAAATCTTACATCTGATACTTACTCATCGTCATTTTTTTTTTTTTTAGTCAGAGGGCACTGACGCTAACTAATGCATCAGACAGAGAACTCCTAACCATGCTGCTCTGGGGAAACTGGCGTAACGTCCCTCAAATATCAGGGGCTGGACTCAGTGCTGACAAGCGCTATACTGAGTGAAAGCCTCTCTGGAGCTAGGTTCAAAGATAACACATCAAGCCACTAATTGTTTTTATTCAGTAAGTAAGGCTATTAATAATTTACTTTCATTATACTGCCAAAGTTGAGGTCACGTAAGGGAGCAGTTGCAACATTCTGTAGGCATAATTCATAGCTTTCCATTCAATCTAGACACTTCATTGGATTGTCATATTTTCAAACTGATAAACTGATGATCTTTAGAGAGCATACCACTTGCTCCTTTCAGAAAACATTTTTCATTCACCAGTAAACATCTCAATAAAAAAATCCAAATGCCCACCAAATGTATATTCCTATGATAGATACTTAGACAAAAAGCAAAAAACAAAAAAAAAAAAGGGTGGTTGGGGGGAACAAATGTCTCTCCTTCTGAAAGGTGTCTAAAATGGATATACTGACATGGTCACATGCAAAGCAGGGAAACTATTAAAGCCTAAGGGCTTCTAGGAAATCTCCCTCACTCTCGTTGATGCCTGGATGCCCTGCCCATTTCTAGAAAATACATTCATGCCTTAAATGCACTCTTGTAAGGGCATCAGGAATTGTATTCTACCAATCATCTTTGTGACTCATACCTTTGGTCATGAGTTCCAAAGAGCATCAAAACAAACACTTTCGGGCTTCCCTGGTGGCGCAGTGGTTGAGAGTCCGCCTGCCGATGCAGGGGACACGGGCTCATGCCCCGGTCCGGTTAGATCCCACATGCCACGGAGCGGCTAGGCCCGTGGGCCATGGCCGCTGAGCCTGCGCGTCCGGAGCCTATGCTCCGCAACGGGAGAGGCCACAGCAGTGAGAGGCCCGCGTACCGCAAAAAACAAAACAAAACAAAACAAAAACAAAACAAACAAACAAAAAAAACCACTTTCTACCAAAGCCCAATTCAGAGCCATAAGATGCTAGTGTCACAGCTTTATTTTCCATAGACCACAGCTAACCCAAAATCATTTCTATTTTTCTGGGCACAAGGTGATATGCAGGTACCTATAGCTAATGATAAAAGTAGCTTCTTTGTCCCAAACTACCTATGCAAAGAAATAAACACTTTCCCTTCCCAACAGTATGAAGAATACAATCTTACCTACCAACATTTGAAAGGCCAAGAGTTTTAGCTATTGACCTTACTGAGTACTAATGATATCAATTTTTATTAATTTCACCCTTCAGCAAAGTGTAAAGGGAAATCACCTTTCCTCTTCCTTCTCCATCGTTTCCACCCAGTCAGGTTGCTTAATAAATGTGCTGATTAGTCACTGATTATCCATCATCTTAAAAACTAATTTGAAAAGTAGATTTGGAAAAACATCATTTCTGTTTGGAGGTAGACTGGGGTGCTCATGAACCCTGGGCTATCCACAGTCCACACATCTGAATTATGCATACAGTGCACCAAGTGTCACAAAAATGCTTTATTCAGCCAGCTGGAGACACAGATTTCACGCTGAGGAGTGCAGTGCTTCCTACAGGAACAATGCCCCTGTGGATAGTCAATAAATCTTTATTAAAAGCCTTCCTCACAGAGGGGAAAAGGGAGAGACAAGTGAACAAAGGGAAGGCTGGTTGGAAGTTTCTGTGACTGTTTTAGGAAGGAACACTTATTGCAGACAAAAGGGAATGTCTGCAACCTTTCCAGCAGAGGGGAGTGGGGACTGAGAGAAGGAGTGATAAGTCATTTTGGAATAAAGCAGATTGGGCAGTCATTCCAAACCTTTGGCAACTAGATTGCTATTCACCAAAAATTCACAACCTCTTGTTTGTAAAGCATTATTACATTTCCCTGTTGCCACCAAGAGCATCTGTTTTTTTTAAAAAAATTAAGGGTCATGGGTTACATACTAAATATACATACTGATAACCTCACCTTTCTAGGTAACTTACCCAGCACCTTCAACTACCCAGAATTAGCCAATAACATAGAAGACAGCCAAAAATATACATTCTAAGAATAATCAAGCATTAAGACTTATGTTCTTCACTCATAAAAACATAGCATAGTATAACATTAGGATTAGGTTTTCATAAGAAGATTCCCTATTCCTCATTCAATGTATAGTCACTCTTAAAGTTGTATCTAAAAGCAACAAACATATTTATCTGGTTTCCAGAGGTAAAAATGACTAGGAGTAGGGGAGCTGCCAAATACATGAAGTAGTAACAGCTGACAGCAGTTTAAAAAAAAAAGCAGATATGAAAATTTTAAAACATTGCAGTCTGGGGACATTTAGTGTATGGGGCAAACAGTTCTATTCATATCAAATGTCCCCACTGGAACAATTATAGTAAAGCAAAGCCAAAATCTGAGATTCATAATGATGGAAAAACTCTAACCTTGTCCTGATTTTGTCATCTGGTAATATTACACCAACAGCTCCAAGCAGAAAGCCTTCTTGAGGCAGTGTGATACAGTGGGGGGAAAACAAATCACTTTCTAGTTACATAGCTTTAGAGGTATCAGTTAATCACTAAGTCTCAGATATCTTATCTGTAAAATGTGGATACGTACTACTTCCCTCACAAGACTGTCATTAAGACAAAATAAGATACTGTATGTAAAGTACTTTATAAAATATAAAGTGCTAAATAAATGATAGCTTTCCATTTTCTTTGTTCTGCTTGCTCTGAAATATGACTATAAAATTCCATAGTGGTAATCTTTCCTTTTTCATAACTTTCTGTGCTTTCTAGTTTAACACCTCTCTCTTCCCCTCATATTTGCAATGGATTATGGTACCATCATTCTAGGTGGACCTGAACCCTGCACGCATCTTTGATTCCTCCCTTGCCATTCATAGTTAAGCAGTGACCCTCTCCACCTTCTTAATCCCTCTCATAGCTTTCCCTTCCTTTCCATTCCCTCCAATACATCTTTGTCCAGACCCTTAGAGCTCATCTCTAACTGGTTCTCCTATATGTAGTTTCCCCCCACTCATTTGAGCTTTTCTATACCTGCTCTAAATACAGCTTTCTGTATGTCATTCCCTGGATCAAAAGCTTTCACTGGCTTCCCAGTGCCCTCAGGATAAAATCCAAACTCACCAAACAGGCATCTATAAAAACCCATGGGAGGAATTTCTCACAGGTCTCAAGAAAATTGTGCCTCGGGACTTCCCTAGTGGTACAGTGGTTAAGAATCCGCCTGCCAATGCAGGGAACACGGGTTCGAGCCCTGGTCCAGGAAGATCCCTCATACCACGGAGCAACTAAGCCCATGCGCCACAACTACTGAGCCTGCGCTCTAGAGGCCACGAGCCACAACTACTGAAGCCCACACACCTAGAGCCCGTGCTCTGCAACAAGAGAAGCCACTGCAATAAGAAGCCCGTGCACCGCAACAAAGAGTAGCCCCTACTCAACGCAATTAGAGAAAGCCCGCACACGCAATGAAGACCCAACGCAGCCATAAAGAAATAAATTTATTTTAAAAAAGAAAATTGTGCCTCTTCTCAGAAATTGGTTCGTTTTTACCTCATGGACACCTAAAAATCTTTTTTTTTTTTTTTTTGGCTGTGTTGGGTCTTCGTTGCTGTGCACAGGCTTTCTCGCTAGTTGTGGGGAGTGGGACTACTCTTCGGTGGGGTGCGCCGGCTTCTCTTTGTGACACCTGCAAATCTTACTTCCCTCCTTGAGCTATCTCCTTAGATACTCAGAGCCAAACTTAACAGCAAGGCTATAAAGTTCCCAGTGCTGGATACTTTGTATAAACCTTACCCTGGCCTCATTTTAGTTTCTTATATTTATTTTCCCTTTGTACTCATTTCTCTGCCAATTTGCTCATCCTGTTATTGATTAATTTCTCGGTAAACCAACTCAAATCCTTGTTAGAATCAGGCAGTATATAAAATGATACTGTGAGACTAAAGAAAATACATGCATATGAACAGAGGTGGAAAAGAGGCTGGATAGCAAGAGAGGGAACAGGATGAGGATGAGAATGAGGCTCTTCACTGACGTGAAGACCGGTATTAGTTCAATTGTAAAGAAAATAGAGAGAGCCCTTTGGGGAACATTTACTATGAGAATTTGTCATGACCTAACATGGAAACAAATGAAGCATTTATAATAACAAATCTGTTCCTGACAACATTTCTGAAAATAGAAAGTTCTATTGCTAACCTTTGTCTTAAGATATTTTACCAAACAAAAAAAATTAAATGAAGTCAAAGCTAAGCAGAATATTATGATGACTTACATTTGTACTGCTTTGCTGCTTACAAAGCCCTTTCACATACAGTATCTCATTGGAACCATTCTGGACTATTCTTTTCTCTGTTGTAGAAGCCATTCACACTGGTAAGAAGCTGTTGCAAGCAGCATTCTCCATATCTGGGTCTTTAAAGATGTGGTATTTGCTGTAATAGAGATTCATATGGTATGTTGTTTGCCCCTCTCTTAATCCTCCTCTGCTGGCATTTTACCTTCTTCTCTAAATCACCACACTCTACTATGCCAATGTCAGTCTGATCTCTTTACCCATTCTTATGTTGAGCCTCCTTTCAGAAACCTGATCCAACCCCCCTTCTTTCTCCCTATGCCCAGCCCCAAAAGAACACTCTCCCACTTCTTTGCATGCCTGGGCCACTCCCTCTCTAACCTCCACCTTTCCAAGAAGGCACTTGTTTTTGAAGCATTTCAGCTATGAAGACCACCCACCATGGGGCTTGCTTATTGTTCTCATTCCATACTGTACCGCACCAACTTGTATCTTTAGATTGTAAGCTCCTCAAAGAAAGGATTTTCCTCTTTGTTTAGTGCAATCAACCTATTGTAAAGAACTGTGTATACTTATAGACTACCACTAATGCGGTTCTTCCTGGGTTTCACTGGAATTATCCACTGAGTCATGTGACTTCACCTGGGCATCATTTTCCGTCTCCTGAATTATTCGGGGCCCTCTTCCAAATTTTTTAAAGAAAAAAATCAGCACTTTCTGCTTCCAAGAGTGCTGTCAGCTACACATTCGAAGGTACATGCTTCTTCCTGCTTTATTCTATTTCTTACAGATAACAGTATCAAATTTAAAACCTTCCAAGAGGCTGCTACAAAGGTAAAACACAAAGCCATTTTCCTTCTGACTAACCTACAGATAATCTTCTTCATTCCTGCTGTACAGAAAAAAATTACACTGGTTCACTTGGAATCGAGTATATTCTAGCTATCATTAGTTACAATGCTGTATCAATGGAATGATGCTGGCTAAAAAAGTAAAGTCATTGATTTCCCTAGAACAAGCAGAGGGTAAAGAAACCTTAAGATACACAGAGTTACTGAATAATAAATCCCAGTCTTCAATTAATGCAAATATTTAATTACTTGAAGTAAACTTTAAAAATCATAATGCATTCGAGGATAAACAGATCAGATGGTACATAAATTCTTGTGTGAAACCAAGAATCAGATATAATCCAAAATCCTAACCTCAGAAATTGGATTCATAAGTATCAATATGGAAAGGAAAAGACGAGATTTCTTATTTATTTATTGAACAAACCTGTCTCAAAATTTGTACTAAAGAATTTTCTCAAAAAATATTCCCTGATTATAAATGCTGTTCCCAGGTCTAAGCAACAGTAAAAAGACCCAAACGTAGGCAACAGAAGAGGGAGAAGCAAGCACACTAAGATAATCCATAAACTATGATTGTCAAACCAGTTCTTTCTTCTTTCTCTAGGAAAATCTAGTCCATGTCATTGAAGCATTTCATCCAAGACCCCTATTTCATCCAATTCATGGGCAATAGTCTTCCCTTCTATCCCACTAGAACTTCTGTCTTATGCTCAATTATCTGGATGAATCAGAACATCTAACCCTTGCTCTTTGTGTATACAGACAAAGATGGACACCTTCTAAACTCTGTACCTGACATTTGCAAGTAGTCTTAAAGGAAAGTTCCAAAGAAGAGCGTATGGTAGTAGTAGAATTGGAGGGATACAAACATGAATTATTCTAGCATCCAAAGTACATTTCTGTATTAACCGTACCTCTGAGTGATAACAAAAATGAAGACAAATTGCTTGAAAATGATGACTCCATAGCCAAAAGATAAGTTCATATCTGTAGCTACATAAAGAGTATATTCCATAGAGAAACAGAGTCCATATTGAGATCTTTGCACAAAGAATGTTAAACTTCTTTTATCAATACCTGGAATTGTAAACATATCAGGACAGGTCTCGGAGATTCCACCACCACTGCCCCTTAGTAAGGATTTCAGAAATGTGTGTCTAAAAAAATAAAATACGATATGACAGGTAAAGTCAAGATGATTAAAATTTGGATTATTAAAATGATATCTTGACTATCTACAATGGGTTTAGTATGAAAGTGCAGCTTCTGTTCACAATGCTTTGCAGTGTCCCTCCAGGCAGAATTAAATGTGTAATATTTTCTTCGTTATGAAAACATTGCTGTTAAGCAGTTAACATAGTATCTGCTGGGATGAAGTTAGAATATCTTTTCAGTTATAAAGAAAGAGGTATGGACTATAGTAAGTCTTTAATGTATACCAGATGATAATCTTTTACTTCCTAAAAGAAATACATTGGGTTAAGATGATTTAACACTGAATACTCAGGATCATACAAGCAATACTATTTTGAAAAGAGAGATTTCAGTGAATGCTCAACCTTGGAGTTCAGCTGGCTAAACAAATGTTAACTGTGGGCTATCATACGTGACCAACCAAGGTTGGTTTCCATCCCCTTTAATTACTAAATTATTTGCCGCACACCCTTTAAATAGTAAAGAGACATAGCTTAAGTAGTTTCTTCTAAGTCCAGCAGGATCTTCCAGGACTTTCTCACAGGCTACATTCAGAAAAATGAGAAAATCAAAAGGACCAGGAGACTAACAAACACTGGGAAAGAGAAAAGGGACTAATGCTAAATACAGGTAAGAGTTCATCACTAATTGATCTTCCCTCAACCAATCCTCCCATTTCTTTGGTTTGAGTAGAAATTTTTCTTCTAATTGGCATGTTGCTAGAAATCACATTCCCAACCCATAGAAACAGAAAGTAAGAGAGCTCACCTCATGCTATGGTAAATTAGCAACTGATCACAACCTAGCAGTAAAGAGGAAAGGTTATAAAAGCAAACCCCTCACATCTCTTCCCCAGTTGAATTCTCTTCTTCCCTCCACAAAGCAGACACAAAACCAGATATTTGTATTATAAACTAGCTGTTACTGAATCAAGGCCAGAAAAAATAAACATTCGCTTGTATAGGTTTACATGGTAATGTAGTCCACTGTAGTCAATGCAACAAAGCACCATAACTATAAAGCGTCCAGGAGGGGATGGAAAGATCTTTGTCTTTGTAATAGGATTTTACTTGAATAAAAGGAAAAATGACCTGTGAAAGTCCTAAACACAGAAATGACTAAGAAGGAGGTTACAGAATTTCATTCCCAGGGGCTCTTTATTTATTTTTAAAATTTATTTACTTGTTTTATTTATTTTTGGCTGTGTTGGGTCTTTGTTGCTATGTGCGGGCTTTCTCTAGTTGCAGTGAGCAGGGGGCTACTCTTTGTTGTGGTGCACGGGCTTCTCATTGCGGTGGCTTCTCTTGTTGCAGAGTACCGGCTCTAGGCGCACGGGCTTCAGGAGTTGTGGCTCAGCGGGCTCTAAAGCGCAGGCTCAGTAGTTGTGGCGCACGGGCTTAGTTGCTCCGTGGCATGTGGGATCTTCCTGGACCAGGGCTCGAACCCGTGTCTCCCCTGCATTGGCAGGCAGATCCTTAACCACTGCGCCAAGGGCCCTTTAAAAATAAGATATTCATCTTTCAAGAAAGGTTTAGGTAGAGTTGAACCTAGAAGAAGGAAGAGGGAAGAGACCTCTCCAAACCCATGCAGTGCTATAACACTAAAAGGGGCCTAAAATAACATAAAAGAGAATAACATAAAATAAAATAAAATAACATAACATAAATAAAATAAAATTTCTCCAGGCTAAAAAAAATAAAATAAAAAGGGTCTCAATTTCAGTGCATTCCACAAATGGAATAAGATAAATGTGCCACTTATAATTACTAACGTGATCCATCCACAGATCCTGACTTTTGCTATTTGATGCCCACCAAGCACCACTTGGTAGTTCTTCTAATATATAAAGAATGCAATTATCAGTCTTTTGGCTGGGAATACTTGGAACAAAATGGGAGGGAGGAGGAAAAGTCCTGGTTAATAGGAACAAATTACACATTACATACGCTATAAAGTCTTTAGAGTCACTTCTTTAAGAAAAAGATAAACTATATAAGAGAAAGGGTTTTTTACTTCATCCATTCTTCTGACAGAAGTGATAGCCCCTTCCCCTCCAAAAAAAAAGACAAAGGGAGAAAGAAAGAGAGAAAGAAGGAAAAGAA
>NW_020838029.1:5578405-5605529 GCF_003676395.1 Aethalodelphis obliquidens | reverse complement strand
GAAGGAAGGAAAAGGGAGGGAGGGAGGGAGGGAGGGAGGGAGGGAAGGAGAAAGGAAGAAAACAGAAACCTCAGTGAGAGGAATAGTTTCTAACAGGACACATTATTTAGCTTTTGAAAAACAGTGGTTTTCAGGGACTAATATCCTATTAGACCTTATGTCAACAGGGATTTATCTACATTGCTTGTATATAGTTCAGTGTTCTTAGAGAATCTAGGGATTCTTCACCTGTCTCTGTGCTTCAAGAGGTCTGTATCAGCTCCTGTCCTGCAGCCAGGAAAAGACAAATCAAGGCATAGCAGGCACCTCTGGTCCTACTTCAGAGCCACTCTAAACCTGTGTCTTTCTCTGTCCTGCCTACTCTACCCAATGACCTGGTATCCTAGGCCAGTCTTACATTCACTGATTAGCCTCCCATCCAAGTGCTTACTTATTTTAGCTTATACAACAAACTAATATGGGTACTGTTTCAAGCACTTTACAAATATCAACACATTTAATCATCAACACAACCTTATGAGGGAAGTTCTATTATCCTCACTATACAGATTATAAAAACTTAGATTTGGAGAAGGTTAATTAACTGACCCAAAGACCATGCTGCAAGTAAGTGGTGGAGCAGTGATTAGAACCCAGGCAGCTCAAGAGACCATGCTTATAACCACTATACTGTGCTATCTTCACAAAGGAGACAAATGATGGTTGTTGGCTTACCAATTATCCTCGATTCCCTGCTTTTCCTTTTTTTAAATGTGCAATAATGTTAAAGCTATAATTCTTTAAAGGCAGCCATCATTACCATTCCTAACTTTGTTTACACGATGCATACTTACAACATAACACATAACAGGGCTTTTTAGCACAGCCCTTAGCAATAAAGCTTTGCACACTCTTGGGGATGGGCAGGAATAGAACTTTGCAAATCATCTTATTTCTTGTCCCTTTATCTAATCAACTCTCTTTTATAAACAGAAGGGTGTGGTTTTCATTCCCAACTATTTTTCTATTATAGGTTTAACAGGTGTTTCTCTAGATCCTATTAGCCTGAGGGCTAAAATCGAGGTATCTGGATCACATTGAAGGCAACAAGAAACATCAAGTCCCTCCCCTCAAATCCTAGAAGCCTAGGTTTTCTCATTTTCTCCTGGGCCAAGCAGGATCTCATCTGTATCTGCTAACTGCTCCCCCCAACCACAGGGTGAGCTAAGCAACTTCCCACCTTCAGTCTCCTCCAAGGGGCTACTTCTTACACTTGCCCTCCTTACCAGCATGGCAGCTGTTGCATTGACTGCTGTTAGCCTGTCAGTTCCAGGGCTCTGCCAGTCTCATTTGGCCTTCTACTTTTCCAAATCAGTGTCTCCCCCAATAATCCTAACCACCACCCTCCTACATTTTGAGCTACCCAGTTACTAAAACTAGAAAGAGAAGACAGTCTTTTTTTTTTAAATTTAATTTTATTTATTTATGTTTTACTGCACTGGGTCTTCATTGCTGCGCGCAAGCGTTTTCTAGTTGCGGTGAACGGGGGCTACTCTTTGTTGCGATGCACGGGCTTCTCATTGCGGTGGCTTCTCTTGTTTTGGAGCATGGGCTCCAGGCACGCGGCCTTCTGTAGTTGCGGCACGCGGGCTCAGTAGGTGTGGCTCACGGGATCTAGAGCACAGGCTCAATAGTTGTGGCGCACTGGCTTAGCTGATCTGTGGCATGTGGGATCTTCCCAAACCAGGGATCAAACCCGTGTCCCCTGCATTTAGCAGGCGGATTCTTAACCACTGCGCCACCAGGGAATCCCTGAGAAGACAGTCTTAATTCTTTCCGTTCCTCTACCTCCATATCCAATCCAGCAGCAAGCCCTGTTGGCTCTATCTTCATTCATAACCCAAATCCTTCCATTTCTCTCATTCTCCATTGTTACCACCCTAACTAGTCTCCCTGCTTCCACTTGACCTCCTACAATCTATTGTCCACTCTGCAGACAGTAACTCTGCTAAAGCACAATCTGCTCAGTTGCACTCCTCCTTAAAATCCTCCAATGGCCTCCCACTGTGCTCAGAATAAAATCCACTTTCCTTACCATGGCCTATAAATGCCACTCTGAATGATCTGGCCTCTGCTGACATCTCACTCCACTCATGTTTTTCCTTTGGTTCCTAAGAAAGGCCACATTCTGCCTAATCTCAGGACTTATGAACTCGTCTTTTCCTTCACCTGGAACACTCTCTCTCCTAGCTCTTTTTCTAACTAAATCCACCTCATCTGTAAGTCTCAGTTTAAATGCTATCTCCTCAGAGGTCTTCTAACCATCCTATCATAAATATCCTTACCATCGTTATTATCTTTATCTTACTACCCTGTTTATTTCTTTCCTCATATTTGTTACCATCTGACAATTTTTAAGCTATTTTTGAAATTTACTGCCCCTCCCTCCCCAGTACAGCTGCAAGCTCGAAGAGAGTAGGGACTATTTCTTTTTTTTAAAATTTATTTATTTATTTATTTATTTTTGGCTGTGTTGGGTCTTTGTTTCTGTGCGAGGGCTTTCTCTAGTTGCAGCAAGCGGGGGCCACTCTTCATCGTGGTGCGCGGGCCTCTCACTATCACAGCCTCTCTTGTTGTGGAGCACAGGCTCCAGACGCGCAGGCTCAGTAGTTGTGGCTCACGGGCCTAGTTGCTCTGCGGCATGTGGGATCTTCCCAGACCAGGGCTCGAACCCGTGTCCCCTGCATTGGCAGGCAGATTCTCAACCACTGCGCCACCAGGGAAGCCCTGGGACTATTTCTATTCATCACTGTAGCTCCAGTGCCTAGACCCTCAGAGCATGTTTTTGGGAGTGAGGAAACAGCTGCCCATTGCAGTGCATGGAGGAGCCTCTGCTAGTGTTAGACCTCTTACTGAATCTTGGGCCTTCCTGAGGTCGCACTCCAGAGTGCAGTAATGGACATCAATTTCCTTCCACTTGTGGCCTCAGCAGTACCAAGTATTTCCCCTCACTCCATTTCTAGAAGCTAGGAAAATATGGTGGCTACATTTCTTCCCACCATCCAGAAGCTAGTGCCTCTATTCAACTTCTTTCTTCTGGTACCAAGAGAGGGGAGAAGAATTCCCTTTTGCCTGAGAAAACCTTCATCTTTTCCTATCTGCATACCCTTGCAGGAGTTAAGACTTCTCTCCTCTCACTCCAAAACACCTTTGCTTCCACTGCAAGCCAGGTTTTATATGCCCAAGACTCCAATTTGTACCACTTTTCTGCTCTGGAAAAGAGTCCACTGGAAGTCACAGAAGATGTTTTTGTGGGCTTGAAAAAAATCAAATCATAATAGAAGTCTGTAGAACTCCACCATTTCCCTTAATGAAATTACATCCAAGAAGAAAACTATATGTAGGAAAACAGAAGTTCGGGTTGGTAGGGGTGGTTAAACTTCAGACAGTCATAATCTCTATGTAGAAAATCTCCCTAAATTACCAACCTTAAGACTATCTGGGTATGATTTCACTAATGGAGCAGGCCAGTTTCCTTAAAAGGCCTACTTACAACATTTCCATGGCAACCTGGAGCAAACATGACTTCTTGCTTAGTGTTTGCATAAAGGAGAGGCAGCTACAATGCAAACAATGGGAGAGAGAGAACAAGAAAAAGAGAGAGACTAGAGACAGAATGAGAGGGGAGGCAGAGAACGGAAGAGACAGAAAATGAGAGAGAACAAGAGACAGAATGAAAGCAAGAGAATGAGAGAAAAGATAGAATGAGGTGGGGGAAGAAAGGAAGGAGGGAGGGAGGAGTGGAGGATCTTGGTTTTCAGAATTTAGCTTTTATGGCTGAACGTTTTGGGGGCAGTCGATATTTTGGAACACTGATGAGATAAGTCAACTCCATTAGTGAGGCTTTTAGTATTTTATTTGTGGGGTCTCTTCCTTCTTAATGAGCAAAGAATAGACTGCTTTGACGCTCCAGAGCGCAAGAGAGCCAAAGTAAAAAGATTTTGGAGCTCAAAGCCATGTATTTGTTTTTTTTTTTCCTTTGTGATAGTTCTGATTAAAGGTTAGTTAATGGAAGACAGGAGGCAGAATCATTAGCTGGCAAGATCACCAATCTCAAATAGTATTAACTATAAGAACTGCTGTTCTGATCTATTAGTGCAGTGGCTTCCAAACCTTTCTATCAAAGGTAATTTCGTTCTATTTTCCCCCAAAGGACACCATTTTTGAAAGGTTTAATCTCCTAGAAAAATGGCATTTATTAATTAATCATTCTTTGGATTTTATCAATTGAAAACATATAGCTACCCATCAGAACTGTGATCAGTGTGAGATAATGAGTGTTATCACAAGTTGACAGAATTCCAAGGCAAAGCATAGAAACTGGACATGCTAATTAGCATGTGAAAACTGCTCTGCAATCCCCATTCCTGCCCTTCACAGACTCCAGATGAATTCAGTGTGATCTAAACAATCCCATATAGGTCTTCAGTGAAAAAAAATAAGTGATAGGGAAATACATCTTTCTATTTATTGAAAAATTATCCAAAAGTCCAAATCAGAGAGCAAGAGGAGCTAGCTGCAGGGTTGGCGCTATCTGGACACCACTTTAGGCAGACAGACAGGAAAAAAATATGTGCTCTAGAGTAGGCAGACCTGGGGTGGGGGGAAGGGGAGTGACTGCCAAATTCTATGACAAGAATATACCAGCTTGTACCCTTAGGCAAGTTATTAAGTTTCAAGTTTTTTTATCAGAAAATGGGGATGATATCACCTACTTTAAAACACCATTATGAGAATCAGATGAGATGTATATAAAGCTCCCAGCGACACTACTCCCCCCAACCCCCGATCCTTATTACTCTAAACCACAATATCTTTTTCCTTAGCCTCTAACATACCCTTTTCTCAAAGATAACCTGCAGGCTGGTAAAACCAATGGGTGGATACCATTCAGGAGTCCAGGTGAACTGGACCATAGTCCATAGTACTTCTCTAGCTTCTTGTGTTCTTTCACCAAAGTCTTATCTAACATGTAATCTTTAATTACCTGTTTCCCCTGTTGATCTTCTATGTACAAAGATATGCTGGAGTATCTTTATAACATTGCCTTTAAGAGTTCATGCAGTACAGACATGCATTAGATAGCAGTGCTCTGACCAAAGATTACAGTAATAATTCTAATGATAAGCCTTACGGGAGGCACAGGGTTTCAGAGTCAGACACCCTGGGTAGAATTCCATATCTACCCTGTTTTGCTATATAATCTTGGAAAAGATGATTCATCTTTTTTAGCCTCAGTTTCCTCTTCTGTAAAACTGGAATATAGTATCTACTTCCTAATGTTTCTGTAAGGATTAAATGAGATAATACATGTAAATGGTGTAGCACAATGCCTGGCACACAGATATTCAATAACAGGTTGTCAGTTTTATTATAATATCATCTTGGTATGATAAAGAATATTACAGTATATCACCAATGCACTGTTCTCCTGACAGAGCATATCACTCATACAAGGAAGGCTTGAGGGCTCAAAGCAGGGTACGAAGTTAACAGGAAGTATCTACTTGCTTTCTTCATCAAATATTACTGATACCACATCACTTGTGCCCAGGTAAGTAATTAAAATTCTCTTATAACACCAGAATAAGATTCTGGGAACATTATATAACAGTCTCTAAATCTGGTGTCCCATTAAATGTCTCCATCTCACGTAGCATGAAGTTTAAGTTCATTGATTCAGACCAGATGGAAATGCAATACATTTCCAAAATTAGCCACCTTAACTATTGCCAGGTCTTTATAATATATAAACAGCCATGGATATTCTGCTAATGCCTGGGAACTGAACACATCCACCTAGCTAGGGTGAATTACTTTAAGACTTAATGTGAGCAGTTAACTCTATCTTTGGTTATACCTCAATTTTTTAAAATCACACAATTTGGGCTTCCCTGGTGGCACAGTGGTTAAGAATCTGCCTCCCAATGCAGGAGACACGGGTTAGAGCCCTGGTCTGGAAAGATCTCACATGCCATGGAGCAACTAAGTCCATGTGCCACAATTACTGATCCTGTGCTCTAGAGCCCACACACCACAACTACTTAAGCCCACGTGCTCTAAGGCCCACATGCCACAACTACTGAGCCTGCGTGCTGCAACTACTGAAGCCCATGTGCCTAGAGCCTGTGCTCTGTAACAAGAGAAGCCAACACAATGAGAAGCCCATGCACCGCAACAAAGAGTAGTCCCCGCTCACCACAACTAGAGAAAGCCCATGCACAGCAACAAAAATCCAGCACAGCCAAAAGAAAAAAAAAGTAAAGGAAGTTATCATAACAAGCCATCAAATATGGAATCTAACTAAATAGATATAAATTATTTTTTAAGAAAAGGAGAACAGCCAAACAAAAACTCTAGAGTTGAAAAGTACAATAATGTGAAGTGAAAAATTCACTAGAGGGGCTCAATAATAGATTTGACTGGCAGAAGAAAGAATCAGTGAACTTGAGGAAAGAGGAGCAGATTATGCAATCCAAAGAACAGAGAGAATGAAGAAAAATGAACAAAGCCTCAGAGCAATGCAGGGCTCCATTAAAAACACCAACATATACGTTTCTCTCAGAAGAAGAGAGAAAAAAGGGGCAGAAAAAGTATTTGAAGAAATAATGACTGAATACTTCCCAAATTTGGTGAAAAACATTAACCTCCACACACATGGATTCAAGTTCAACTCTAAGATAAACATAAGAGATCCAAACCCAAGCAAATCATAGCAAAAATGCTGAAAGACAAAGTTAAAACGTTAAAAGTGGCAAGAGAAAAACAACTCATCACATCCAAGGGAACCCAATAAATTTAACAGCTGAAGTCCCATCAAAGAAATGGAGGCCAAAAGACATTAGGATATTTTCAAAGTGATGAAAGAAAAGAAAAACTGTCAACAAAGAACCTTCTATCCAGAAAAACTATCTTTCAAAACTGAAGGTGAAATAAAGACATTCCCAGAAAACACACTGAAAGAATTCATTGCTAGCAGACCTGCCTTATAAAAAACACTAAAAGAAGTTATTCAAGATGAAAGAAAGTGCCCCCTGATGGTGATTTGATCCCACAACAAAAAAACACAGAGCACTGGTAAAGGTAATTATATGATTATAAATGATAATAAAGTATACATTTTTCTCCTTTAACTAATTTAATTGTATGAAACAACATGTATATTATTCAATTGTTGGGAATATAACATATAGAAATATAATAAATTTGACAATAACGTCACCAGAAAGGTAGTCAAGAACAAGCTGTATTGAAGTAAGGAAATGACACCAGATGGTAATTTAATCTATAGGAAAAAATGAAGTGAACCAGAATGGTAGTAGGAAGCTTAATATAACAAATTCTATAAACATATACTTGCTCTCTTTTATTTTTTCTGTTTTTTAAGCAATATAAATTATATAAGGTATAAATATAATAATGGGTTGTTGGGTTTGTAACATATATAGATGTAGTATGTAAAATAACAATAGCACAGAAGGGGATATGGGTGAAGTGTCTATATCTCACAGGAATTAAATTAGTAAAAATGGATTATGGTAAATTAAGATGTATATGGTAAGCTCTAGAGTAACAAATGGGAAAGTTAACTCAAAAATAGTGAAAAATTCATAAAAGTAATTAAAATGTTATACTAGAAAATATCCATTTAATGTAAAAGAAAGCATCAAAGGACAAACAGGGGAAAGAAACAAGACATACAGAAAACAAAAAGTAAAGTGATAGGTGTAAATCCAACTACACCAATAAAATTAAATATGAATGGTTTAAACAATCCACTCAAAAGTCAGAGATTGTCAGATTGTATTAAAAATAAGATTCAAGTAAATGCTGCCTAGAGAGCGTACATATACTTTAGATTCAAAGTTATAAATTAATTAAAAATAGAAGAATGGGGACTTCCCTGGTAGTGCAGTGGCTAAGAATCTGCCTGCCAGTGCAGGGGACATGGGTTCGATCACTGGTCCAGGAAGATCCCACATGCCACGGAGCAACTAAGCCCATGCACCACAACTACTGAGCCTGCACTCTAGAGCCTGTGTGCCACAACAACTGAGCCCATGCACCACAACTACTGAAGCCCACGTGCTCTAGGGCCCGTGTGCCACAACTACTGAGCCTGCGTGCTGCAACTACTGAAGCCCATGAGCATAGAGCCTGTGCTCCGCAACAAGAGAAGCCATCACAATGAGAAGCCCACGCACCACAACAAAGAGTAGCCCCCACTCGCCACAACTAGAGAAAGCCCACGTGCAGCAATGAAGACGCAATGCAGCCAAAAATTTTTTTAATAAATAATTAAAAAGCAATGACAAAATTAAAAAAAATAAAAGAATGGAAAACAATATATCATGCAAACAGCAACCAAAGAAAGTTTAAGTGGCTATATTAATATCAAACAAAATAAACTTTAGAACAAAAAATTTACATTGCTAGAGATAAACATGGATATTATATAACAATAAAAGGGCCAATCCATCAGGAAGACATAATTATAAACCATCTGTGTACCTAAAAACAGGGCCCCTAAATACATGAAGCAAAATCTGACAGAATTAAAGGGAGAAATAGACAATTCATCAATAATAGCCAACCTCAATACCCCATTTTCAATAATTATTAAAACAACTAGGCAGAAGATCAACAAGGATATAGAAGGATAGAGAATAATTGAACAAAACTATAAACCAAATAAACCTTAACAGGCAGAATATACATTCTTCTCAAGAGTACACGGGACATCTCTAGGTTAGACTATATATTAGGCCATAAAATAAGCCTCAATAAATTTAAAAGGACATGTATCATACAAAGTATGTTCTCTGACTACAATGGAATGAAATTAGAAATCAATAGAGAAGTAAATTTGGGAAAGGCACAAATATGTGGACATTAAAAATACACTTCTTTTAACCCATGGGGCAATAAAGAAATCACAACGGAAATTACAGAATTTTGAAATGTATAAAAATGAAAACACAGCATATCAAAACTTATGGGATGCAGCTAAAACAATGCTTAGAGGGAAATTTATAGCTGTAAGTGCCTACATTAAAAAAGATCTCAAATCAATAACCTTCTACCTTAAGACACTAGAAACAGAAGAGTAAACTAAACCCAAAGCAAGCAGAAGAAAGGAAATAGGAAAAATTAGAATGGAGATTAATGAGGTAGTGAATAGAGAAAATCAAAGGAGAATAAACAATAGAGAAAATCAATAAAACCAAAAGTTGGTTATTTGAAAAGATCTAAAAAATTGAGAACCTTTAGCTAGACTAACAACGCAAAACAAAGACAATAATCAAACTAGTAGAATCTGGAAAGAAATGAGGGACACCACTACTGACCTTATAGAAATGAAAAATAGAATTTCTAGAGATTAAAAATATATCTAAAATGAAAATACTGGATGGGACTAACAAGAGATTAGACACTGCAGGAAAAGATATATAAACTAAAAGACTAAGCAATAAAAACCATCCAAATAAAGCACAGAAAGAAAAATGACTAAAAATAAAAGAAATGAACAGATCATGGGGCTCCCAGAAGGAGATAAAGGCAGAAAAAACAATGGCCAAAAATTTACCGATTTATTAAAAATGATAAGCTTTAAAATTCAAGAAGGTCAATAAATCTCAAGCAGGCTGAAACACAAAGAGAACCACACTAACGCATCCATAATCTAAGTCCTTTAAACTAGTGATAAAGAAAAAAATGCTAAAAAGCATCCAAATTAAAGGCATATTATATAGAGGAAGAAATGTAAGAATGATCACAGACATCTCATCAGAAACTACACTATTTAGAAGAAAGTAGAGTGACATCTCTAAAGAGATGAAAGAAAAATCTGTCAACCTGGAATTTTTTACCCAGTGAAACTGTCTTTCAAAATTGAGTGCTAAATAAAGACTTTTTCAGGCAAACAAAAGCTGAGAGACTCCATCACCAGCAGATCTACACTATAAGAAATTTTAAATGAAGATTTTCAGGCAAAGAAAAATGATACCAGAAGCAAACTTCGATTTATATAAAGGAATAGAGTGCCATAGGCTTTCCCTGGTGGCGCAGTGGTTGAGAGTCCGCCTGCTCATGCAGGGGACACGGGTTCGTGCCCCGGTCTGGGAAGATCCCACATGCCGTGGAGTGGCTGGGCCCGTGAGCCATGGCCGCTGAGCCTGCGCGTCCGGAGCCTGTGCTCCGCAACGGGAGAGGCCACAACAGTGAGAGGCCCACGTACTGCCAAAAAAAAAAAGAAAAAAAGAAAAAAAAAAAAGAATGCCATAAATGGTAAATATAAAAGACATTTTATCATTCAAAAAAGAAAACTCCTTAAAAGATAAATGACTGTTTAAAGCAAAAATAGTAACAATGCATTGCAAGGTTTATAGCACACATAGACGTAAAATGTATGTATAACAACAATAGCACAAAGGATGGGAGGGGCAAAATAAGAGTATATATTTGTATGGTTCTTACATTATATGTGAAGTAACAATATTATTTTGAGGAAGACTGTAATAAGTGCAACCATCAAAAACAAAGACATATAGCTAATAAGCCAAGAGTAGAGATAAGTGAACTCATAAAAATTCAACTCCTCCGAAAGAAGGCAGGAAGAGAAGGAAAAAGGAATTAGAGAACAGATGGAACAAAATGGAATCCAAATAGCAAAATCGTAGATTCAAACCCAAATATAGCCACAATTACAAATATAGCTAAAAATTATCTAAACATTCAAATTAAAAGCCTTATATTGTCAGGTTGGATTTAAAAAGCACAAGCAAACTATTTGCTGCTTGAAATATAAATAGTTTACAAATGAAAGGACAAGTTCCAGTTGGAGCTCAAATGAAGTAAGCTCACTATAGCCTATCTCTCCTGTTAATACTACTAAAAATGATGGACAAAACACAAAAATTAAGTGCCTGAAGACTGAAAAGTAACCAAAAGCAGGTAGATTGTGAAAGGGAGTTAAAACTTAGAGAAGTAGCCTGCATCAAAGTGATGTCCCATATTTTTTTTCTCCTGCAGATTTTCTGAGGGTGGATCCCAGCTGTGGAACTGCACAGCAGAGCAGTGGCATGATTGGTGAAAGTTCCAGTAGGAATCCTGTATTACAGGGCAGAGTAACCGAAAAAAGGACTACTAGGAGCCAAAGAGTGTGGGGGTAATTCTGTTGGGTTTTTGTTTGGTTTTTTTCTAGCAGTTTGCTCAGTCGTGGAGTTGTTTGACAGTGGTGACTTGTGTGAACAGCTAAAAAGCCAAGAGACACCATGTCTTTCTGGCCAGAGGAACCAGGAAAGAGGGTATCTGTTGCCTCAGGAATGGGCTAATGAAGGATATTCTATACAGGAGAGAGCTGGAGAAAAGGATCCTCTAATTCTGCGAATGAACCCACACGAGTCCTGTACTCATCTTTAAGCTGTGCATGTGCAGGAAAGACCCAAAGGATCACAACGAAAGCTTTCAAGAATGAACTAAGATATAAACTACCACCCAACACTCAGACAAACACCTGAGGGGCACAAGCATGGAACAGAAATAAAACAGTAAACTAATGACTTGGAAAACTAAACTGAAATTAGAACTCCAATCCACAGAAGGCAGGACAGAACTCGTGGTCTGAACCTATCCTGGTTAAGTATCTTCCAAAAATTCATCTAGAGGATTATAGTGTGACCCACCGTTTATACAATATAACATTCACAATGTCTAGGATACAATCCAAAATTACTCAACATACAAAGAACCAGGAAATGTGACCAATTCCCAAGGGAAAAGCCGATCAAAAGATACCATACCCTATATGATCCAGATGTTGGAATTATCAAACACTTGAAAGCAGCTTATGGGAAACAGATCCTAAGATGACCTCCCAATCATTTCTTGCCTCATGGTAGCCATGGCTTTACGTAATCCTCTCCCCTTGAGTCCAGGCAGGATCTGTGACTTGATTCTAAGCAATAGAATATGGCAAAGGTGATGGGACACTACTCCCTCAATTCTATAGCAAAAGTAATGAGATATCACTTCGGTGACTATGTTGTGTTATCTAAGACTCTATCTTAGCAGACTACAGAGAGAGATTCTTTGCTAGCCTTGAAGATGCAAGTTGTTATGATGTGAACTACCTATGGAGAGGGCCATGTGGGAGAGAACTGAAGACTGCAAGGAGCTGAATTCTGCCAACAACCATGTAACTTGGAAGAGGACCCCAAACTCCAAATGAGAATGTAGCTCAGGTGACACCTTGATTACAGCCTTGTGAGACCATGAACAGCTAGGCCATGCCCAGACTGCTGATCCACAAAAACTGGGAGTGCATGTTGTTTTAAGCTGCTAAGTGTGTGGCAATTTGTTATGAAGCAATAGAAAACTAATATACAGCTATTAAAATTATGCTCCAAGCAGTAAAGGTAAATACACTTTAAATGAATAGAAAGATAGTAGTTTCAGCAGAAAAAATTTGAAACTATAAGAAAAAGATGCAAATTCTAGAACTGAATAATATAAGATCTCAAATTTTTAAAAATTGACTGGATGGACTCAATAGTACAATGCAAATGACAGAGAAGTCAGTGAACTTTTAGATCAACAGAAATTATCCAGTAAGAGAGACAGAGAGGAAAAAATGTAGAGAAAAAATTAACAAATGCTCAGAGACCTGTGGAACAACATCTAAAGTTCTAACATTCATGTCATTGGAATCTCAGAAGACGAAGAGAAAGAAATGGGTATAGAAAATATATTTGAAGAAATAATGATTGAAAACTTCTCAGATTTGGTGAAGGCATGTTTATAAGATTCAAGAAGTTCAGCTAACACAAACAAAATAAACTCAAAGAAAACTATGCCTAGGCACATCATAACCAAAATGCTGAATAAAAAGACTTTAAAAAAATCTTGAAATCAGTTTTCTTAAATTACATATTACATACAGGAGAAGAAAGATTCAAAAAACCACGGATTTCTCACAAAAAAACCCATGGGGGTCAGAAGACCATAGAAAATCATATTTAACATACTAAACAAATAGAACTGTGAACCAAGACTTCTATGTACAGTGAAATAATCTTCAAAAATAAAGGTGAAATAAAGACATTTTCATATGAGTGAAAACTAAGAGAATTCATCATCACCAGCTGATCTGCTCTAAAGGAAATTCTTCTAGGTGACAGAAAATGGTATTAGAGGGAATTTTAGCTCTTCAAGAGTGATAGAATAGCAACAGAAATAGTAAATACCTGATAACTATTAAAACTTACACTCAAGTTCTTTAATCTGTAAGACTATTAGAAGCAAACTCATAATATGGCGTGTGGAATTTTCAGAGTATGGAAATGTAATATATATAACAATGATAAAGGTAAAGTGGAACAGGGTAAACAAATACATATGGTTGTAAGGCATCTATATTATACCTGAAGGGGTACAATATTAACTCAAAGTAGACAATGCAATATTAGCTATGTGAATTGTCAATCATATAACAAGCACCAAAATACAAATATAAGATAAAACAAAAACACCAACAGATAAATTAAAATGGACTATTAAAAACACTCTAATATTCCAAAAGAAAGCAGAAAATGGGAAACAAAGGAACAAAGAATAGGGGGAAAATCAGAAAACAAATAATAAATGTAGAAATCCAGCCATACCAGTAATTACATTGAATATAAATTGTCTAAATATACCTAACAAAAGACAGAGATTGCCAAACTGGTTTAAGAAAAATACATGTTGTCTCAAGAAACCCACTTTAAATGTAAAGATATATTTAAGTTAAAAACGAAAAGAAGGAAAATTATATACCATGTAAACTCTAATTCAAATAAAGCTGAAGTAGCTATATTAAAATAAGACAAAGTGGACTTCAGAAGAAGGAATATTACCAGGGATAAATAAAGACATTATGTAGTGATAAAATGATCAATTCATCAAGAAGTCATAACAATCCTGAACACGTATGCAGTTAACAACAGAGCTTCAGAGTACATGAAGCAAAAAGTGATAAAACTGAAAAGGATAAATAGGGGAAATGAGAATTATACTGGGAGATTTTAACACTCTTTTCTCAGCAATCAATAAAACACGTAGACAGAAAATCAGTAAGGATGTAGAACTGCTCAACTCTATTAACCAATTTTACCTAACTGACATTTATAGAACACTCTACCCAGCAAGACCAGGTTACACAATCTTTTTACAAGTGCACAAGAAGTATGCAGCAAGTTAGACCACATTCTGGTCCCTAAAACAAACCTCAAAAAGTTTATTTTTTAAAATCGTGGTAAAAAAAAAACACACACAACATAAATGTTAAATCTTAACCATCTTTAAGTGTATAGCTGTGTACTATTAAGTATGTTCACAAGGATGTGCAACAGATCTACAGAACTTTTTCATCTTACAAATCTGAAACTCTCCATTTATACCCATTAAACAACAACTCCCCTTTTTTTCCTCCCCCCCCAGCCCCTGGTAATCACTATTGTATTTTCTGTTTTTAGAAATTTGACTACTTTAGATACACTTTATAAGTGGAATCATACAGTATTTGCCCTTTTATGACTGGCTTATTCCACTTAGTATAATGTCCTTAAGGTCCATCAATCCTGTAGCAGGTGACAGTAAGATTTCCTTGCTTTTTTTTTAAAGATGCTGGCTCAGCTAAATGGATTTGTAGTTATATTACATGATCCAGATTCCAAACACATTTGAGCAATGAGTTCAAATCAATGAGATTATTAATGAATGTAATAATACATTAATCAATGTAAATTCCCATGTTTACATTTCAACAATAACACCACCAACACCACTACCAACAATAACTATAACAAGAGCTGCCTTTATTGGACACTTACTCTGTACTAGGTCCTCTGCTAATAATTTTATATGCTCAATTCCCTCAACACTTCTATAAAATAGGTACTTGATTATTAGGAACTCTATTTTATAAACATGAAAACCAAAGCTTACAGAGTAATATCTTCAGTGTCATACAGATGATAAATACCTGCATTGAGATTCAAATCTAGCTGGTCTGCTTCCAATGCTAATGCTAATGCTAACGCTTCTCAGAAAATCAGTTGAACAAATGAATACAGCATGATGAAATCCTCAGGTAACTGCAGCTCTAAGACGTTCAGCTTATCACCATTTTACCATAAGCATAGGGGCTATAAAGCCAACACAATCTTATGTGCCATGGGGTTTTCCTTAGTTTTTAGGCTGAATGATACTCCACTGTACGTATATACCAAATTTTGTTTATCCATTTATCCATCAATGGAAATCTGGGTAGCTTCCACCTGTTAGCTATTGTGAATAGTGCTGCTATGAACATGGGCGTTTAAATATCTCTTCAAGACCCTGCTTTCGATTCTTTTCACTATATATGGAAAAGAGACAATACTGGATCTTATGGTAGTTCTATTTTCAATTTTCTGAGGAAACTCCATGCTGTTTTCCATAGTGGTTGCACTGTTTTCCATAGTGGTTGCACTATTTTACAATACCACCAACAGTGCACAAGCATTCCAATTTCTCCACAGCTTCACCAATACTTACTATTTTTTTTATAGTAGCCATTCTAACAGGTGTGACAAAATGTTTTTCAGGAAATGAAATCATATACAGGATGTTCACTAACCACAATGGAATTAAACAGAAATTAATAACATAACGATATGCAGGAAACATCCTCAAAATGTCTGCCTGGAAATCAAACAAACATCTAAATAATCCATGAGACAAAGGAGAATTCTCAAAGAACTTTTAAAATATTTTGAACTTAATAAAAATTCAACATATCAAAATTTATGGGATGTAGTTAAAAATAGTGTGGACAGGGAAAATTACATCATTAAATGCTTATGTTAGAAGAGAACAAAAGACTAAACTTAGTAATCTAAGCTCGCAACATAAATCACTAGAGAAAGCAAATTAAACCCAAGGCAAGAAGAAGAAACAATATAAATAGGAGAAGAAATCAATGAAATGGTCTGTTTATTTTCTGTTTTTAATCAAACCAAAAGGTGGTCCTTTCAAAAGATCAATAAAATTGATAAACTTATAGCCAGACACACCAAGGGAACAAGAGAGAAGACACAAATTACCAATATTAGAAATAAAAGGGGGGCATCACTATTGACCCCACAAACATTAAAAAGATAATAAAGGAATACTACCAATAACTCTATGCATATAAATTTGACAACTTAGACAAAGTGGACCAATTCCTTGAAAAACATAAATTATTAAAGCTCACTGAAGAAAAATAGATAACCCAAAGAGTTGAACATGTACTTTAAAAATTGATTTATTCTTAAAAATCTTTCAACAAGAAATATCTCCAAACCCAGATGTTTTTCACTCGTGAATCCTACCAAACATTTAAGGAAGAAATAATACCAATTTCACACAAACTTCCAGGAAATACAAGAGAAGGGACAACTTCTCAACTCATTTTATATGAGGCTAGTATTATCCTAATACCAAAGCCAAAAAAAAATTACAAGAAAGTAAATACAGAAAAATAATCTCTTATGAACATAGATATAAAAATATTCAATAAAATATTTTAAAATTCATCAACATAATTCATCATAGC
Organism: Aethalodelphis obliquidens; assembly: GCF_003676395.1. Classification (NCBI taxonomy): domain Eukaryota; kingdom Metazoa; phylum Chordata; class Mammalia; order Artiodactyla; family Delphinidae; genus Aethalodelphis; species Aethalodelphis obliquidens. The sequence continues at coordinate 5,588,872 of NW_020838029.1, read as the reverse complement.
AACAGAATAAAGGAAAAGCAGATGATCTTGCCAATAGATACAAAAGATTTTTGACAAAACTCAACATCTATTCTTGATAAAAATCTTTAAGCAAACTAGGAGTAGAAGAAAACTTCTTCAGCTTGATAGAGCATTTATATAAGAATCTAGAGATACCAAGATACTTAAGTGATTTAATGTTTTCTTCATAACACCAAGACCAGCATAGGATTTTAAAAGCAAGAAGATAATGCTACCACTTCTACTCACACCTTAGCAGACATTTCATAGTAGTAATACGCTTGCTGTCTCAAACCTCAGAAGCTCATTCTTACAGCCTTGTCTTGGTAAATGACACTGCCTCTGTCTGAAAGGCCCTTTCTTCTCTTTTCAACTAAGTCATACCCCCTCATGCTTGAACACCTTCCTCAAGACTTCTCTCCTGGGCTTCCCTGGTGGTGCAGTGGTTAAGAATCCACCTGCCAATGCAGGGGACACAGGTTCAAACCCCAGTCCAAGAAGATCCCACATTCTGCGGAGGAACGAAGCCAATGTGCCACAACTACTGAGCCTGCGCACCACAACTACTGAAGCCCGCATGCCTAAAGCCCATGTTCCGCAACAAGAGAAGGCACCGCAATGAGAAGCCCGTGTACCACAACAAAGAGTAGCCCAAGCTTGCCGCAGCTAGAGAAAGCCTGCGTGCAGCAATGAAGACCTAATGCAGCCAAAAATAAATAAAATAAATAAATTTAAGAAAAAAGAACACAATTACGAACCTTTTTTTTTTTGTGGTACACGGGCCTCTCACTGTTGTGGCCTCTCCCGTTTTGGAACACAGGCTCCGGACGTGCAAGATCAGTGGCCATGGTTCACGGGCCCAGCCGCTCCGCGGCATGTGGGATCTTCCCGGACCGGGGTACGAACCCGTGTCCCCTGCATCAGCAGGCGGACTCTCAACCATTGCACCACCAGGGAAGCCCTACAAATCTTTATTTAAAAAAAAAAAAACAACTAATTTCCGCCAGGATGGATTCACTGATTGATTAATTAACTTGCTCATTCAGAACTGTTTATCGGAGATTGGTTCAAGATGGCAGAGTAGAAGGACGTGCACTCACACCCTCTTGCAAGAGCACTGGAATCACAACTAACTGCTGAACAATCATCGACAGGAAGACATTGGAACTCACCAAAAAAGATACCCCCATCCAAAGACAGGAGAAGCAGCAATGAGATGGTAGGAGGGGCACAAAAACAATAAAATCAAATCACATCACTGCTGGGTGGGTGACTCACAAACTGGAGAACACTTATACCACAGAAGTCCACCCACTGGAGTGAACGTTCTGAGCCCCATGTCAGGCTTCCCAACCTGGGGGTCCAGCAATGGGAGGAGGAATTCCTAAAGAATCTGACTTTGAAGGCTAGTGGGATTTGATTACAGGACCTCAACAGGACTGGGGGAAACAGAGACTCCACTCTTGGAGGTCACACACAAAGCAGTGTGCACACTGGGACCCAGGGGAAGGAGCAGTGACCCCATACGAGACTGAACCAGACCTACCTGCTAATATTGGTGGGTCTCCTGCAGAGGTGGAGGGTGGCTGTGGCTCATCCTGGGAATAAGGACACTGGCAGCAGAAGTTCTGGGAAGTACTCCTTGGTGTGAACCCTCCCAGAGTTGATATTAGCCCCGCCAAAGAGCCAGGTAGGCTCCAGTGCTGGGTTACCTCAGGCCAAACAACCAACAGGGAAGGAACCCAGACCCACCCCTCAGCAGACAAGCAGATTAAAGTTTTACTGAGCTCTGCCCACCAGAGCAACACCCAGCTCTATCCACCACCAGTCCCTCCCATCAGAAAGCTTGCACAAGCCTCTTAGATAGCACCATCCACCAGACGGCAGACAGCACAATTAAGAACAACAATTCTGCAGCCATGGAAGGAAAACCACATTCACAGAAAGATAGACAAGATGAAAAGGCAGAGGACTTTGTACCAGATGAAGGAACAAGATAAAGCCCCAGAAAAACAACTACATGAAGTGGAGATAGGCAACCTTCCAGAAAAAGAATTCAGAATAATGATAGTGAAGATGATCCATGACCTCAGAAAAAGAATGGAGGCAAAGATCGAGAAGATACAAGAAATGTTTAACACAGACCTAGAAGAATTAAAGAACAAACACCTAGAAGAATTAAAGAACAAACAGAGATGAATAAAACAATAACTGAACTGAAAAATACACTAGAAGGAATCAATAGCAGAATAACTGAGGCAGAAGAACGGATAAGCGACCTGGAAGACAAAATGGTGGAATACACTGCCGAGGAACAGAATAAAGAAACAAGAATGAAAAGAAATGAAGACAGTCTAAGAGACCTATGGGACAACATTAAACACAACAACATTAGCATTATAGGGTTCCCAGAAAGAGAAGAGAGAGAGAAAGGACCCAAGAAAGTATTTGAGGAGATTAGGAAGACCATAGAGTCCCAGGCAGGATAAACCCAAGGAGAAACACGCTGAAACACATAGTAATCAAATTGAAAAAAAAATTAAAGACAAACTATTCAAAGCAACGAGGGAAAAACGACAAATAACATACAAGGGAACATCCATAAGGTTAACAGCTGATTTCTTAGCAGAAGCTCTACAAGCCAGAAGGGAGTGGCACAATATATTTAAAGTGATGAAAGGGAAGAACCTATAGCCAAGATTACTCTACCTGGCAAAGAACTCATTAAGATTCCAGACAAGCAAAAGCTAAGAGAATTCAGCACCAACAAACCAGCTCTACAACAAATGCTAAAGGAACTTCTCTAAGTGGGAAACACAAGAGAAGAAAAGGACCTACAAAAACAAACCTATAACAATTAAGAAATGGTAATAGGAACATACATATCAATAATTACCTTAAACGTGAATGGATTAAATGCTCTAACCAAAAGACACAGGCTCGCTGAATGGATACAGAACCAAGACCCATATATGTGCTGTGTACAAGAGACCCACTTCAGACCTAGGGACACATACAAACTGAAAGTGAGAGGTTGGAAAAAGATATTCCATGCAAATGGAAATCAAAAGAAAGCTGGAGTAACAATACTTGTATCAGATAAAATAGACTTTAAAATAAAGAATGTTACAAGAGACAAAGAAGGACACTACATAATGATCAAGGGATCTATCCAAAAAGAAGATATAACAATTATAAATATATATGCACCCAATATAGGAGCACCTCAATACATAAGGCAACTGCTTACAGCTATAAAAGAGGAAATCGACAGTAACACAATAATAGTGGGGGACTTTAACATCTCACTTACACCAATGGACAGATCATTCAGACAGAAATTAATAAGCTACAGTAATCGAGACAATATGGTACTGGCACAAAAACAGAAACATAAATCAATGGAACAAGTTAGAAAGCCCAGAGATAAACCCACGCACCTATGGTCAACTAATCTATGACAAAGGAGGCAAGGCTATACAATGGAGAAAAGACAGTCTCTTCAATAAGTGTTGCTGGGAAAACTGGACAGCTACATGTAAAAGAATGAAATTAGAACACTCGCTAACACCATACAGAAAAATAAACTGAAAATGTGTTAGAGACCTAAATGTAAGACCGGACACTATAAAACTCTTACAGGAAAACATAGGAAGAACACTCTTTGCCATTAATCACAGCAAGATCTTTTATGATCCACCTCCTAGAGTAATGGAAATAAAAACAAAAATAAACAAATGGAATCTAATGAAACTTAAAAGTTTTTGCAAAGCAAACTACAAACAAGATGAAAAGACAACCCTCAGAATAGGAGAAAATATTTGCAAACGAATCAACGGACAAAGGATTAATCTCCAAAATATATAAACAACTCATGCAGCTCAATATTAAAAAAAACAAACAACCCAAACCAAAAATGGGCAGAAGACCTAAATAGACATTTCTCCAAAGAAGACAGAAAGTTGACCAAGAAGTACATGAAAAGCTGCTCAACACCACTAATTATTAGAGAAATGCAAATCAAAACTATGATGAGGTATCACCTCACACCAGTTAGAATGGGCATCATCAGAAAATCTACAAACAACAAACGCTGCAGAGGGTGTGGCAAAAAGGGAACCCTCTTGCACCGTTGGTGGGAATGTAAATTGATACAGTCACTACAGAGAACAGTATGGAGGTTCCTTAAAAAAACTAAAAATACAATTACCATATGATCCAGCAACCCCACTACTGGGCCTCTACCCAGAGAAAACCATAATTCAAAAAGACACATGCACCCCAATGTTCAGTGCAGCACTATTTACAATAGCCAGGTCATGGAAGCAACCTAAATGCCCATCAACAGATGAATGGATAAAGAAGATGTGGTACATATATACAATGGAATATTACTCAGCCCTAGAAAGGAACAAAATTGGGTCATTTGTTGAGACGTGGATGGATCTAGAGACTCTCATACAGAGTGAAGTAAGTCAGAAAGAGAAAAACAAATATCGTATATTTACGCATATATGTGGAACCTAGAAAAATGGTACAGATGAACCAGTTTGCATGGCAGAAATAGAGACACAGATGTAGATAACAAACACAGGGACACCAGGGGGGGAAGTGGAGGGGGGGATGAATTGGGAGATTTTGATTGACATATATACACTAATATGTATAAAATAGATAACTAATAAGAACCTGCTATGTAAAAGATAAATAAAATTCAAAAAAAATATTTCTCAAGCACCTAATACATCTAAGTACTGTGGATATGGCAGGAAACAAAACAAAATCTTCACCCTCAAAGAACTCTGTCATTGTAAGGGGAGAACATACAATAAATAAATAAATAAATGAAAACTATGTAAAGTGGTAGATAAATGATATGAAGAAGAGCAAAGCAAGAGAAGATGTCAAACAAAGATGGTAGGCAGAAGAGTTTTGTGTGCTATAAAGGGTAGTCTGGGAAGGATATCTGTGATTTGAGGAAAGACCTAAAAGAAGTTAGGAAGCAAAGTGTACAGTGTATATCTGTGAAGGGGGAGACATTCCAAACAGAGGGATCAGAACGTGCAACAGCCCCAAGGCATGCTTGGCATGTTTGGTACTAAGAGTAAGGGGTGGAAGTGATAGAAAATGTGGTCAAAGAGGTAACTCTGTATGAAATGTTAAGGACTGTTGAGATAAAAAGCCAATGGGAGTAGGAGGGTGACATGATTTGACTTATGTTTTTAAAGGATCATTATGGCTGCTGTGTGGAGATTAAAATTAAGTAGAGGAGCAAGGATGGAAGCAAAAGACCAGTTAGGAAACTACAGAAATAATCTATTTCAGAGGTGATGTTGGTTTATATCAGGGGGGTAGCACTGGAGAAGAATTAGTTTAGATATATTTAGAATGTTGAGATGATAGAATTGCAAAGGGATTTGCTGTGGGATGTGAGAGAAAGAGGAGAACTAGGGTATAACTGTTGGAGCAATGTCATTTTGTAGGCAAGAGGAGATGAAATCTGGAACACAGGTGAACGGGTTGGCTTTAGATAAAAGCATGGACAGTTCATCTATAGTAACAAGAGAGAAGATAGAGAAAACAGGTACAGATGCACGTAGGTGAGTAGGTGTGGGAGTAATAACTTTTGGAGTTTGGCAACTGATTGCTTTTTCTTTTCTCAGTGAAAGGAGAAATTTGGAATTGAGGGTGAAGAGGAGAGAGATGATGGAGAATTAAGGAGAGAAAAGAGGCCAGGGAATAGTCATCCAAGGATATCCACTCTGACCAAACTCACCCTGATCCAGTTACTCACTTCACCAAATCCTAAACACCTACACATCAACTTCTACACAGCTGTATTCATTTTACTTAGTTGATATATGTCCTTCTGTGCTCTATATTTGCTCTGGCTCCTTCATTAAAACCTTACCAATGGGGTACTCTATTTATGTGCAGTTTACTAGGAAGACAATAAGAGATACAAACTACCCATTTATTTATGGGGAGAAATCTCCAAATAGTATAGATGTGTCCTATCTGCTACCTCTGTCACACCTCTTGGATCTGGACTCTACTCTCCATCCCTACTGCCCTAGCTCAGGCCTTCATCATTTCTCACTTGGACTACTGTACCAGCCTCCTAACTACCTTTCCTCACACCTCTCTCCAGTCCATTCTCCACACCACTGCCAATACACAGAATTTATGCAACTCCCCTGCTTAATCTCCATTATTATCCCTGTTCATTTACTTTTCAAGGACCTGCCAAATTTCCAGTTGAATCTGTCACTCCTTCCCCTTTTCGTGCTTCACATCCTACACCCTAGCAATGCCAAATTACATTTAATGCCTGAATACATCAAACCTTTCAATTATCCTGTGCCCTTGCACATCCTGTTTCCTCTACCTGAAATGCGCATCTGCTCTTTCTCTACCAGATATTTTCACTAATCATTAGAGACTTAGCTCAAATGTCACCTTCTCAGTGGCAACACAAGCAGAGGTAACTTCACGTCTGTGCTCACATGCATCCCCTATAGCATTCATCTTATTATCAAAAATATTTAGGTATTGAACTTCCCCACTAGCTCTATTACTCATCTTTTATCACAAGCATTTAGCACAGTGCCCAACACATAGTACATAAACAAATATTTTACAAATGAGTTTATTATAGAAGTGAATAGATTACAAACAGCAAAAGACAAAAATATAAATAGACTAAAACACAAATAAAAATTCTTTAACGTACCCAAACAAGATATATTTCTATGAAGTGTTTTATTTATTTATTTATTTTTTGCGGTATGCAGGCCTCTCACTGTTGTGGCCTCTCCCGTTGCGGAGCACAGGCTCCGGACGCGCAGGCTCAGCGGCCATGGCTCACGGACCCAGCCGCTCCGCAGCATGTGGGATCTTCCTGGACCGGGGCACGAACCCGAGTCCCCTGCATCGGCAGGCGGACTCTCAACCACTGCGCCACCAGGGAAGCCCTATGAAGTGTTTTAGAAATAGGAAAAAAGAAAACAGAAAAATCTCACCAATCTTAAAGAAGCAAATTTAATTTTTGACAAAGATGGTAAAGTGAGACCTGACAGGGTAATGCACAACACAGCAAACACCCTCTCTTTTCACCAAGTAGTCACAGCAACAGATGGAATAGGCTTTTACTCTGAAGTGTTTTTAAGGCAAATCTGTAGATTTCTGCTCAGAATAGTAGAAATGTCCAAGTTACTGTGTACACACAACGAAGAATAAATGCTGTCATTGTGTGACTTTGTAGTTTATAAAGCGCTTGCACTTGTATTATCTCATTTAATTCCCACAACAACCCTGTCAGGTAAGTATTACTGTCTTCCTTTTACAGATGAGGAAACTGTGGCTCAGAGAATCCATAATCCAAGACAACAGTCAGTAAGAGAATAAGAGGCACAGCTTGGGTTCTAGTTCAGGTGTGCTTGACTATAAGTCTATTGTTCACTATGCAGGCTAAGTGATATTTTCATGGCTTCCCAACAAGTACACTAAAATGAAACCAATAAATTGTTGACATGGTTTTTGTGTTTTCCACCTTTTTTTTCTCTTGGTTCTTCAGTCTGACTATTTTCTACTGACCTATCTTCCAGTTGACCAATCTTCTCTTGAGCTGTATCTAATCCACTGTTAAGCTCATCTATTAAAATCTTAATTTTAGTCATTATAATGTTCAGTTCCAGAATTTCCTTTCTTTCATATGGAATCTAGTTCTCTGCTGAAGTTCTCCATCTTGTCAAGTATTATGAACATATTAAGCACAGTTAAGTCTGAGCCTCCTAACTCCAAATCTCAGCCACATGTCAAGGCCTTTCTATTCTCTGTTTTTCCTCACAGTCCTATGACCTGATGTTACAGGTTGAATTGTGTCCCCCAAAATACACATGTTGAATTCCTAACCCCTATTACCTCAGAATATTACCTTATTTGGAGATAGTCTTTACAGAAATAATCAAGGTAAAATTAGGTCATTAGGGTGGGCCCTAATCCAATATGACTGGTATCCTTATAAAAGGGGGAGAATTTGGACAAACAGATACACATAGAGTGAAGGCAATATGAAGAGACATTGGGGAAAGATAGCCATCTACAAGCCAAAGAGAGAGACCTGGAACAGATCCTTTTCTCACAGCCTTTAAAAGGAAACACCCTGCCAATATCCTGATATTTTACTTCTAGCATCCAAAACTATGAAACAATGAATTTCTGTTGATTAGGCACCCAATCTGTGGTACTCTGTTATGGCAGCCCTAGCAAACTCATACTGGTAAGCCTAGTAATTTTTGATTAAATGCCAGACATTGCATGTTAAAAGTTAGAGGAGGGGCTTCTCTGGTGGCGCAGTGGTTGAGAGTCTGCCTGCCGATGCAGGGGACACGGGTTCGTGCCCCGGTCCGGGAAGATCCCACATGCCGCAGAGTGGCTGGGCCCGTGAGCCATGGCCGCTGAGCCTGCGCATCTGGAGCCTGTGCTCCACAACAGGAGAGGCCACAACAGTGAGAGGCCTGCGTACCACAAAAAAAAAAAAAAAAAAAAAGGTTAGAGGAGCTCTGGATGATATTACCTTCCTCCAGAGAACATTTACTTTTATTTCTGCCGGGTGATGAAGGACAAATCACCTTAACACTGCCTGAGGTTTAGCTGATTCAAAGCCCTGCTTTAGTCTTTGTGAGGAATGGTATTTTTTCTAGTTCATCCTTACTCCTGGAGTTTAGCCCTTTGGGGATCCCAACTGAAAACCTTGGGTAATTACCAGGGTCCCTCCTCTTTGGCAGTCTCTAAACTCCAATTTCTGTCTCTCCAGCATTGTGAAATTGCTGAAAGCTCTGCTTAACTACTCAGATTTGTATCTGGCACTTTCTGCTTAACTTCTCAACTTCTTTGCCCTGTACCACTTACAAATCAGCAAATGACACAAGAGAAAAAGTAGCATAAAATATTGGACTAAATTCATTGTACTTTCTTTTTCTCTGGTATCTTGGACCTTCAAGTCCTGATTACTATGGTAGCCCTGAACTCTAATTTTTGTCTCTATAGCCCTGTGAGACTGCTGAAACCTCTGCTCAGCTTCTCTGTCTCTTAGTTACTATTTTCAGTTTGGCTTCTCAGTGTCTCTACCCATACCACTTACATTGGCAAATGCCTTAAAGGGAATTGTAGCACAGAATGTTGGGCACACCTCAATACATCTCTCCTCTCCGGGATTTTGATCCCTACTTCCTTTGATAGCTCTCTGATGCTTTCAAATAAGTATATTGTAATTTTATGCAGTTTTTCTAGCCCTTCCTAGTTAGTCTGATACAAGTTAGTCTGTCAAAGCCATAAACAGAAGTCCTCACAGCCATGGTTTCTAATTCCACTGGCATGCCTGCCTTGGTTCATTCATTCGTTCTTTCCAGGATGTATTGAGCACATGTGATGTGCCAATAACTCTGCAAGACTCTGGGAAAACAAAATGTTCTTGTCTTTCAGAAACTCACAATGGAATCACTGGGGGTAAGATCACAAAGAAGACCACAAATACAAGTGGTAAAAATATAATGCTCAAGTGTTTAGAGGTGTGTAGAAGATGTTACATGGGAGAAATGGAAGTAACTACCTTTGTCTGATGCAGAGGTCAGAAAATGATCACAGAATAAAGACATTTAAGGTAAATCAAGAATATGCCAGGTGAATAAGGAGTCAGAGAGAGAGAAGTAATGCACTTCAAGAGGAGATAACATTATATGAGTAAAGGTATGACAGTAAGCATGGGAAATTATGAATAGTTTGCTACTGTTGGAACTAGATGAGGGAAAGAATGAGTTCTGATTGTGGAGGGCTCTGTCTCTGTCCAAAAACGTATTGTTCACATAGTTAATGGGTAACGAATGTCATTCCCAGAGATTCATGTTCAGTCAGATTTCTGGAGAATTTAACAACAGAAATTTAAGACTTCTCCAGCCAATGGCTTGTAAATTCAAAGGCAGCATTATCATGCTTACTAAGTAATGTAGTAGAATTGCTAAGCAATAAAGTCAAGTCTTTGAGTCAGCTGCCTAGTTTATGGGGAAAGGAAATAAAACTTTTAAAACACTGAAATAGATACTGTGTGGTCAAGAACTGAAATGATTCAAGTCTCATTTCCTGAGCTTATAAGGTCAGTTATCGATTACAAAGTTCAACAAGCAACAACAAGAGTTCTAATTTTTCAGAGGCTTTTTGTCCACTTTTGCCCTCAATGACATTGCCTTCAAAAAGCAATCTATCAGGGCTTCCCTGGTGGCGCAGTGGTTGAGAGTCCGCCTGCCGATGCAGGGGACGTGGGTTCGTGCCCCAGTCTGGGAAGATCCCACATGCCACGGAGCGGCTGGGCCTGTGAGCCATGGCCGCTGAGCCTGCGCGTCCGGAGCCTGTGCTCTGCAATGGGAGAGGCCACAACAGTGAGAGGCCTGCGTACCGCAAAAAAAAAAA
>NW_020838029.1:5406911-5578305 GCF_003676395.1 Aethalodelphis obliquidens | reverse complement strand
AAAAAAAAAAAAAAAAAAAAAAAAAAAAAAAAAAAAAAAAAAAGCAATCTATCAAATGCCTACTTACTTGTGAGACGAATATCCATAAGTCTAATAGGATTTCTCCCTTTTGTGGATTTAAAAATCTAAGATGCCAGACAACACAGATAACTATCCCACAAAGATACCAAGACAGCACTATAAAAACACTGAACATCTACATAAACTGACAAGAAGAAGTGTTTACATGATCTATGCCTCAGGGAGCTGTCACTTCTGTGACGCTCAGGTCAGCAGAGTTTAATGAAGGAGATGAGAATTCTAGCTCTCTCAGGCTGACAGCAGAGAAAGGGTTTGGCAGACAAAGGAGAGGGCATTATTCCAGACACATGGTACAATGTGGAAGCAGTCTAAGCAAGAGAAGCCTGCACAAAGAAGAAGCCAGAATATGTCTCTCTAAGAAAAGCAAAGTTATGTATTGCACTAAAGGAAGAGATGATGAAAAAGCAGTGGGCCATAAAGCCCAGAGAGGGGTCATCTGCAGTTCAGGCACAAGGGCTCTTTCCCTTTTATCTATATTTCTGCTGGCAAGTTACAATTCTATAATTGAACAATAAGCATCCCCAGCCACCGTGAATCAATCCTTTATTCCTCCAAAGAACTCAAGAACACTCTACAAGCATATAAACAAACGACATCTAGGAATCAACTCACCAATGAAACACCACTGAGAAAGCATAGTACCTAGCCACGGCACACCACCATTTCATGATAGCAAGAAGGAAAAAACTAAACCTTGTGCCATTTCATTTAGATTCCTGATGCCAGAATCTAAATTACCTGTTAGAATTTGTCCATAATGCCAATGTTAGCCCTCAAAAACAATCTAGAACATTCAAAGGTTAGAGTTATCAAGACCCTAGTTCCAATCATCTCCAAAAGACTAAAAACAATCTGGATACCTATTCTCCCTAGGGGAGGAGGTGAAGAGATTAAAAAAAAAAAAAACTCGATGGAGGGAAGCAGCAAAGGTTGAATCCCTGAAGAAAACTCACATCCTTAAGATTACTGCCCAGAAGTAATGAACTACAGCAGAAAAATTTCAAACACATTCCAACATGCCTTTAATTAAGATAGTTTTGGGAGGTTCCAGAATTATAGCTATCAAACATGAAACCTAAAGAATTTACTAAGATTAAAAAGATTACCAACTTTAACTCAGAGGAAAAACACACTGGAAGAAACAGGTTAGTTAGAACACACTGGTAATGATGTCACTTTGCTGACCTTCAGACAACTGCTACATCACTTTAGGTACAATCAGTGATAAAACACCTGAATGACAATGGGTTGGGCATTGTACAAAATATAAAATTCAATATGATTCTTGCCCAGAGAGTTCAAATCAAGCATCTGATAAATTTCATTTTTCACTAGAAAAGTATGCTGATGTACTATAACCATTAACTTATTTTAAAATATAACAATAAATACAGGTAGGATATATGATAATATGAAATGTCTAACAAGCCAGAATTTTTGTAGCATGTAGAAGCAAGCTGGGTACCCACATGAGTATGTATTTTGAAATATTTAACAAGAAAGGCTAATTTAACACCTACACAGCAATTGCATGGAGACAGAGCTGTGAAATATTTGCATTTACTACTCAGTAGGAGGACCATCACCAGCACTGGCATAAGAATGCCAGTCGAAATTAAATTAGATGAAATTTCACAATTTCAAAGATATGCAATCTCCTTCCCTGAGAACTTTAATTTACATAAGCTGACTGGAAGTCACTCAAAAATGAAATTCCAACTATAAAATTACAAAAGAGAAAAGGATAGGTATCAAAAGAGGTAGCTATAAAAAGTTATGTATACTCTCAGATTTTTTTTAATGTACAATAACAACGGTAATAGCATTTATTCTGTACTTTGTGTCAAGAGCTATGCTACCTGCCTAATATGTATTATATCTTATTATTAATAGTAGTATTGTTTCCATTCTATAGATAAAAAAATGGAAGCTCAGAGGTTAAAAAAGCAATCCCAAATCACACATCTAGGAAAAGGTAGAGGAGAGGTTCAAACACAAGTCTGTCTGACTCTCAAGTTGGTATACATCAGTCTACTGATGTAACAAAGGAGACATAACCAATGATAATTACAAAAGAGTGCCATGTACCTGTAAAACACTAAAAAATCCAAGGTTCAGAATGACATGAGCCTTAGAGGGAGGTATAGTCCAAGGATAACAAACAGGGATTTCAAACTGCCATCAACAATAAGAAGAAATGTAATGTTAGGTTACAAAGAGAAAACAAACAAACAAACAAAAAACAATTCCTACTTTATTTCTATGTATCCTCAGTTAAGAAAAGTTAGGACACGAAAGGGTACAACAAACATTAGAAAGAAACTAAAAACAGAGACACAAGAACAGGTCAAGAAGTACTTGTCCTAGAATAATCACATTCCAGGATAATCACATTCCAGGATACTGGAAAGACCTTGGGCTAAGATTTCCAAACTGCTGTCTAGACAAAATTGTGAATAAAGAGAGAGGGACAGAAGTCTGGAGGGAGGCAAACGTACTTTTGATTTTCAAAAAGAAGAAAGTAATGTTTGCAAGCTGGTGAATTTAATCTAAATTCTAAGCAAGTTGTATAAAACACATTATTAAACTTCTGTTTAATAGGAAAACTTCTGGTCTGGGCAGTATGGTGTTTTTCCCTGCTGGGAATGGCACAAGAAACGACTGAAGGAGAAATCTAAAGGGTGGTAAGAAGCTGAGCTGTTTTGGGACCCTATAAATGGAGGAACAGCACAACAACAGGATATTTTGCATCCCCACATCCAACAAAGAAAGGCCACCCAGACCTGGTATTTCTAGATCCTCCATCCTAACAAAAAAAAGTCAGCCCAGGTAGGCTCATTGCTCTCCAGTGTCAAACAGAAGTCTCTGACAACATTAGGCAAGCCCAACATTATTAGTACAGAGGATCAACTGGGAGCTAGAGGGGTGCTGGTCCCAACTCCAACATGTAGGGAGAGGGAGGTTGTTTCCACACCAAAAATTCTCCAACACCAGCAAGGTGTCCAAGAATTAAACTCAATTCGGCCATTATCTACCTGGAGATAGCATCAGATTCCACAGGTTAAGAGTTCAGTCTCACAAACTGCCCCTTCTCCCCAACTTCAGACACCAGTCACACATCCAGGTTGTCACCTGTGTTTCTGAATGCCCACCTATAGATTGGAGGTTCCAACAGCCCTCTCCTTGGGCTTGACTAATTTGCTACCGTAGCTCACAGAACTCAAGAAAAATATTTTACTTACTAGATTACCAGTTTGTTATAAAAGGATTTAACTCAGAAAATCCAGATGAAAGAGATGCATAAGGCAAGGTATGGGGAAAGGGTACAGAGCTTCCATACCCTCTCCGAGCATGCAACTCTCTCCAAATCTCCATGTGTTCACCAATTCAGAGGCTCTCTGACCCACTACTTTTGGGGTTTTATTGTGGCTTTGTTACAATAGGCACGATTGATTAAATCATTGGCCATTGGTGATTGATTCAACCTCCAGCCCTTCTCCTATCCCTGGAAATCATAGGATGGGACTGAAAGTTCCAACACCCTAAGCTCTAATCAAGGTTGATTCCCCTGGCAACCAGCCCCCATCCTTAGGTGCTTTCCAAAAGTTACCTCATTAACAGAAACACAGTAGTGGTGGAAAAGAGGTTGTTATGAACAATTAGACACCCATTTCACCTTATTGCTCTGAAGTGATTTCAGGATCTGAGGACAAAGACCAAATTTTATAACAAAAGATGCTCCCATTGCTCTTATCACTCAGGAAATTCCAAGGGTTTTGGGAGTGTGAGCCAGGAACAATGGATGAAGACCAAATATATATGAGAAATATATTTTAGTCATCTGAATGACCAAATATATATTTCTTTTAAATCACAATATCACAGAAGCCTAGCTGGAAATAAGTAGCCAGGGGAAGTACTCTCCTTCCCCCCAGGCCTGAGATGCCTTGCCCACCCAGAGATACCAAGGCTGTCAGGCAGAGCATATAAGAGAGACCCAGCTACAGCAGAAAGCAGGTCTGGGAAGCCTCTTTATCCCTATGGGTCCCAAACTCTCCACCCCTACCCAAAGACAATGGGAGGGACGATGGAATGAGAAATGGGACTCAAGTCACAAAAAACATCCCAGTTCCAGGAAGCTTCTTTGTCTCACAGACCCAACATTCTCCTCCCCTGTGCAGTGACTTTGGACCAGTGTGGGGGTAGGGGGGACACTGATGAAGAATCCCACTGTGCCCCTCCTTCACTCAGAGACATCCAGTGACAGGCCTGGGGAAATCCTTTCTGCCCCTTAAGGCATCATCAGCAAGGACCAGTAGAAGTCCCAGCAGCACCAGATAAACCAAGCAAACTAAAATGATACCACAAAGTCTACAAAAAGCAAACGTCATTGGAACCACAGCCTACATGCTAAACCTAAACAATGTGCTATCTGCTAAAATAAAAGATTTAAATAGAACCCAGAGTCTCCTAATATAGTAGATACACATCCATGATACAGTCAAAAATCACCCATCATACCAAGAAAATAACAACTTGAAGGGGAAAAGACAATCAATTGAGGCCAGCACAAGGATGAATCAGATGTTGGCATTATTTCACAAGATTTTAAAGCAGACATCAAAAAAATGCTTCAAAAATCAATTACAAATTCTCTTAGAACAAAGGAAAACAGAAAAGCCTCAGCATGGAAATAGAAATAGGAAGCTGAGTGAGCTCCAAACAGGATAAACTTAAAAGAAATCCATTCCATGACACATCATAACTAAAATTTTGAAAGTTAAACACCAGAAAAAATCTTGAAAAGAGAAAGAAAGAAATGACATGTTACCTATATGGAAACACCAATTCAAAACGCCAAGCATTTCTATTCTGAAACCATGGAGGCTAGTAGAAAGTGTCACAATACTTTTCAAGTTCTGAAAGAAAACAACTGTCAACCATAGATTCTATATCAGGTGGAATTATCCTTTGAAAGTGAAAAGGAAATAAACACATTCTCAAATAAGGAAAAACTAAAACAATTTATTGCTAGCAGACCTACCCTGAAAGACTGGCCAAAAGAAGTTCTTCAAACACAAAGGAAATGATAAAGGAAGTAAACTTGGAACATCAGGAAGGAGAAAGGAACAACAGAAAGAGCAGAAATATAGGTAACACAATAGATTATTCTTTTTCTCATGAATTGCATAAATCTTATTTGATGATTGAAACAAAAATTATAACACCATCTGATACTCAGGACAATGGTATTTAAATGTGGGGAAGGTAAGGAGACCTAAATGTAAGTGAAGTTTTCACTCGAAGTGGTAAAATGTTACTGGTAGACTTACAAGTCACATGTGTATATGATAATACCCAAGGGCAACTACTAAAAAAGAGATGCACTCAAAGACACTATAAATAAATCAAGCTGAAATGCTCAAGTAACCCATGAGAAGTCAAGAAAACAGAAACAGAAGAATGAGAACCACAGAAAACAACAGATAAAATGAATAATGAAATGGCGGACTTTTATTAAAATGGTGGTACCATATATATGCATATATATATAATCTTAAATGTAAATGGTCTAAATATACCAATCAAATCAAAAAACAAACAACCCAATCAAAAAATGGGCAGAAGACCTGAATAGGCATTTTTCCAAAGAAGATATACAGATGGCTAACAGGCACATGAAAAGATCCTCAACATTGCTAATTATTAGAGAAATGCAAATCAAAACAACAATGAAATATCACCTCACACCTGTCAGAATGGCTATCATCAAAAAGACCACAAATAACAAATATTGGTGAGGATGTGGAGAAAAGGGAACACTTGTGCACTGTTGGTGTGACTATAAATTGATGCAGCCACTACAGAAAACAGTATGGAGGCTCCTTAAAAAAACTAAAAATAGCCACATGATCCAGCACTAGGTATATATCCAGAAAAAAGAAAAACACTAATTCAAAAAGATACATGCATAGCAGCACTATTTACAATAGCCAAGATATGGAAGCAACCCAAGTGTCCATAAACAGACAAATGGATAAAAAAGATGTGAGATATATATATATTACTCAGCCATGAAAAGAATGAAATTCTGCCACTTGCAGCAATGTGAATAGACCTAGAGAATATTAGGCTTGGTGAAATAAGTCAGACTTAGAAAGACAAATACTGTATACTATTGCTCATATATGAAACCTAAAAAAATAATACAAACAAATGTATATAGCAAAACAAAAATAGATTCACAAATATAGACAACAAACTAGTGGTTCCCAGAGGGGAGAGGAAAGGGGGGAGGGGCAAGTTAGGGGTATGGGATTAAGAGATACAAACTACTATGTATAAAATAAACAACAAGGATATATTGTATAGCACAGGGAAGTATAGCCATTATCTTGTAATAACATTTAATGGAGTATAATCTGTAAAAATACTGATCACTATGCTGTACAGCTGAAACCAATATAATATTGTAAATCAACTAGGCTTCAATTTAAAAAATTATACCAAAAGATAGAGATTTACTGAGTGAATAAAAAGACATGACCCAACTATATATTCTTTACAAAAAAACCTCACTTTGGACTCAATAATACAGGTAAGTTAAAGTAGAATTACTGAAAAAGATATACCATACAAACATTACTTTACAAAAAAGCAAGAATGACTATATTAATATCAGATAAAGTAGACTGCAGAGCAAAGAAAATTACTACAAACAAACAGGTATATTACATAATGATAAAGGATCAGTCCACCAGGAATATATAGCAATTCTAAATGTGTGTACAACAAACAACAGAACCTTACAACGCATGAAACAAAAACTGATAGAACTAAGTGTAGTAATAGAAAATCAAGGATTACAGTTAGGGCCTTAAGCATCCTGCCTCCAGCAACGGATAGAACCACAAGAGAGAAAATTAACAATGATAGAAAAGATCAGAAAAACACAACCAACTGGATCTAATTTCTATATATAAAACTCTCTACTTAACTAAACAGCAGAACACACATTTTTTTTCAAGTATTCATGCAACAGTCTATAAAACAAACCTCAACAAACTTAAAAGAATTAAAATCATACAGTGTGTTATCTGATCATAATGGAATAAAACTAGAAATCAAAAAAAATACAAAAGGAAATCTCTAAATACATAGAAGTTAGAAAACACAGTTCTACATAATCCATGAGTGAAAGAGGAAGCATCAAAGGAAATAAAAAATACATAGAACTGAGTGAAAATGAAGATACAACATAGCAAAATATCTGGGATGCAGCTAAAGTAGTACTGAGAGGCAAACTTGTAGCACTAAAAGCCATCATTAGAAATAAGGTCTCAAATCAATAACCTATGTTCCTACCTCAAGAAACTAGGAAAAGGAGAGCAAAATACACCCAGGGGAAGCAGAAGAAAGGAAATAAAGATAAGAGCAGAAATCAATAAAATTGAAAATAGAAAAACAAAATAGAAAATTGATGAAGCAAAAATCTGGTTGGGAAAAAAACCCAGTAAAATTGGCAAAACTCTAGCAAGAATGACAAAAATAAAACTAGAGAAGACACAAATTATCAATATCAATAATGAAACTAAATCCTACAGCCATTAAAAACACAATGAAGAAATATTACAAATAACTCTATGGTCATAAATTTGACAACTGAGAAGAAGTGGGCCAATTCCTCAAAAACCACAAACAGCTGAGCCTCAACCAAAATGAAATAGACAATCTGAATACCCTTATAACCAACAGAAAAATTCAATTTGTAATTTAAAATTTCCTGAAAAAGAAATCTCTAGCCTCAGCTGGATTCACTGGAGAATTCTACCAAGCATTTAAGTAAGAATTAATGCTAATTTTACAAAATCTCTTTCAAATAGAAGGAGGAGGTGATACTACCCAATTCACTTCATGAAGCCAATATTGCTTTCATACCAAAACCAGACAAAATACAAAAAAAGAAAGAAAACTAAGACCAAATACTGCTTATGAACTTAGATGCAAAACTCATCAAAATATTAACAAATTGAATTCAACAATATATAAAAAGAATTGTTCACGATGACCAAGTAGGGTTTATTCCAACGACACAAGGCATTTTCAACATTCAAAAAGCAATCAATGTAATCCATCATAATGAAAAAGCTGAAGAAGAAAAATCATATGATTATATCAATTGATGCAGAAAGAGTATTTGACAAAATCCAACACTCATTCAGGGGGAAAAAAGCTCTCAGTAATTTGGAATAAAGGTACCTCAACTTGAAAAAAAGCATCTACAAAAACTCTACAGCTAACATAATACTTAACGGTGAAAGACTGAATTTTGTCCCTAAGATAGAAACATGGCAAGAATATCTGCTCTCGATACCCTAATTGGCATGTAGATTAGAAGAGAGAAATAAAATTAGCTCTATTTCAGATGCTATGTATGTGTAGAAAATCCCAATGAAACCATAGAAATACTCTTAGAAGATATAAGTGAGTTCACAAAGGTTCACAGCATAGAAGATCAACACACAAATATTCAATTGCTTGTCTAAATACTAACAATGAACATGCAGAAACCAAAATTAAAAACAATACCACTTATAATTGCTCTGAAGAATATGGAATACTTAGGTATATACTTAATAAAACATGTACAGGATGCATAACTTTGAAAATTACAAAATGATGATAAAAGAAATCAAAGACATAAATAGATGGAGAGATACTGTGTTCATGGAATAGAAGATATACATTAAACATGTCAATTCTCTCCATATTGATCCACAGGTTTATTGTAATTCCTATCAAAATCTCAGCAAGAATTTTTGTAGACATAGGCAAACTTACTCTAAAAGTTATATGGAAAAGCACAGGCATTAGAATAGCTAGAACAATCTTGGAAAAGAACAAAAAAGTGGGAGGAATCACTCTACCACATATTAAGCGTTAGTATATAGCTATCATAATCAAAACAGTGTGCTGTTGGTGGAGGAATAAACATATAGATCTATGTAAAAGAACAGAGAACCCATAAATAGGAACACATAAATATGTTCAACTGATTTTTGACAAAGATTCAACAACAATTCAATGGAGGAAGCATAGTGTTTTTAACAAGTGGTGCTGGAACAATGAATATTCATAGGCAAGAAAAGTAACCTTGACCTAATCCTTACATCTTATATACAAGTTAACTCAAAATAGATCATGGACTTAGATATAAAAGCAAAATTATAAAAATTTTAGAAAAGAACATAGGAAAGGTCTTTGGGACCTAGAGCTAGGCAAAGAGTTCTCAGACATGACACCAAAAGCATGATCCTTTCCATAATAAGAAAGATTGGTAAATTGAACCTCACCAAAATTAGAAACTTTTGCTCTATGAAAGCCTATGTAATCAAATAAAAAGACAAGCTTACAGAATAGGAGAAAATATTTGCAAGCCACATATTTGAAAAGGGACTTATATTTAGAATATATAAGGAATTCTCTAAACTCAACAGTAATTTGTTTAAAAAGCAAATAATTCTATTAGATAATGGAAAAAGACATGAAAAGGCATTTAACAAAGAGGATATAAAGATGGCAAATAAGTACATTAACAGATATCCAATACCATTAGCTATTAGGAAAAAGAAAATCAAAACCACATTAAGATATCACTATACTATCCAAATAGCTAAAATTAAAAATAGTGCAACACCAAAAGCTGGCAAGGATGTGAATAAACAGGATCACATATTCCTTGCTGGTGGGACTGTAAAATAATGCAGCCACTCTGGAAAACAGTTTGGCACTTTCTTTTAAAAAACCTAAACATACAATTACCATATCACCTAGCAACTGCACTCCTGGACATTTATCCCAGAAAAAATGAAAACTTATGTTCATATAAAAACCTGTTCATGGATGCTCATAGCAGCTTTATTTGTGGCTGCCAAAAATTGGAATCAGCCTTGATGCTCTCCAATAGGTGAATGGTTATACAAACTATGGTACATCCATGCCATGGAATGCTAGTCAGAGGCAGATACAGGCTTTGTTGGACTTGAAGTATGTATAAATTGCAAGATTCTCTTTAAGAAAAATAATACAAAATTATAAATACAAAATTAGCTACAGGGCCTTGGAAGGGGTCCCTGCAAGTGAGGGGCCTTGGAACTTAATCTTCATTACCTTTATAGTAAATCTACCTCTTAGTCACTGTTGTAGCCCCAGTTCCTAGCACTGCTCCTTAAGCATGTAGGTGTTCAATAAAAATTTATTGAATGAATGAATGAACAATAATGTAGTAGCATAAAAAAGGCTAGTATCACCTGAAGCTACAATAACAGACATATATCCAGATGAAGAATGCGATCATCAGGCCTGGTCAGACCACATCTAGAATATTTCTCCTGCTTCAACAATAGGAAACAAAAGCCTTCTTTGACCCCAAAAGCCTGGATTGAAAACCATGTGGTATGTCTTTCCTGTATTGCAGCCTTATCACCTTGTTTTGTACTACCCGTTCCCATGTCTGTAACTCACACTAGATTTTAAGTTCCATGAAGTCAGGGACTATGTCTGTCTATTTCACTGTTACATTCCTAAACGCTGGCACAGTATCTAACACACAGAAGGCATTCAGTAAATATCTGTGTAATGAAGGATAATTCAGAGAATGTCCAAACAAGAGTAGCCTAGGTAGTGAAGAAATTTAATACCATGTTTCTCATTCAAACACTTGTTATATGAGATACATTCAAATATAAGATATAGTCCATGGCCTCAAGGAGCTCACAACTCAGAGATGTGTGAAAATACAGCTTCAAAATTATGACCATAACACACAGTGTGGAAAGTGCAACAAAGTAACATAGGAACAGTTGAAAGAAGATATTTAGCCGGGAGGGGGGTTGGAGGGGTGGGGGACAATTCAGGAGGACATGGTGATTTCTGTCTTCCACCTGAATGGCTATCAAGTGGAAGACAGTTTATGACTCCATAGAGGGGAGGGACAGAAGTAGCTGACTGCTGACTGCACTATTAAACGAAAAAGGTTTTTATAACAACTAGGTCGGCTTGCAAATGGCATGGGTTGGCTCCAGTGAGGGCAAGTTCCCCATTACTGACACATTTCAAGCCTAGGATGATGACCACTTGGTAGAGGTATTGTTGAAGTGATGAACAGAGGAGATGAGGACTTGAGCTGGATAACCTTTGTGTCCATTCTAATTCAGAAATTCTCTGATACTTTTGGCCTATGCTTTAGAGAGAGGGAAAATAATTCATCTTTTCATACAAGAATCCTATACTAAATATACCTGTCCAGCTATGTCTTAAGTAAAAGATCAATACTTAACAGAAATTATGTCTCCATGTAGTACATGTTAATCTTTAATCTCATCCTCCAAATCCTTTGTTTTGTGGTAGTTTGAAATATTTCTGTCTACCACAACATATACAAGATGAAGTGAAAAGGTTCTTTGAAGTCACATCTGCATCACAATAGAGCTAATGACAAGCTTCCCAATTTTTCTGGACATGACTAGGAAGAGGTTCCTCCATTCCCTATTGGAATCAGCCATATTAGAGGCAGCACTTGCATTCTCAGATGTCTTCAGAAAACCTATACATTCTTTCCTCCCTCATTCTCACCCTGATTATGGAACAGTGAACCTGAGGCTGGTTTATTAAATACTTTAAAACCGGTTGTTGTTTTCTCAAAACAGATTTAACACATTTGTTCCACCTGCTCAATTATGCTCCCGATTACTTTCTTGTGCTTTCACTGAAATTTTTAATTCATCCCTCAAAGACTATGCTCCGCAAATAAACTCTGAAACACTGCTCCATTTAAGTGTTGCTCAAAAGAGTAAAGGTTGTGTGGGGGTGACAACAATGGGAGCAAGAGAAAGGTGAATGTGTTTGTCATGTCCTCTGGTAAGCAAATTGACTAACGTCAACCCCTTTCCAATCAAAGGGATTAGGGAAATAGCGATGGGGGAAATATGGGGGAGTGGGAGAGGGGGAGAAGGTAACAAGTTTGACAATCACCCCTCTGTTTTCTCTGGCTGCTTAAGTATCCTGACTAAACAACAGCTCTTCCACACACATGCCAAAATCAATCAGATCTCCAGAGGATGGTTTAAGTGGGCTGAAGTGAAGTATGGACCAAATGACACACTACTAGAAAACACTTTGTAAATTAAGTGCTAAACATACATCATCAATAATAATTCCACCTAACTCCTCCCAGTCAAACTTTATTCTCTTCCATGTCATCCAGCTCTCTGACATAATACCTCTAGTTATACCCTTCTACTTAATCACACCTTTTTGCTTTCTCACTGTTAAGTAAACTTCATGAAGACAAAACCAGCAACAGCTAATGTTTTTTGAATGCTTATACCATTACACTGACACATACTCCTCCATCTGGTCTTTACAACAATCCCCTAAAATAGATACTATAAAATTCGTTTTACAGAAGAGAAAACTGAAGCTAAACAAAATTTAAGTAATTTGGCAAACTTCATACAGCTAGTAAGCAGCAGAGCCAGGCTGTTTGATTCCAAAGCACTTGCTTTCCTTAGATTCCTCATACTCAGAGCACTTGAGAACTAGTACTAATTAACTAGTAGAGATTAAAAACAACTATGACTTGAATGCTTTCTCACATTGATGACGGATTTCTCTAAATAGTCTGTGACACATTTCTGCTTAAATTTTAAACAATCCACATAATTTTTCATTCCTTGTGTGCTTCCTAACTTGGCTCTTCTCTTATGTCAAGTAAACTTTATTTTGTTCTCCTTACCTTTTTTCTACTTATTTCTTGTTCATGCTTCTCCAAATGCCTAAATAAATTCTCACTGTTCTATCAGAAAAAGTTGAGACAAAATCATGATTTAAAGAAGGCCTCTAAAATTATTACAATAAATATTTAACTGTATTAAATATATAAGCACTAGATCAGGAACTATGAAGGTTAAACAGGATGAAAACTCAACTAGCCCCTGATCTCAAGAAGATTATAATTTAGTAGGAGACATAAAACACTTATACATGTAACCACAATTTATACAATTCATATGTTAGGTCTGAAGAGTAG
Source organism: Aethalodelphis obliquidens (assembly GCF_003676395.1). Taxonomy (NCBI): domain Eukaryota; kingdom Metazoa; phylum Chordata; class Mammalia; order Artiodactyla; family Delphinidae; genus Aethalodelphis; species Aethalodelphis obliquidens. The sequence goes on along the minus strand of NW_020838029.1, from coordinate 5,565,134 downwards.
TTTAAAGCACTAGAAACGTTAAGTGGAGAGAGAGAGGACTTTCTGTATGGGGTGATTGGGAAACTAGGGAACACTGTAAGTACTCTTATCCTCACTTTATAGATAAGGAAATCGAGGTACAGAGTATAGTCTAGGGAGTTGAGGTTTTCAAAGGCAAAAAACCGCAAATATTTGCAAATGACAGTCCTTCTATATACTACAATGAGTAAGCATTTACATCCTAAAATCATTAATGTAACAAAATAATTCTGGTATCATCTAAAGTGTGGTAAAAAGAGGTTCAATCCCTAGTGCTTCCCTCCTATTCTCCAAGATTTCTCCTTTAAAAGTCTGACCTGAATCATCCAAGGACTAGTAAAGATGTCTAAATTCCAATCAAAACTGATCCTCTCTTCATTCTGCAATTTCTTTTTCCTTTAACAATATTGTTCAGGTCAGCTATAGGTCGGCTGCTCTGACTCCTGCAGTCTTTACCCACAGGCTATGCTGCCCTCTCCTTTCGACCTAGAGGGCAGAGAAAGAGTACAGAACTGAGAAGGCAACAGGAGTATCATTCCTTTTGCTTGGGAAAGAAAGCCTTTTGTCACCTAGGCTTCAGATAAGGACTAGCTTCACAATTCCATTCGAAGTCAATGGTCTATAAACTAGTCCAACTAAGATTTGAACAGCAAATGTGGAAAATGTTGGTGCTTATAAGTTAACCAAATGTAGGTATATACGTATAAAAATAAACGGTTTAATACGCAGTTACAAATGCCATTTCATTTGTCCAGTAAATCAGTCTCTAAGCAAACAGATTACCAATGAAACCAGTATAAAGAGATTCAGAGCTGAAAAAAATAATTCTTGAATCAGTGGTTCAGAACTATGATTTCAGAAATGCCTCTTGTCTCAAAAACGGTTTCTTTGATCCGGCCACAAGTTCATGACATGGCTGCTGAAAAGAAAAGCCCAGAGCAATCTTAGTCTATACTAGGAGAAGTCTAATGACTGGATTAAAGAAAGGCACAATTCCACTATACTCTGAGCCAGACATATAATCTCTAAAGTATGAGGTCCAGTTCTTTGTGCTCCATTTTAAAGGAGAAGTAAACACCTAAGAGTAGGTTCCAAATAGTGTTTCCAGTATAATGAAAATCCTGCAAATCATTCATACAAGGAAGGAATGAAAAAACTGGGAATGTTTAGCATAAGTTAAAATTAAGAGAAATCATAAAACCTATCTTAAGTATTAAAAGTAAATGTAAAATGAAGGGAATGAATGAGACAATCTTCCAATCCCTCCTACTCTGTCTATGATTTTGTTGTTAGAAAGAATCAGATTTTAACATCTTTCCCACTAAGCCACTAAAATTGTCAAATAATGGAAGGAGCTGCTTCAAAAGAAGAGTAAAGTGACCATCCTTGAAGATATTCAAGCAAAATACAGAATAATCTTTCAGGAATCCTCTAGAAGGGTTACTTGCAGTGTAGGAGGGTCACTATATAATGTACTGAAGAATGCAATTCCGGAATCAGACTTGAGTTTGACACCTGGATCTGTTGATTCTTAGCTATATAAACCTAGGCGAGTTAACCTCTCTGAATCTGATTCCTCATTTATAAAAATGCAGACAAAAATAGGATACTTCTAGGAGTTGTCGAAAAGATTAAGTAAAAAACTGCAGGTAAGCATTTATCACTGTGCCTGACATACAATGAAAACTCAGTAGATGTCTGATATCATTATTATTGAATGGAACTAGATAATCTTTAAAGTATCTTCCAATTATAAGAGCCTATGGGTCCATAAACAAACTTTGGTCATATCACCAAAGCAGATGTAAATCTTCTGCCTGTTACAATGCAAGAGTCTCTTCATCTATTGAGATTCATTTCCTGCCATCACAACAACATGGCAGCCAACAGGGTCTACTTTTCCTGGTAAGATACCATTTGGCCTGGCTGAGTTGGGGCCTGATCCATACCAGACAAGTAGGGAACACTGTCTGGGACACAGCAGGATTATAAGAGCTGGTGGCAATATATAAGTTAGTATAGGCATGGGCTGGACAGAAACCAAAATAAAAGACCAGCAATGGCAGAGCTAGTTGCAATAATAGGATAGGGTAAACAAACATGGTTTGTTACCAGTAGTAACTTAAACTGTATGAATCTAAAAATATTAAACAATATTTAAGATCAAATAGTCCAAAATCCAAAATTTTAAATGCAGTCAGAGAAAGCTTTAATGAGCCTGTTGCAACACCCAGGTGGGTCACAAGAAAGAAGTTATTTTGATAAAGATTCCTTACAATAAGCTGGGCACTGTGTTAAGTACTTACACACGTTACTTATTAAAACTTCACAACAACTCTTTATCACCACCAGCATTTTATGCACATAGAAACTGAAGCTCAGAGAAATTGAATAATTTGCCTAAGATCACATTGCTAGTAAAGAACATGAGCTAAGGCAGGTCTCTTAAGAATGAATTCTTCATATCCATTCAGTCTTCACTGTCCATATCCCATAGGAAAAAAAATGTCTTCTGATTGGAGTTGGGGACTTATTGAGATAAGAGGTTGCTCCTGAGAACTCTACTAACATGCACCTTGCGGGGAAGGAGTGCTTTCCTATCATCAATGTTAGAATCATGATGTGTGATCTACTTGTATCAGGCTGGGCCACAGAGATCCTATCATAACCACACCATAACCCCAACTCTGCAATTTAATTTTTCCTCCATGTGAAGTGAGGCACTATCAATTCTGCCTCACTTCAGAAGAATGGAAAATATATGGGCTAAACACTGAGTTCATATATGCGATGATAACATTCAATTCCTATTTCCAAAGGAGTCACTCTTCACTGACCCAAAGTTTACAAGAAAAATGTTCTTACTTCCCCAAATTATTAGCAAGCCATGAGGGTGCACACCTACGGAGGAGATTAGGCCAAAGGATACTCAGGAAAGAGTGAATGCAAATCGTAAGAACAGGATGTAGAAACTTTTAATAGAAAGTAAAATTGGGGGGCTTCCCTGGTGGTGCAGTGGTTGAGAGTCCGCCTGCCGATGCGGGGACACGGGTTCGTGCCCCGGCCCGGGAGGATTCCACATGCCGCTGAGCCATGGCCGCTGAGCCTGCGCGTCCGGAGCCTGTGCTCCGCAACGGGAGAGGCCACAGCGGTGAGAGGCCCGTGCACCGCAAAAAAAAAAAAAAAATGTAAAATTGGATCAGAGATACAGTTCTTTACCTGAATACTGTATACCATGATTTGAAAGGAATTTTGATAATTTTTATAACTGTATGAAATTATCATAAAGTTCATTAGAAGATCATAATTGTTGCTTAAAAATGTTAGTTATCTTAGAGATAGCACTCCCCTTCAAGAAGAGAGAAATTATCTCTATGGAGATTTGATGGGAAAATGAAATAACAACTGAGATGAGAAAAAGATGAAAATAATACAGAGCATGATAATTTATTATATAGGATCTCAGTTGTGCTTAAAGACTAAGCTATGGTTATTAATATTAAACTATCATTGTTTCACACGATTACATTCAGAAGTTGATGTGTTATCATTTTGGTTCTATGGCAGGCAGACAGCACAGAAAAATATATTTTCAGACTTTAAAAGAGAAGTCACCTCTAGTGTTTTCTTTATTAAGTTAGACCTGGTAACCAAAGAATAATGCAGTAAAATTGGGGTCAGCATAATGTTGTGGAAGAAAAGGATATGAGCCTTTCATGAAAGTCTACCATGAATAGGTATTGTGCTAGAGATTTTACATGTTATTTCATCTAATCTTAAAGTCAAATCTGTGAGGCAAGCCTCATCACCCCATTTTGTAATGAGGCAACTGAGTCCCCAAGATGTTAAGAAACAAGTACCCAAGAACACACTGCCAGCGAGACCATTATATAGAGGTTACTTAGCCACCTTCTAATTATTAATTTGATGTTTCCCTTCTCAAAAGGCTATTTATATTGTTTGAAAAGATGAGCAAAATTGACAAACCTTTAGCTAGACTGATGAAGCAAAAAATAAAAAAGACTGCTAAAATCAGGAATGAAATAGGGGACAATACTACTGACTGTAAAGATATATAAAGGATTATAAAGGAATACTCTGAACAGCTGTATGTATACAAATTAGATAACTTAGCTGAAATGGTCAAATACCTAATAAGAAAAAAACTACCAAAATTGACTGAAGAAGAAATTGAAAACCCGAATATAACTATAACAAGTAAAGAAATTAAGTTAGTACTGAAAAAACAACTCACAAAAGAAGCCTAGGCTCAGATAGCTTTACCAGAGAATTCTAATAAACATTTAGAGGACAATTAACACCCACCCTTCACAAACTCTTCCATGAAATAGAAGAGCAAGGAACACTTCCCCACTTATTCTATGAGGTCAGTATTACCCTGATGCCAAAACCAGACAAAGACATCACAAGACAAGAAAACTATAGACCAATATCTCATGAATGTAGGCATGAAATTCCCAACCAGATACTAGCAAACTGAATCCAGCAACATAGAGAAAGGATTATACACCATGGCCAACTGGGATTTATCCCAGGAATTCAGGTTTAACATCAGAAAATCAATGAAATATACCATATGAATAAAGGGAAAAATAAATATTTCAAAAGACATAAAAACATGTTGACAAAATTCAACACCCTTTCATAATGAAAACATTCAACAAATTAGGAATAGAAGGGAACTTCCTCAACTGGATAAAAGGTATCAAGGAAAGACCCAGAGTTAATATTGTACTAAATGGTGAGACGAGACAAGCCAAGGTTGTCTGCCCTCAAGACTTCTTCTCAGTATTGTACTGGAGGTTCTAGCTATGAAATTAGGCAATATAAAGAAATAAAAAGGATCCATATTGGAAATGAAGAAGTAAAACTATCTCAACCTGCAAATGACATGATATTTTATAAGGAAATCATAAGGAATCCACAAAAAAACTATTAGAGCTAATAAATGAGTTCAGCAAGTTTGTAGGATGCAAAGTCAATATAAAAAAATTAGTTGTATGTCTATACTTGTAACAAACAATTGGAAATGAAATTTTAAAATAATTTCACTTCCAATAGCATCAAAAACAAAATAAAAACAAATAAATAATCCTATTTAAACATGGGCAAAGGAACTGAAATAGACATTTTTTCAAAGAAGATATACAAATGGCCAACAGATACAGGAAAAGGTGTACGACATCATTAATCATCAGGGAAATGCAAATCAAAACCACAAAGAAATATCCCCTTACACTTATTAGAATGGCTATTATTGTTACCAAGGCTGTTGCCCAGAATCATATCCCTGCCCCTCACTCGAATAGTAACCAATTACTCTTATCTGTTTCAGGAGGAAGCTGCAAAGAGAAAAAAACAAGAACTGGTTAGAACCAACTAGGCCCAAGATGGTGGAAGATCTGACTTCCAGTAGCTCTTGAGCCTCATTATAGGCTCATTGTAATATTTCAGCTAAATGGGATACCCAGCTGTGCCACGACAGTTGACTGATTGCCATGACAACAATCAGAAAAGCCCATACAAGGACTGAAAAGGACAGTTGCATCAGTTCCGGGTCCAAATCACCCCCCTGTTCTCAGATAAGTCATGAATATATATATTCCTCCTACTTTTTTCAATTCCCTCCCTTTTACCTTGACCCTCCTATATATTTCGTGTCTCCACCCAAATTGGGTTGAGAAGTTGATTTATGAACTAGGTTCCCGCTTCTCCATTCTTTGGCCATTGAATAAAGCTTGTGCTGTTCCAGTCTCACCATCAATTTTGTTACTGGCTGCATGAATTCAATTGGAAAAACAACCTCCCTGGCTGAGACAGGGGCTCCTGGCCCAGGCTAGGACCCTGCATGGGGTCAACCAATTCAGTAACATTATCAAAAAGACAAGAGATAAACAAGTGCTGGTGAGGATGTGGAGAAAAGGGAACACTTCTGCACTATTGGTGGGAACATAAATTAGTATAGCCACTATGAAAAACAATATGGAGGTTCCTCAAAAAATTAAAAACAGAACTACCATATGATCCAGCAATCCCACAATATCCAAAGGAAATGAAATCACTATCTCAAAGAGATATTTGAACCCCCATGTTCATAGCAGCATTATTCACAATAGCCAAGACATGGAAATAACCTAAGTATCCTTCAATGGATGAATGGATAAAGAAAATGTGATAATTATATATATGTGTGTACATATATGTATATATATATATATATAATATAATATTATTCAGCCATAAAAAAGAAGGAAATCCTGCCATTTGTGACAATATAGATAAACTTGAAGGTAATTATCCTAAGTGAAATAAATCAGACAGAGAAAGATAAATACCCTATGATCTCACTTATATGTAGAATCTGAAAAAAATCCTGAACTCGTAGAAACAGAGAGTAGATTGGTGGTTGCAAGGGGAGCTGGGGGTGGGGGGAACAGGTGGTGGGGAATAGGTGGAGGTAGTCATAGTCAAAGGGTACAAACTTCCAGTTATAAGATGAATAAGTTCTGGGTATCTAATGAATAGCATAGTGGCTCTAGTCAACAATACTACATTGTATACTTGAAACTTGCCAAGAGAATAAATCTTAAAAGTTCTTAACCGACACACCCAAAAAAGGGAAACTATGTGAAGTAATGGATGTGTTTTACTAACCTTTCTGTGGTAGTCATTTTGTGATATATACATATATCAAGTCATAAGTTGTATACCTTAAAATCACACGATGTTATATGTCAATTATATTGCAATAAAGGTGGAAAAACATAATCCCTATGAAAATCCCAACCAGAATCTTTGCAGAAATTGGATAGGCTAATCTTAAAATTCATATGGAGATTCAAGGGACATATAATAGCCAAAATAATCTTGAAAAAGAACAAAGTTAGAGGACTCACACTTCCTGATTTCAAAACTTACTACAAAGCTACAAAGTTATTAAGACAGTGTGGTACTGGCATAAGGATAGACATATTTATCAGCAGGACTGGCCTAAGGATAGACATGTACATCAATGGAGGATAACTGAGAATCCAGAAATAAACCCTTACATTTACAATCAACTGATTTTTCACAAGGGTGCCAAGACAACTTTATTCAATGGGGGAAAATAAAAGTCTATAAACAAATGGTGCTTGGACAACTGCATGCCCATGTGCAAAAGAATGAAGCTGGACCCCTTCTTCATACCATACAGGAATATTATCTCAAAATGGATCACAGTTTTCAGTGTAAGAGCTAAAACTATAAAATCCTTAGAAGAAAATATTGGAGTACATACTCGTGAACTTGGGTTAGGCAATAATTTCCTAGTAACAACACCAATAGAACAAACAACAAATGAAAAAATAAATAGGACATTATCAAAATGAAAACATTTTATGCTGCAAAGGACACCATTAAGAAAGTGAAAAAAGGGCTTCCCCAGTGGCGCAGTGATTGAGAGTCCACCTGCTGATGCAGGGGACATGGGTTCGGGCCCCGGTCCAGGAAGATCCCACATGCTGCGGAGCGGCTAGACCGGTGAGCCATGGCCGCTGAGCCTGCGCGTCCGGAGCCTGTGCTCCGCAACAGGAGAGGCCACAACAGTGAGAGGCCAGCGTACCACAAAAAAAAAAAAAAAAAAAAAAAGTGAAAAAAAAAACAACCCACAAAACTGGAGGCAATATTTGCAAGTCATACATATATCTGATAAGGAACACATATCCAGACTATATAAAGAACTCCTACAACTCAATAGGCAAAGGATGTGCACAAAGATTTCTACAAAGGACATATACAATTAGCCAGTAAACACATAAAGGAGATGCTCAATATTGCTAATCGTTTTTTTTTAATTTTTGAATTTTATTTTATTTTTTTATACAGCAGGTTCTTATTAGTCATCAATTTTATACACATCAGTGTATACACATCAATCCCAATCGCTCAATTCATCACACCACAATCCCAAGCCCCCTGCAGCTTTCCCCCCTTGGTGTCCATACGTTTGGTTCTCTACAACTGTGTCTCAACTTCTGCCCTGCAAACCGGTTATCTGTACCATTTGTCTAGGTTCCACATACATGCATAAATATACGATACATGTTTTTCTCTTTCTGGTTTACTTCACTCTGTATGACAGTCTCTAGATCCATCCACGTCTCAACAAATGACCCAATTTCGTTGCTTTTTAGGGCTGAGTAATATTCCATTGTATATATGTACCATATCTTCCTTATCCATTCGTCTGTCGATGGGCATTTAGGTTGCTTCCATAACCTGGCTATTGTAAATAGTGCTGCAGTGAACATTGGGGTGCATGTGTCTTTTTGATTTATGGTTTTCTCTGGGTATATGCCCAGTAGTGGGATTGCTGGATCATATGGTAATTCTATTTTTAGTTTTTTAAGGAACCTCCATACTGTTCTCCATAGTGGCTGTATCAATTTACATCCCCAGCAACAGTGCAAGAGGGTTCCCTTTTCTCCACACACTCTGCAGCATTTGTTCTTTGTAGATTTTCTGATGATGCCCATTCTAATTGGTGTGAGGTGATACCTCATTGTAGTTTGGATTTTCATTTTTCTAATGATTAGTGATGTTGAGCAGCTTTTCATGTGCTTCTTGGCCATCTGTATGTCTCCTTTGGAGAAATGTCTATTTAGGTCTTCTGCCCATTTTTGGATTAGGTTGTTTGTTTCTTTAATATTGAGCTTCATGAGCTGTTTATATATTTTGGAGATTAATCCTTTGTCAATTGATTCATTTGCAAATATTTTCTCCCATTCTGAGGGTTGTCTTTTCATTTTGTTTATGGTTTCCTTTACTATGCAAAAGTTTTGAAGTTTCATTAGGTCCCAATTGTTTATTTTTGTTTTTATTTCCATTACTCTAGGAGGTGGATCAAAAAAGATCTTGCTGTGATTAATGGCAAAGAGTGTTCTTCCTATGTTTTCCTGTAAGAGTTTTATAGTGTCCGGTCTTACATTTAGGTCTCTAACACATTTTCAGTTTATTTTTCTGTATGGTGTTAGCAAGTGTTCTAATTTCATTCTTTTATGTGTAGCTCTCCAGTTTTCCCAGCAACACTTATTGAAGAGACTGTCTTTTCTCCATTGTATAGCCTTGCCTCCTTTGTCATAGATTAGTTGACCATAGGTGCGTGGGTTTATCTCTGGGCTTTCTAACTTGTTCCATTGATCTACGTTTCTGTTTTTGTGCCAGTACCATATTGTCTCGATTACTGTAGCTTTGTAGTATAGTCTGAAGTCAAGGTGTCTGATTCCTCCAGCTCTGTTTTTTTCCCTCAAAACTGCTTTGGCTATTCGGGGTCTTTTGTGTCTCCATACAAGTTTTAAGATTTTTTATTCTAGTTCCGTAAAAAATGCCACGGGTAATTTGATAGGGATTGCATTGAATCTGTAGATTGCTTTGGGTAGTATAGTCATTTTCACAAGATTGATTTTTCCAACCCAGGAACATGGTATATCTCTCCACCTCTTGGCACCATCTTTAATTTCTTTCATCAGTGCCTTATACTTTTCTGCAGACAGGTCTTCTGTCTCCCTAGGTAGGTTTATTCCTAGGTATTTTATTCTTTTTGCTGCAGTGATAAATGGGAGTGTTTCCTTAATTTCTCTTTCAGATTTTTCATCATTAGTGTATAGGAATGCAAGAGATTTCTGTGTATTAATTTTGTGTCCTGCAACTTTACCAAATTCATTGACTAGCTCAAGTAGTTTCATGGTGGCATCTTGAGGATCTCTAAGTATAATACCATGTCATCTGCAAACAGTGACAGTTTTACTTCTGCTTTTCTAACTTGTATTTCTTTTATTTCTTTTTCTTCTCTGATTGCCATGGCTAGAACTTCCAAAACTATGTTGAGTAATAGTGGTGACAGTGGACATCCTTGTCTTGTTCCTGACCTTAGAGGAAATGCTTTCAGTTTTTCACCATTGAGAATGATGTTTGCTGTGGATTTGTTGTATATGGCCTGTATTATTTTGAGGTAGGTTACCTCTATGCCCACTTTCTGGAGAGTTTTTATCATAAATGGGTGTTGAATTTTGTCAAAAGCTTTTTCTGCATCTATTGAGATGATCATATGGTTTTTCTCCTTCAATTTGTTAATATGGTGTATCACATTGATTGATTTGTGTATATTGAGGAATCCTTACATCCCTGGGATAAATCCCACTTGATAATGGTGTAAGATCCTTTTAATGTGTTGTTGGATTCTCTTTGCTAGTATTTTCTTGAGGATTTTTGCATCTACATTCATCAATGTTATTGGTCTATAATTTTCTTTTTTTGCAGTATCTTTGTCTGGTTTTGGTATCAGGGTGATGGTGGCCTCATAGAATGAGTTTGGGAGTGTTCCTTCCTCTGCAATTTTTTGGAAGAGTTTGAGGATGGGTGTTAGCTCTTCTCTAAATGTTTGATAGAATTCACCTGTGACGCCATCTGGTATTGGGCTTTTGTTGGTTGGAAGATTTTTAATCACAGTTTCAATTTCATTACTTGTGATTGGTCTGTTCATATTTTCTACTTCTTCCTGGTTCAGTCTTGGAAAGTTATACCTTTCTAAAAATTTGTCCATTTCTTCCAGGTTGTCCATTTTATTAGCATAGAGTTGCTTGCAGTAGTCTCTTAGGATGCTTTGTATTTCTGGGTTGTCTGTTGTAACTTCTCATTTTTCATTTCTAATTTTATTGATTTGAGTTCTCTCCCTCTTTTTCTTGAAGAGTTTGGCTAATGGTTAATCAATTTTGTTTATCTTCTCAAAGAACCAGCTCTTACTTTTATTGATCTTTGCTATTGTTTTCTTTGTTTCTATTTCATTTACTTCTGCTCTAATCTTTATGATTTCTTTCCTTCTGCTAACTTTGGGTTTTGTTTGTTCTTCTTTCTCTAGTTCCTTTAGGTGTAAGGGTAGACTGTTTATTTGAGATTTTTCTTGTTTCTTGAGGTAGGCTTGTATTGCTAAAAACTTCCCTCTTAGAACTACTTTTGATGCATCCCATAGGTTTTGGGTCATCATATTTTCATTGTCATTAGTCTCTAGGTATTTTTTGATGTCCTCTTTGATTTCTTCAGTGATCTCTTAGTTATTTAACAACGTATTCTTTAGCCTCCAGGTGTTTGTGTTTTTTAGGTTTTTTCCGTGTAATTCATTTCTAATCGCATAGCGTTGTGGTCAGAGGAGATTCTTGATATGATTTCAATTATCTTAAATTTACTGAGGCTTGATTTGTAACCCATAATGTGATCTATCCTGGAGAATGTTCCATGTGCACGTGAGAAGAAAGTGTAATCTGCTGTTTTGGGATGGAATATCCTATAAATATCAATTAAATCTATCTGGTCTATTGTGTCATTTAAAGCTTCTGTTTCCTTATTTATTTTCATTTTGGATGATCTGTCCATTGGTGTAAGTGAGGTGTTAAGGTCCCCCACTATTATTGTGTTACTGTCGATTTCCTCTTTTAGAGCTGTAAGCAGTTGCCTTAGGTATTGAGATGCTCCTATGTTGAGTGCATATATATTTATAATTGTTATATCTTCTTCTTGGATTGATCCCTTGAACATTATGTAGTGTCCTTCCTTGTCTCTTGTAACATTCTTTATTTTAAAGTCTATTTTATTTGATATGAGTATTGCTACTCCAGCTCTGTTTTGATTTCCATTTGCATGGAATATCTTTTTCCATCCCCTCACTTGCAGTCTCTATGTGTCCCTAGGTCTGAAGTGTGTCTCTTGTAGACAGCATATATATGGGTCTTGTTTTTGTATCCATTCAGCAATCCTGTGTCTTTTGGTTGGAGCATTTAGTCCATTAATGTTTAGTGTAATTATCGATATGTATGTTCCTATGATCATTTTCTTAGTTGTTTTGGGTTTGTTTTTGTAGGTCCTTTTCTTCTCTTGTGTTTACCACTTAGAGAAGTTCCTTTAGCATTTGTTTTAGAGCTGGTTTGGTGGTGCTGAATTCTCTTACCTTTTGCTTGTCTGTAATGCTTTTATTTCTCCATCGAATCTGAATGAGATCCTTGCCAGGTACAGTAATCTTGGTTATAGGTTCTTCCTTTTCAGCACTTAAAGTATATCATGCCACTCCCGTCAGGCTTGTAGAGTTTCTGCTGGGAAATCAGCTGTTAACCTTTTGGGATTTCCCTTGTATGTTATTTGTTGGTTTTCCCTTGCTGCTTTCAACAATTTTTCTTTGTCTTTAATTTACCAATTTGATTACTATTTGTCTCGGCGTGTTTCTCCTTGGGTTTATCCTATATGGGACTCACTGCGCTTCCTGCACCTGGGTGGCTATTTCCTTTCCCATGTCAGGGAACTTTTCAATTATAATCTCTTCAAATATTTTCTTGAGCCCTTTCTCTCTCTCTTCTCCTTCTGGGATCCCTATAATGCGAATATTGTTGCATTTAATGTTGTCCCAGAGGTCTCTTAGGCTGTCTTCATTTCTTTTCATTCTTTTTTTTTTCATTCTGTTCCGCAGCAGTGAATTCCAGCATTCTGTCTTCCATTCTTCTGCCTCAGTTATTCTGCTATTAATTCCTTCCAGTGTAGTTTTCATTTCACGTATTGTATTGTTCATCTCTGTTTGTTCTCTAATTCTTCTAGGTTTTTGTTAAACATTTCTTGCATCTTCTCGATCTTTGCCTCCATTTTTTCCCAAGGTTCCGGATTATCTTCACTATCATTATTCTGAATTCTTTTTCTGGAAGGTTGCCTATCTCCACTTCATTTAGTTGTTTTTCTGGGGTTTTATCTTGTTCCTTCATCTGGTACATAGCTCTCTGCCTTTTCATCTTGTCTATCTTTCTGTAAATGTGGTTTTCCTTCCACAGGCTGCAGGACTGTAGTTCCTTTTGCTTCTGCTGTCTGCCCTCTGGTGGATTAGGCTATCTAAGAGGCTTGTGTAAGTTTCCTGATGTGAGGGACTGGTGGATGGTAGAGCTGACTGTTGCTCTGGTGGGCAGAGCTCAGTAAAACTTTAATCCGCTTGACTGCTAATGGGTGGGGCTGGGTTCCCTCCCTGTTGGTTGTCTGGCCTGAAGCAATCCAACACTGGAGCCTACCTGGGCTCTTTGGTGGGGTTAATGACAGACTCTGGGAAGGCTCACGCTAAGGAGTACTTCCCAGAACTTCTACTGCCAGTGTCCTTGTCCCCACAGTGAGCCACAGCCACCCCCGGCCTCTGCAGGAGACCCTCTAACACTAGCAGGTAGGTCCGGTTCAGTCTCCCCTGGGGTCACTGCTCCTTCCCCTGGGTCCCAATGTGCACACTACTTTGTGTGTTCCCTCCAAGAGTGGCATCTCTGTTTCCCCCAGTCCTGTCAAAGTACTCCAGTCAAATTCCACTAGGCTTCAAAGTCTGATTTTCTAGGAATTACTCCTCCTGTTGCCGGACCCCCAGTTTGGGAAGCCTGACTTGGGGCTCAGAACCTTCACTCCAGTGGGTGGACTTCTGTGGTACAAGTGTTCTCCAGTCTGTGAGTCACCCACCCAGCAGTTATGGGATTCGATTTTACTGTGATTGCGTCCCTCCTACCATCTCATTGAGGCTTCTCCTTTGTCTTTGGATGTGGGTATCTTTTTTGGTGAGTTCCAGTGTCTTCCTGGCGATGATGGTCCAGCAGCTAGTTGTGATTCTGGTGTTCTCACAAGAGTGAATGAGAGCACGTCCTTCTTATCTGCCATACATTTATGATGAGGACAGGGCTGAACAAGGCTCCTCATCTCTGATCCAGCTGGTGTCCTCACATAGATTTTTCATAGTTGGTTGAATATTGCTAATCTTTAGGGAAATGTAAATAAAACCATAATTGAAATACCACTTCAGATTTATTAGGACGGATATAATAATAAAGACAGACAATAACAAGTGTTAGCAAGGATGTTGAAAAACTGGAACCCTCATATGTTTCTTGTTGCAATATAAAATGGTGCAGTCACTTTAAAAAAGTCTGGCAGCCCCTCAAATAGTTAAACATAGAGTTACCATATGACCCAGAGATTCCACTCCTAGGTATATACTCAAGAGAACTGAAAACAAATGTCCACACAAAAACATGTACATAAATGTTCATAGCGGCATTATTCATAATAGCCAAAAAGTGGAAACAACCCAAATGTCCATCTACTGATGAATGGATAAACAAAATGTAAAAACCATACAATGGAATATTCTTTAACCATAAACAGAATGAAATACTGATTCATGCTACAACATGAATGACCTTGAAAATATTATGCTAAGTGAAAAAGACAATACTTAAAAAACACACATTATATGATTCCATTTATATGAAATGTCCAGAATAGTCCAATCTATAGAGACAGGAAGTAGATTAATGATTCTAGGGATTGGAGGAGAGGAAAGATTAGGGAGAAATGGGGGAGTCACTAGTTATGGATACAGGGCTTCTTATTGTGACTCTAAAGTTGATTTTGATAATAGTTGCACTATTCTGTGAATATACGAAAAATCATTGAATTGTACACTTTGACTGAGTGAAGTATATGGTATGTGAATTTTATCTTAATAAGTCTGTTGTTTAACATAAAAGCAGGGGTGAGTAAAACTGCTGGGACTTTGGCTTGGATTAAGGCAGGGCACCAAACTATACTAGTGGCCGCTATATTCTTTACCGCCATGCACTTGTGAGAAAAGAAATACCATTTCACTTAAGAATGTTCTTGATGAAGCGGTAGAAATTATATGTTATTTATGTTAATATGCATTGGGTTTGTTATTGTGATTTTTAAATAAATTAATAAAATTTTCAAGACTATAGAAATTATAAGAAACTTGTAATGCCACATAACATACTACATTTATATAACACACCACATCCTTCTGAACTGACTTTAGTTTGGTTAGGTAGCTTGTAGAGGTTAAAAACTCTTCATCTGTGTTAGCAATAATTAAAAATCCTCTTCTGCCTTTCTCAAGAGGTACAATATACCCAAATGTATTTGGGTGAGGGTGCTAGAAACCCATTTATTTTATTCTTAAAAATGAAGAAAGTTCTTTCTAAAACATGTTGCTTAAGGTCTTAATTTTTGAAATCTGTTGCACTATATCTTGAATTGTACAATATGTTGCAATATGGTCTAATACGCTAGTTCTAGATGTCATAGTTAATACAAATTTTTAAATGATTCTTCCAAATTACCAGGTCCTAAATCTATTCATTCAAATATTTATTGTACTTGTTTCTATATCCTAAAGGCCCAGATATTATCAGCTAATAAAATACAATATTTGAATAAATGTTCCCATGAAATCATTTGCTGTAATCTTGTTACAACACAAAAGATATTTGCTAACTGGCTCCAAGGGACAATAAAAAATTAGTTGAATAATTTAGTTCAAATATAAAAGCTGTTAGGTATTGCAGTACTTTTAAAATTAAATATTAGTTTCCTCCATTATTCAGAAACACATCAGTCACTGAATAAATGAGCAAAGCTAAACAAGTGGCATTCCTTATCAAATAAACACTAACATGATTGAGCATACAGCATTTCAATCAGTCAACATCTGTTCTATAATCGTATTTCCTATGTTATAAATGTAGTGTGAATGAACAATTCATTTTTATGGATTTATTGCCTCTTGCTGCTTCACCATTGTATTTCAATTCTAGTTAGAGGGACTTGAACAGGAAAGAATACACTGAATGCAGAAAAACTTGATTATCCATAACCTCTCAGGAATGAGTTAGCCAAGCTGTCCAGCTAGTTAAGAGTTTAAACATACTTCAGAAACAAACTATTTTTAATTTAATCTGTTGACTAGAAACTAAACACAATACTCACTGCTTATCTTCATAAGCATAATAAGGTGGATGATCACAATTTAATCATTTTTTGATGAATTTGGGCCATTAATATGAACAACAATTACTGCACTGTATTATAATGCACTGATGCCCTCAAGGCTTATTTAAGCAATATAGGGCTATTAGTCCCACATTGCTGTGAGTCCTTGGCCTGTTTTTGTTTTTTCTGTCCCTACCCTTATAATCAGCTGTCCTTCCCTCCTACTATCGTCTATGAGCCTTTCTAACATTTCTAAATTGCTTCTCCACAGCTGTTGGCTGGGAAATCCAATAATCATGATTTAAGCATAATGACAAGTAAATGAATTATGAGTACGGATTTGAGGAGCTTACCCTATAAAGTGTATGAGCTTAAGTGTATGGATTTTGTGACACATACTTTATCTATACAAAGCCTTTTTTCTCCATCCTAGTTCTTAGGTGAGGTTACTAGACCACTGAATTCCAGCTGTGTCACACACAGCTGTATCACACAGCTGGGGAGGTTTGATAAAACCTCCTTTACCATCAGAACAATTTATGATCTAGTACAAAGTCTTTAGGCAATTAAAACAAGTTTGATTAAGACAAATCTACTTCTTCGGCAACTGCAGATAAAAAAGTATAGTCTTTCCAAGCTGGAACACTCAGAATAACCTAAGAAACAAATTGCATAGAGATTAAATACTTTGGAAGCATGACTTAGAAATCTGAAAATTCATATAAAACTAAGTATATAAATAGTAGAACAAATTCAATTCAGTTTTAATCAGTAAACGTTTAGTGAACATCTAATGTTCAAGGCATTATACTAGACACCACAGAGGATATAATAATGAGTAATACACAGTCTGTGCTTTCAGAACTTAATATCTAATAAGGAAGACTGAATACAAATGAGTAAGACGAAAGGCAAAGAAAGGTAAGGGATGTAAGAAAAACATAAACACGATATCATGGGAGTTCAAAGCAATGAGAAATTAAATTTAGTATGCAGAGAAGAATCAGAAAATCACAAAGCGTTCCATGGAATAAATGACATTCATGATGAGCCTAACAGGCTGTGTGGGTTCTTAAGAGAGTAGAAGAGGCAGCAATAGTAGGCGTCTGGGGCTGAGGAAACTGCAATCATCCATTCCACAAATATTTACTGAGAGTTTATCATGTGTCAGGTACTGTTGTAGTTACTGTGCATAGAGCAGTAAACAAAACAGACAAAAATCCCTGCCCTCAAGGAGCTGATATTACAGTGGTGGGAGGATGGAATAAACAAAAATAGTAACAGTAATAACAACAATAACAGCTAACACATTAGCTCACTTAACATGTCAGGCACTAAGTGCCTAACATATAAATTCCTTTCAGTTTCAAAACATCTCTGTGAAGTGGATTACTATTGTCTCTATTTTACAGATAGAAAACTGAAAGCAGAGGTTAAATAAACTACCCAAAAGCACATAGGAGAAATGGAAGCATGATTCAAACCTGGGGTGTCCAAGCTATGACTCTGTTTTCTTAATCATTATGCTACAGCAAATAAGCATGGTCTGTAACATGTTATTGATGTAAACACTACATTCAAGGAACAGCAGGCCAATTTATCTGGAACGCATAAGGGAATAGTGGAGGATAGAGCTAAAGAAATAGGTTGGGCTCATACTATGGAGGGCCTTGAGTACAAGACAGGAGTCTGCCTGCTGAATTAAGTGCAATTAGAAGCCATTGAAGATAGTCATATAAATAGTGCCTCACTCTATAAAGGATGAACTGGAGTGAGGAGAGAGGCCAGGAGAGGAGTCCAGATTTACCACTGAACATTTATTAAGACTATTGACACAGCACAAGTGAAAAGTAATTAAGGAATAGAATACAATATGATATGATATAATATAATACAAAATAATATAAATTATAGGATTTCTAAGAAACAAGAGATAAAACATACAAACAGTAATTTTAAAACTCATTCTTTCCAGTTCAGGGCAAAACCTTGCAGTCATTCTTGACTCCTCTGTTTCCTCTCACATCTCATATCCAATCAATAGCAAATCCAGAATCCAACAATCTTTCACCACTTTCACTACCACTACCCTAGTCCAGGCCATCATTAACTCTCTCCTGGCTTACTGCAATAGCTTCCTTCCTTACTCCCTGCGTCTACCCTTGCCCCACTACAGTCTAGCCTCAACCCAGCTGCCAGAGTTATCCTGCTAAAAAAAAAAAAAAAAAAAGGCAAGTCAGCTTGCTCCTTTGCACAAAACCCTCTGATGGCTTCCCATTTCACTCCCAATAAAAAGCGAAAATCTTTACAATGGCCTACACAGCCTGCATGATTTGGTCCTCTTCCCTCATGTCTCTAACCTCTCCTCCTACTACTCTTCCTTTTACTCACTCTACTTCAGTCAGACTGCCACTTTGCTATTTCTGGAACATTTATGTTCTCCCCCATCTCAGGGTCTTTACACTTGCTAGTCCTGCCTGGAATGTTCCACTGTCTCTTCTCATATCTGCCTGGCTCTATCCTGAACTCCTTCAAATCGCTATTCAAATGTCACCTTCTAAAGTTAGCGTTCCTGGAGTATACCATTTAAAATTGTGGGCACATACAACTCTGTCACCATATTCCCTATCCAACTTCCCTAATTTTTATCCATATAACTTTTTGTTATCTGACATTCTATATATTTTACTTATCTACTTGTGTGTCTTCTTCCACTGCAGTATCAGCTCTAAGACGGCCAGGATTTTTGTCTGTTGTGTTCGCTGTTATATCCTCAGTGCCTTAAATAGGGTCTGGCACATGGTAGTTCTCAATAAACATTTATTGAATGAATGAATTCAGGAATAACAAGGAGAAAGACACAAGGGACACTGAAGAATCAGAATTTATATAAGAAGGCAACTGATGGAATGGATGAAGCAAGGAAGGAAAAGGAATCAAAATGCCTTCATGGTGTCCAGACTCCAGGAATGGAAGTAGCACTAGCAGAAATAGAATAGTTAGGGGAAACTGACTGGAGAGGTAAAATTAATTCACTTTTAGACATGATGAGTATATGGTATGAACACTAATGAGAGATCAAGCGATGCAAGCCTGGAGCTTAAGAAAGAGGTCGGGGTAAAGACATAGGTTTGGGGATTATTAATATAGAGATAATATTGTTAGAGCAAATAGGACAGAACCTTGGGAAAAGCTACATGGCGGGGGAGTGGGGGTCGTTCCAAGGAAGAAAATCAGTCAGGGAGGTAGAAAGAGAACCAAAATAATGCCATGTCATCAAGCCAAGAGAGGAAACAATTACAAAAAGGTGATGGTAAATTAGTATTAAATATTGGAAGAGGAGTCAAGAGGCTTCTTAGAACAAGCAGGTTGATTTGGCAATTAGGAAGCCATTGGTGACCTTTGAGGGGGGTGTTCCATTGAAGTGGCAGGGGCAGAAACCAAATTCCAAGGCAATTTAGAAAGGTACAGTTCTTTCAATAGGCTTAACAGAATAAAAGCACTCATACCCTTTTGCTTAATAATCCGATTCCTTGGAATTTTTCTTAAAAAATGGTTCAACAAAAGAATAAAAGTAAACAAATACATGAATGCAGGAAGATGTACATTTCATTGTTGTAATTATAAAAATTTGTAAACTATTTGAAATGTCCAACCAAAGGAAAAGTTTAGTAATGTATGATATAGTAAAACAATAAAATACTTGTTAAATATTATAAAGAATATGAAAAAAGGGTTATGATATGTTACATAGAAAAAAATTTAATTTAAATTTAATTTTAAATTTAATTTAAAATGTATGCCATCCATTCATCTGACATTTAATTATGGAGCCCCTCCTAATGTGATATACACATACTAGATATACAGTGGCAGACAAAACCGACAGGACTTTTACTCGCATAAGACTTACAGTCTGTGATTAAAACTGTGAGAAAAAGTATACATGTATGCAAACAGAGAAAAGTATACCCTCAAATGACAAAAGCTGTATGTTATGATGACAGGATTATGGCTTTTCTCCTCAATATATTTGAAGAAAAATAACTCTTTCCAATAAATAAAGAGAAAAGTAAATCTTTATAGCAATGAAAGACGAGAGGTGACTTGACAGGTTAGCAGGGTTTGAAGAAATGTTTTCCAGAATTGGGAACCTGAGCATGTGCCAAGACATAGGAGATAGCACAGAGTCAGAGCTTGAAAATGCACGTATCTTTCTTACTGCAACAGCTAATTTAACATATCCATTCTGAGAGCTCTTCAAATTCCTTGGAGGATGGACTTTGAATAGCCTAGAATAGCTGTCCTAGGGCTGACATTTAAACATGTCTCTTGTGAACACTAATAAAGATCCCACCCTCCATTTTATAAAAGCTTGATTCGGACAATAAATTTCATAGTAAAAGTACTGAACATGGAGGAAACAGTTACTGAACATTATTAGCTCTCAGGAATTGCCTCAGACTACAGAATGTATACACCTCATTCCAATAACTTTGCTTCTAAATGATTTTTTTTAATAGAGCAAAAATTGGCTGGGAGTGGGATATATTTTTATTACCACTTAAAAGGAAAATAATTTAATGGAAGTGTGGGATAGCACATCTAATACGCTGACCTCTCAGTTCCTTAACCTCCTAATCTTCAATGACTCTCCTCCATTCCATGTCAGCCACCCATTCCCCACACCTTGTTATCATCACTCATTAACACTCCTCCAAAATCACTAATTCAAATATGACATTATCTGACCACAACCTTCCAGGTTTCTGGTTCAATTACTTCCACTATCCCTATTCTTTCAGTTCATCAAGATTTCGAGTTCACTGATCCCTCCTCCTCTATTTTCTCCCTATTCATCAGAATTTTCTTCACTTCTTTCCTTATCCAGCTTAAGTTCTGAAACTGATCAGGACTCTGTTGGGCCCTCCTGGGCACAAAGGCCTTACCGGGTGCCCCATTTCTTATTTGCAGGATAAAGGCCTTAGCCTCCTAGACTTTCCCTGAGTACCAAAGGGCAGGTTCAAACAGTTACTAATCAGGGAAGTAAGGGAATGCAAAAACAAAGGAGGAGCAATCAAGAAACAATAGTGCAGCAGCCATTAAAGCAGGATCCTGGTTCCTGCTCAAGGGATATACATCTTTGAGTTCTTCTGCAAGAACAACTTTTTCAAATTTTCTCCATCCTCCACCCAGGTGGTAACTTCAGGCTAAGCACAAGATTCCTGGAACACCACCTTGTTACCTCACCACCAACCAATCAGAAGAAAGTCGCACGCCCTGCAGCCCTCACCCCAAATCTTCTCCCCCAAAACCATTGGGGGGTTCGGGTTTTTTCGAGCACAAGCCACCCGTTCTCTGGGTTGGCCCTGCAGTATACCTTTCTCTGCTCCAAACTCCGAAATTTCCGTTTGTTTGGCCTCACTGTGCATCGGGCGCACAAACTTGCATTCAGTAACAGTTCCATGGTGCGTCGCTGCAGTAACACTATTGCTAAAACCACAAATCTCCTGACTCTGATGTTGTTGTTGACAAGGATAATGATGTTTTTGTACTCATCTAGCCAAAGTCCAACCATTGATCACTCCTACCATCTACTTTCTCTGTGCCAGTATCCAGTGGCCAAGTATGGGGCAAATCACACAACAGGCAGATGGGTTTCAATACATAAAATCAAAATCACTACCTACAGCAGGGCCCTGAACACTGCTTACCAATCTTGTTGTGTTTCTCTGGTCAATATGCTCTTTTTCACTCTCCATCACAACTTTTTCAAATTTTCTCCACTCTCCTCAAAGCTCCAGTGCGCTATCCCCCAGCATTACCCCTTTTCAGAAAATAAGAAACAGACTTTCTTCTTTCCTAGAAGAAACAGACTGTTATCTCCTTAAGGCTGGCACATAGCAGGTACTCAAATATATGATAAATGGAGGGGGAAAAAGGATAAAACATGAAAAGAAGAGAAACTTGGCATGGTAACCTTAAACATAGCACTTCCTTTTCTGTAAGCCTCAGTTTTCTCATTATAAAAAAGAGGTAGATATATAACATTATTTAAGTGGCCCCCAGGTCTAAATGTTATGGTAATAAAATTTAGGCTCACATGTCAGGACCTATGAGTACAACCTGTCCAGAGAAAGATTTTCTCAAAAGTGCACAAGCGCAGGACTTCCTTGGCGGTCTACTGGTTAAGACTCCGCCCTTCCACTGCAGGGGGCGTGGGTTTGATCCCTGGTCGGGGAACTAAGATCCCACTTGCCACGTGGCACAGCCAGAAAAAAAGTGCACAAGCAGTAGCCAGGAAATACCATCTTATCCCAGTTGGGGTAGGTGCTATAATTCACTATTCCATAAATATTTACAATTGGCCCTTGAACGATATGGGTTTGGATGGAGTAGGTCCACTTATATTGGGATCTTTTTTCAAAAGTAAATACTACAGTACTACACCATCCTTGGACATAGAGGGCCAACTATAAATTCTACTCAGATTTTCGAATGAGCAGAGGGTCAGCCCCCCTAATGCCCGTGTTGTTCAAGGGTCTACTGTACTGAATAACTTCTATGTGTAAAGATTTACAGGGGAAAATAAAGGCTATGTAAGACCTAGTCTATGCCTTCATGGAGCTTTCAATCTACAAGGGGAAGAAAGACTGTATATAAATATCTCTATTAGGTGACATGTGCAGCTCCTTTTAAAAAGACTAGTGATTAATGACCTAGCAATTCTTATTACTTCCCAATCAACTGTGAAAAACTCTGATGGCTTCCAAAAAACTGTCACTTCCTAAGATATGATTTAACAACATGCATTTCTTGAAAGTCCTGAAAGCCACATTTAGGAGTGGGTGAGTAGAGAAATGTGGAGTTAGTCCTGACTTATTAAAATGTTTTTCAAATTTCAAGACATTCTATACTTGTTAAAATGTTTTTCAATGGAAGAAACACCTTGGAAACATTTATTAAACCTATCTCTGCACAAATTTTATGGTCAGTGGAATGATTTTGAATGTATCAGCTTGCCGAAAAAAGAGAAGGAAGGAAAAAGAAAAATAGGTACTGACGTATCCATGCCTAGGGTTCTAAACTTGACCATGCATTAGAAACACCTAGGGAATTTTTTTTTCCTTTTTTTTTTTTTTTGGCCACGCCACGCAGCATGCGGGATCTTAGTTCCCTGACCAGGGCTCGAACCCGAGCCCCCTGCATTGGGAACAGGGAGTCTTAACTACTGGACCGCCAGGGAAGTCCCTCCCTAGGGAATTTTTTTAAATACATAGTCCTGTCCCTCATCCCCACCCCAGCCCTACTCAGAGGGTTTGAGCCCAGAAATTTGCATCTTCAAAGCTCCTCAGGAGACTCTGATGCACTGCCAGGTTTGAGAACCAAGGTCAGATCATTTAGATCATTCACTACCCCCAACCCCACAAGAATTTCTGTATCACAGAATAGCAAAATAACTCACTGATTTATTGCTAAAAATAGATTTCCTGAGGTTAGCAGGTTACTTTTAAATAAAATTTACTATACAATTGGGTTGTACTTTAAGTGACTTACGCACAGCTTATAATGCATTGGTGTCCCTTGCATATACAATACTTATGTCCATTTTCTAAGACTTGGAGCATAATTTTTAATTACTTTAAATGATTAGAGATTTATAGTTCCTATCACTTTGCTTTTATGCCACATTGTTGGTTATTGCTATGATTTATTTGACGCGGAGACTCTGGTCAGGTACACAGCCCCCAATTATAATATTGTTCCTGTAGGATAATATGATCCATTTATGACACAGTTTCCAGGAACATCATGGTGGTAAAAAATCAGGGCCTGCCTGTACAAGTGTAGCTCAGTTTTCACAAAAGGTATGTTCCTGAAAAGTGGTATAAACTGAATTTCTATCAGTCAAGTCATTTAGAAGCTACCAAGGATTTGCTTAACATAAAAGGAACTCTTTGGTAAAGAAAGGAATAATTTTAGAAATTTAAAGCTTATTTTATTTGCTCTGAAATTTTCAATTTAATACATGGAAAGATATTAAAACAGGGCACACTAATGTTTAAGTAAAAGCTAGTCCAGGCTACAGTACAAATGGTATTTCTCTTGAATATCAAACTGCAGATCATATACTTTGGAGCCAAAAGCTCATTGAATCTCCAGTCCAAGGAGGTTATCTTTTGTAGTGTTGGTGCATTAATCTAGCAAAGAATGTGGATGGCAAGTCTGTTTCTTTGTACTCTAAGATTTAAAGGGATCAGAGCACAGACAAATGCTCACACAATGTTCCTGTGAGTAAGTGAAAATGGCAGGTGTGAGGGTCCTCCTTTTTCAGAATCAGAAATATAAGCAGAGGTTGATCTGTGTAGCTTAAATGGTGAGGACTTCTGAACTGCAGACGGTAAACTAAATATATGAACCAACTGAATAACAAAAATTATTTGCTCTAAAGAATGCTGCTCAAACAAGCCATTTCCTAGGACAGAGACGGAAAGATTGTCAGAAAAGCCATGCCAAAGTACTTTGTAAACTCTTAAATACTATGCAAATATAGGAAGCAAAGTTCTCAGTAGAGAGTGAGGATGGGGGTAGTGGTGTTGGGGGTTTAGGGAGAGACAGTATATGAAAAAGCATCTAGAAAAGGGAGGGAGGAAATGGACTGGGAGGGTAACGTTAACGGTCTAACTTGAGCTCTGTCGTCACGAATTTAAGGTGAGACCAGGTCATGTGTTTTTCTGTAGCTTCTTTAACTGCATGGGTACAAGCACCAAGTAGGGAGTTACTAGGAGTGAGATTTTACCAAGTGCATAAAAAGAAGTGAGAGGAGGAAAGGGAGTTAAGGGTATATGCATGTCAGAGGCCTGAATTAGAGTGGTGGCACTAGAAATAGAAAAGGATAAGACTGAGATATCCCCTGAAGATCAGATTAATACGATTTAGCTAAGGAGCATAAGAGGCTCAAAAATGCCTCAACATAGGTTTAAGTCAGGCAATGGCATCTGAACACTTGCTGGGCACAGAGTACTGCACAGGTGAGATTTTAGAGCTCAGCTGTAGTCTAAATTTCCTCAGGTAGGTCAGAGCTACCTGAGATGCACAGACAAGGCATATACCTGGCAAACAGTGGGCTAGGGAAATTAGGAGAGGAAGGCAAAAGTAATTTTGCCTAAATTGGCAATAGGTTTGATGGTGGTGTAGGGAGCAGAATTTGCTACCCCAAAGTCTCTTCGGAATATTAATTATTTTCAGTGGGTTATTTTCTAAGAAACAGCAGAAGTGAAAAACTGAAAACAAAGTAGGAGTTAGCCTTTTGTAAGAAACATTTACATTTGTAAGGGAAATCTCCACTTACAAGGTTATCTCCCTGGCAGTTCCAGGAAGAGGAGGACCACCAAATCTCTAGAAACTCTTATCAATGGAGAAAGCAGGACTTAAGTTTGCATCACAATCACCCTTGTTTGCTGTGCTTTTCCTGGTAACCTCCCATAACTTACTCTCCCCACCTTCAACATTTTCTTTAGCTGAGGATGGTATTTAAGGTGAGGGCTTTGGCCATTTTGGTGAGTTATCTGCTTGCCTAGGTCTCTCCCATGTGTCCACTGAAGAAAAATGCATGACATAAAAGTTGTGAGGTACATTTTATTTGGGGACTTTACTGAGGACTATAAACAGCCTCTCAGATAGCTCTGAGGAACTGTTCCGAAGAAGTAAGGGAGGAGCCAGGATGTATAGGAGTTTTTTGCTGAAAACAAAAACAAAAACATGTAATCGAACATCAAAAGATGACTGCTAATCACAAAAACAAGACACTCAAGTTAATGATTTTAGTGCTTTTCTAGGTATGGGAAGATGCAAGAGTCTGGGCTCATTGAAATTATTCCTTTGATATGCATCTTTACTATCTAGGGCCAGTATCCTGTTTTTCTCCATCTGAATTCCCCTCAAGGCACACCGTGGGGGTAGCTGGGGGCGTGCAGACTGCAGTGGCTGCTGGCTTGATGCGGACAACATTCATTGTTTGCTGGAATGGCAGGCAACATTCTCTGTTTACAGAAATGGCAGGCAACATTTTTTTTTGTCCGCACATGTATACATGTTATTAAACTTTGATTTTCTCCTGTGAATATGTCTCATGTCAATTTTAATTCTTAGACCAGCCAGAAGAACCTAGAAGGGTAGAGGAAAATTTCTTCTTCCCCGACAGTGGGCAAAGAGGTCAGTGGACAGTGGAGGAGACTATCACCTAGCAATGAGATGGAGAGGCAGAATGGACTCCTAGGACAGGATCAGTAATGAAGACTGGAATCATGGGTCAGGGAACAAGTATTTTATTGTGTGTGATTATGCTTGTTTCCTCTCACCCCCCTAAACTTTGCAGCATAATTTAAATCACAAAGAGCAATATATGCTCTAGTGATGTAAATAATGGTGAACCGTCTTAAGATATCCCACAGGCATACACACACAACTGGAATGAATTCAGACACATGAGGAAAGTATGTGGTCAAAAAATTTTCAAATTTATCCAAAAGTGGTCACTAAAGGTAGGTATTACCATGCTAACAAGGAAACAGTGCAGAACAGAAGACAAAACTGGGGTGTCTGAACACCTGGCTGCTAGTCCAAGTTGAGCAATCTGAGTTTCACTTTCATCATCTGTAAAAGAAGGTAAATGACACCCTCCCTACACAATCATAAGGTCTGTGCATAGGAATGTAAGATTCTTGAGGGCAGGGGCCTTTACTGTCTTGTTTGATACTGTATATCTAGCACTTAACCTGGCACATAGCAGGTGCTTATGAATATTTGTTAAGTGAATGAGTATAGGAGAGTGATTTTATATCTGAGAATTCTACACAAATCTCAAGTATGGATTTCTCTTCTTAACAATAATTCATATGAAATGAAAGCTGTTTCTATGATTATAACAATATAAAATTCTCTAACATTTTGATATAACATCTTTAAGCACTATATCTTATTTCTTTCTTATGAGATAGCTACGGACTGGCAGTAGCTCAGCAAGGACAGTTGGAAAGTTTAAGCAGTTAATTCTAAAATTATTTCCTGGACCAGCTCCATGGAGGCCAGAGGCAAAAGGTCAAAGACAAGAATGATGAACTTTTTCAACAGTGAACCTACTTTCTATTGAGAATATTTAAGCTGGAAGCCTGCTAAAAAAAAAGGCAAGAGGAAGGACTGTGGAGTCACATATAAAATATATTGAGAAGTTTAAAAGCTCTTTTCGTTACCTGCACCAAAAACATCTCCCTGCTGTCCCTAATGAGCCCTTTACCTTTTGTACTTTCCCTTTACCTCCAGTCAATATCATGTACTATAATTTCTGTCTTCTCTGGTCCATCAGTCTTTTACATGTATAGTTATATATTAATTTTAATAAATTTTTACATTTAACTTAATTTTAGTATTTAAAAATTGTACCTTTAGGGCTTCCCTGGTGGCGCAGTGGTTGAGAGTCCGCCTGCCGATGCATGGGACACGGGTTCGTGCCCCGGTCCGGGAAGATCCCACATGCCGCGGAGCGGCTGGGCCTGTGAACCATGGCCGCTGAGCCTGCGCGTCCAGAGCCTGTGCTCCGCAACGGGAGAGGCCACAACAGTGAGAGGCCCACGTAACGCAAAAAAAAAAAAAAAAAAAATTGTACCTTTACACTGTATATATTACCCCTCAAATTCTCTGTTGAATGAATAAATGGATGAACTTCATCAAGACTCCAGTATAGGGCTTCCCTGGTGGAGCAGTGGTTGAGAGTCCGCCTGCCGATGCAGGGGACACGGGTTCATGCCCCAGTCCGGTAAGATCCCACATGCCGCGGAGCGGCTGGGCCCATGAGCCATGGCCGCTGAGCCTGCGCGCCCGGAGCCTGTGCTCCGCAAGGGAAGAGGCCACAACAGTGAGAGGCCCGCGTACCGCAAAGGAAAAAAAAAAAAAGACACCAGTATATTGAGCCTGTTCTCACCTCTTCCTGTCTTCTTTTCCCTCCCTATCCAGTATATTAAATGGCCTACCATTATAATCACTTCCTCAGTGTCCTTGCCTTTCTCACCTGGCCAGTAAACTAGTCTGGCAAATCCTTGATCCTGGATAAATTCAACTATTGGTAAATAGTTCTGGATTTGCACCTGAGCAGCTGCATGTTTACAGAAGAAATCACACAATCCTACTGACAGGTTGCACTTTAATTCATTATCACAGACCTCAAACAATATTAAATGCTGCCTGTTTGAAATCTACTACCTTTCTCAATTAAGCTTATTTTCCAGGACAATTATTTTACATCTTTTTTTCTCTCCTCAAACCTCTCCTACCATTCTCCTCTGCCTTCTATCCAATGATCTTGCCCCATACTTCATTGAAAAAAGTACCTTCAGAGGTGGGCATGTCCCCTCTTCCCACCACTAAATTTATCAGCAGATCTCCATCTGAGCACATTTTCTCCTTTTTCCTGTTATAGTAGATAAAGTTCTCTCTCTCTCAAAGGCTAAACCTTCCACTTGTACTACGTATCCCATTCTTCTCCCCATGCCACCTTCACTGCCTTGGTTATCCCACATCATCAATCTCTCCTTCTCTGTAAATTAATCTCAGACACTAACGTAAAAATCCAAACTCCTTGTCCCCACCAACCTCCCATTTACTCACAGTATGCTCTAGTCCCACTGGTATCCTCTTGTACCTGAACATGCCAAACTCTTTCCTGTCTTAGGAGTTTACAGAATCCAAACTCTGCTGCTAACTTTGGTCAGGAAGACATGGACCTTCCTGCCTTTACAACCTCATCTTGCATGACTTTCCACCTTACTCACTATGTCCAGGTCACACTGCTCCTTTTTCAGTTCTGTCAACATTCCAAGATCTTCCTTGCTTTACAACCTCCACCCAAGCTTTCTTACTACCCTATTGGAGGTATGGGACCCTCCAATCCTCTTCTCATGCTATATCTCAGTGTCAATGCTACCTCTTCAGCGAGGCCTTTTCCGTTCACTCTAATTAAAGAAGGTCCTCCCCTGTTATTCTCTCACGGTACACTTCATGGCTCTTTGTAAACATACACTTACTTATATACTGATTGTCTCTGCCATTAGACTATAATTTACATCAGGGCCGGGACACTATCTATTTTGTTTACTGTCATATACCCAGCATCTAATACACAATACCTTATATAAACTAGTAACTCAAACACATCTTTGAAAGGAATGAATGAATAAACATTCATCATTTCCTTTTGAACTTGCCAATAACCTATGCAATAAGGAGAGTCACACAGCAGGTAGTAAAACCAAAGTCTTCTTACTCCAAATCCAATGCTCTTGTATTACACTACCTCATCAAACAGGGAGTGTTCTTTGTTTTATGAACACAAATACCATAATAAACTCATTAAGTCACATTTCCTATAAAGATGTGGCAACCTCAACTCCACATCTTTGACTTTAAGAATTTCTCTGAGGTAAGCACTACTCTTTCCTCACCCTCGGGGGTGGGGGGGGTGAAGACTGTATTTCATGTAGTACAAGGAGACAAAGGAAACAGGTTTGGGTATTCACTTGCTTATTTCATAGCATGTAACGTGATTCTACTGGGAAGCTTGCTATATAAAGAAATAATAGCCCTACCTTATAAATCTGTCAGTAAGTAGGTTCCCAGTATCTAGTCCCCAGATAGATATTAGAATTGCATTGCTTAGACAAGTTAATAGAGTTACCAGTTTCCTATTGACCCTGACAACTGGACTAAATAGACAAGACAGGATATAATTTACAAAGCCTCACATTTATATGCACTAAAAATTTACTGAAACCATTTCAGGAACTATTGTATGCAGTATCTAATATTCTATTGCATAAGAATTCAAAATATGACTCTTTGTGTTGTCATATGTGTTTTGATGCATTTTATACAAAAATGTAATAGCTATTATTTGTTGAGAGCGTACTATGTACTAGGCATTATTACAGGCACAGGGGATACAGTGGAAAAGAAATAGTTCTTGCTCACGTTGAAACTTACATATTTTAGCTTCCTCAGGTTCTTCACTAGGTTTTAGATTTTCCCCAATAACATTTTTACTAAGGTTGAAAACAGAAGGAGAAAGACATTTATTAAGGGTATCCACAATTCTGACACCAGAGTGTATGGGTTCTTTCTCCAAACCAAGCAATTTTCTGACACCACCTGGGTGCCCTATAATTTAACTCACTTCTAACACTATACTTGGAGAAAACATCAGATGCCACACGTTAAGGGCTCAGTCCTATAAGACTGTGCCCCGCACTGCTTTCAGAGGCCAATTATAAGTTCAGGTTCCCACCTGTACTTCTAACCCTAACAGCTATACATTGGCGATTCCAAGGACCTCCTCCTTGGGTTAGATTAATATCCTACATTGGCTCACAAAACTCAGAGAAACATTTCACTTACTAGATTATCATTTTTGTTTGTTTGTGAGTTTTTTCTTTTCTTTTGTTTTATTTTATTTATTTATTTATTTTTGGCCACATTGGATCTTTGTTGTTGCGTGTGGGCTTTCTCTAGTTGCAGCCAGCGGGGGCTGCTCTTCGTTGTGGTGCGCGGGCTTCTCATTGCGGTGGCTTCTCTTGTTGCACAGCACGGGCTCTAGGCACATGGACTTCAGTAGTTGCAGCACGCAGGCTCAGTAGTTGTGGCACATGGGCCGTAGGGCACACGGGCTTCAGTAGTTGTGGCACACGGGCTCAGTAGTTGTGGCACACAGGCTTAGTTGCTCCGTGGCATGTGGGATCTTCCCAGACCAGGGCTCGAACCCGTGTCCCCTGCACTGGCATGCGGATTCTTAACCGCTGCACCACCAGGGAAGCCCTGTTTTCTTTTTTAAAAATATTAAAGTATATAGCTCAGGAACAGCCAGATGGAAGAGATTTATAGGGCAAAGAGCTTCCTTGCCCTCTTTGAGACACTCTCAGAATCTCCAATCTGGAAGCTCTCTGAACCCTGTCCTTTTTGGGGTTTTATGGAGACTTCATTACATGGTCATGGCTGATTAAATCATTGGCCATTGGTGATTGAACTTAATCTCCAGCCCCTCTCCCTTCCTAGGAGGCATGGAGGTGGGCCTGAAAGTGCCAATCTTCTAATCACTTGGTTGGCCCCACTGATAACCAGCCCCCATCCTTAGGTTACCTAGGGGCTTTCCAAAAGTCACCTCATTGACATAACAAAAGATACCTGATTGGCTCAACATTTAGGAAATTCCAACGGTTTTAGGAGCTGTGTGCCAGAAAGGAGGTGAAGATCAAATACATATTTCTTTTGAAAAATCCCAATATCACAATATCTTCAAGAATTCTGTATATGTCTAGCTTTCACCTCCCACTGCCATCTTCCAATTTCACGTAAGAGAACAGGCTTTGGAATCAGGGCTAGATTTCAGTCCCGGCTATGTCACTTATTAGCTTTGTGGCCACAGGTAAGTTAACCTCTCAGAACTTCAGTTTCTTCTTCTGTGTGGTCTTCATGCTGCAGCCACAGTACTATTTACTATTTCAAAACTCAAATTTGATCAAGTCCCTGCCTTACCTAAAAACCCTTCAATAGTTTTTCCCATTACCCTCAAAATGGCGACCAAAGTTCTCCCTCCTCAAGGCTTCCAAAGGCCCTGCACAGTCTCCTGTCTGCCTACCTGTCTGACCTCTTCTCATACCATGTTACCTCTTACCTTCTCTCATCCAGCTACTCTGACCTTCTTTCAGTCTCTTACATTAGGGTTACCAGACTTAGCAAATAAAAATACACAATGCTCAGTTAAATATGAATTTTTGATAAACATCAACTTTTTTTAGTAGAAGTATGTCCTCAATATTATATGATATATTGTAATTTCTACTAAAAAATTATTCAGTTTACCTGAAATTCAAAGTTAACTGAGCACTCAGTGTTTTATCTGCAATTCTACTTAAATGTGCCATCTCCCTCCTATCCCAGGGCCTTTGCACATGTTCTTTTGGCTCCCTGAGATGCTCTTTCCTCACCCTCCTACTGACAGAGCTGGTACAAGGAATACATGAAGCAAGATTTATAAAATGTCTATCACAGTACTTAGCACAAAGAAAATACTCAACAAATAGTATAAGTAATAATCCAAAGCTTTCTACTCATGGCTTATCTTTTATACTATACGAATTTTGGCAGCATCTACATTTTGTCATTTTAAATAAGTCATTCTCAATGCTCTTGGGTTTTTTACAAGACAGCTGGTAAATAGCAATACAGATACATAACATATAGTATTTCCCTTACCAAGTACTTTAACATATGTGATTTCAATTTGGTCTTCACAATAATTCTGTAACATAAGTAAACATTCGTAGTATGATGAAGGAATAACCAAGTAACTTCTAACTCACAAAACTGATAAATAGTAAAATCAGTAATCAAACCTAGGCCATCTAGTCTCAAAAACTAAAATTTTGCAGTTACATGGTATTGCCTCCCCACCCATTATCAGTCTGTGGCAGATCTATACTACTACGACTACTAACAGCAATAATAACAGTAGTCAACAGTAATAACCACAACAGCTAACACTTATTGAACACTTTCTGTGAACTTTTCTAAGGGCTTTGCATGTGTTATTTTATTCTCATAACTACCTTATGAGGTAGATAGCCTGTTATTATTCCCACTTCTCATATAAACTTTAAGCCTAGGTTTCCTTAAGTAACTTGTTCAAGGTCACAAAGCTAGTGTCAGAACAAGGATTCAAAGCCATGCAGTTCAGCTCTGAAGTCTGAGCTCTTGTCCTCTCACAGTCCACATGGAAAGCACCCACGGAAGTCCTGCCATAACTCTTTCTACACCATTATCAATGCACGTGCATACATCTGAGCAACAGCCTATCTTTCTATGAAGATGGCACCAATCCCAGGTCTGCTATTTACTGTCTGTTATTTAATCTCTCGGAGCTTGTTTCCTCATCTGTAAAATGGGGGTATCTACTTTGCAGGGAAATTGTGAAGACTAAATTAGAATATATGTAAATCTCTTAGTCCAATGGTTGGCACTTAGCACATGGTAGACCCTCTAATCCCCCTGACAGGCCTGGTATTAGTGCAGAGTAGTTACAGAATCATGGTGATACTGATTTTGTTCCTTTCAGACCTAAGAAGCTGCCTGCCAGATGCCTGCTTTCCCCCTCCGCTTTACCATAAACCCCTCATTTTCTCCTTTGACATCCTAGGAACAGTGTTCATCTAGCCTTTATCTCTGGGTGCCAGATATAAGGGAGCCAGTCTCCACAATTTAGGAGTAGGGAAGATGGCTGTGCTTTCTTGTGTGTCCCCCAGTTGAGAGCCATTCAATTCATGGTAACTCCATACCGACACCAACCTGTGGCTTGTATCTGAAGAGAGACCCACCCAATTAGAGTACCTGTTTAATATTCACCATTTAATTTATTCATAGGAGTTATGCAATTAATATGAATATTTTAAATAACTATCATTTCTCCCACACTTTTTTTTTTGTGTGTGGTACGCAGGCCTCTCACTGCTGTGGCCCCTCTCGCTGCAGAGCACAGGCTCTGGACGCGCAGGCCCAGCGTCCATGGCTCATGGGCCCAGCCGCTCCGCGGCATGTGGGATCCTCCCGGACCAGGGCATGACCCCACGTCCCCTGCATCGGCAGGCAGACTCCCAACCACTGCGCCACCAGGGAAGCCCTCTCACACACTTTTTGCCAGGCAGTATGCTGAATGTTTTACATATATTATTTCATTGAATTCTTCAAAAGTCTTCTGAAAGAAGTTATTGCTTATTTATTCAACAGTGAATATTATGGATTATAAATTAATTATTGATTGATTGTTCTAAATACAAAGAATATAATAATAAACAAAAGGGACTAAAATTTCTGCCCTCATGGAGTTTACTTTCTACTGTGGGGAGATATCAGAATGCTTGAGTAACCCACTGATTATCACCTAGTAAGTAACAAAGCCAAGATTCAAAAGCAGATCTATAAATGAAATAGAACGCCTAGAAATAAATCCTCGCATATAGAGTCAACTGATTTTTGACAAGGGTGCCAAAACCATCCTGGGGAAAGGACAGTCTTTTTAACAAATGGAAAACTGGGGGCTTCCCTGATGGCACAGTGGTTAAGAATCCACCTGCCAATGCTGGGGACATGGGCTTGAGCCCTGGTCCGGGAAGATCCCACATGCCATGAAACAACTAAGCCTGCGCACCACAACTACTGAGCCTGTGCTCTAGAGCCCGTGGGCCACAACTACTGAGCCTGTGCGCCTCAACTACTGAAGCCTGCGCACCTAGAGCCCACGCTCCACAACAAGAGAAACCACTGCAATGAGGAGCCCACACACCGCAACAAAGAGCAGCTCCCACTCGCCACAACTAGAGAAAGCCCGTGTGCAGCAACGAAGACCCAACGCAGCCAAAAATAAATTTAAAAATAAAATAAATTTATAAGAAAAAAATGGAAAACTGGATATCCATATACAAAATAATGAAGTTAGACACTTACTTTATAGCATATAGAAAAAATTAACTCAAAATGGAGCAAAGGCCTAAGTGTAAGAGCTAAAACTATAAAACTTTTAGATGAAAACACAGGAGAAAAGTTTCATGACATTGGATTTGGCAATGATTTCTTGGCTATGACACCAGAAGCATTGTCAACAAAAGAAAAAGATAAATAAATTAGACTACATCAAAATTAAAAACTGCTCATAAAAGGACACTAAAAACAGAATAAGGCAATCCACAGAATGGGAAAAAATATTTGCAAATCATATATCTGATTATAGGAGTAAATATCCAAAATATATAAAGAATTCTTACAACTAACAAGCAAAAACACCAAAAAACCAATTAAAAAATGACCAAAGAACTTGAATAGACATTTCTCCAAAGAAGATATTACAAGTGACCAAGAAGCACAAGAGATGATGGCTCAATGTGCCACTAATAATTAAGGAAATGCAAATCGAAACCATGAGGAGATACCACTTCACACACATTAGAATGACTACTGTCAAAAAAAAAGAAAGAAAAAGAAAGTAACAAGTGTTGGCAAAGATATAGAGAAATTGGAGCCCTTGTGCACTGGGGGTAGGAATATAAAATAGTGCAGCTGCTAGGGAAAAAATTAAAAATAGAATTACCATATGATCCAGCATTTCCACTTCTGGGTATATACCCAAAAGGATTAAAAGCAGGGACTCAAATAAATATTTGTACACCTATATTCATAGCAGCATTATTCACAATAGCCTAAAGATGGAAGCAATCTAAGTGTCTATCAGTGGATGAACAAACAAATGTAGTATATACATACAACAGAATATTATTCAGCCTTAAAAAGGAATAAAATTTTGATGCATACTACAACAAGGATGAACCTTGAGGACAATATGCTAAGTGAAATAAGCCAGTCACAAAGGGACAAATACTGTATGATTCCACTGATATGAGGTATCTAAAGTAGTCAAACTCACAGAAACAAAGTAGAACGATGGTTGTCTGGGAGGAGGGGACAATGGGGAGCTATTGTTTAATGGGTCCAAAGTTTCAATTTGCGGGGATGAAGACATTCTGGAAGTGAATAGTGATGATGGTTGCACATTGTGAATGCACTTAATGCCACTGGATTGTATACCTAAAATTGGTTAGAATGGTAAATTTTATGTTATGTGTATTTTACTACAATAAAAAAATAAACAAAAAAGCAGATCTACGACTCTTCTACCTATATCTTATCTACTATAGTACCATGCCCAGTAGTTGCTGCTTAGACTTAGTCCAGAGAACTTTCGGTTCAGTACATTCAGGTTCAAATGTAAAATTGTGGTGAAGCCATAAAAAGCACACAGAGCACTTGGCATCACCACAATACTATTTGTGAAAATCATTTACTTCGTTATCAAGCCCCAATGCATTACTGAAAACCAATTTTAAATGAGCCAGGCTGAATAAAAACCCTTATTGCAAATAGAAAAATAGCTAACTCAACTGTAAATGATTATCAGAAGTTGTTTTTAAAACAATTCCCTCAAACTGGGGTTAAAACCTGTTACATGAGTTTCCTAATCTAGCAAACAGTCATATTACAAATACTGAACTATTCATGAACTTCTCTTGCTTGTAAGCCACAGACCCATCAGATGGAAACACTGGCTGTTTCTGGTACATCATGATTATTTTTTGTCTTCTCTCCTTTTTTGTTTAATTCATTGGCAAACTGTCAACATTTTTTGGTGGTGGGGAGGGAGAACTACAGTATTTCTTAAATTAAGAATCAAAAGTGAAATAGTTTTCAGAAAAAAAAGTGCTTTTTGGTTTGTATTGATTTTTGGAAGGGGAGGCAGAACCTAAAGTACTAAGACAATAGAAATATTTTTTAAACTAAATCCCATGTGATAGCTGTAACCATCATATTACAGGCAAATGTTGTCTAACGTTGGAAATGTGCCACTTTACACTATTGGTAGCCTTTTTTCATTACCACCATCACCACCACCACCACAACCACTACCAAATTTCATCTAATCAAGACTGACCAAGATTTTCCCCCTTTGCTTTTTCACCGTCTCTTTAGTACAGCACAATGATAATTAAAATAACACTACTACTACTACTGCTAGCTAACATTTAGTGAGCACTTACTATATGCCAGGCACTGTGCTATAAGGTTGAAATGCATTTCCTCTTTGATTCCCATAAAAGCTTTATAGAGTAGGTATCTTATTATTTTTTATTTTATACATGAGGAAATGGAGAAGAGTAGTAGGAGATTAGTAGTAAATGGCAGAGCTGGGATTCAAATCCTGCCAAGCCCATGTACCTAAGTACCACGTAAACTACCTCCCCACAATACTCCACTTAGAATGAAAAAATCTTTTTACAACACTATGTTCCAACCTCAGTCTTCAGATTTTATATCCACGAATCCATTACAGAATTCAAGCTCATTAATTAAGCAGCCAGAAACAGTGTAACTCATCTATCTATCTGATATGGGTCTTTCCCAAAGCAGCTGGCTCACCACTCCTTTAGCCCAGATCCTAGGAGCAACTCAAGAGTCTGTTCTCTAATTCCTTCTTTTCTTTGACTCCATGCCAGAAAAAGTGCTCAGTTCTCTGAAGACTGAAACCTCCCATGTGTTAGTGGAAGGCAATGAGAAAACAAAGTTCTACATATAGAATTGCCCCTTAGTCAATCATTTCCTAGTTTATTTCTTCTCTATGTTGAAGTACACCTGTAGACTACTTGGCATGCATAATTTCTGCACTTTTGTATACTGTATGTTCTTTATACTTTTTCATCCCATCCACATTGAATATCCTTGAGCGACCATTTGTCACTAATGCTTTAGAATTGACCTGCTTTAAGGCAGAGGGCCTGGACAAGACAGTCTCTTCAAATTCTCCTCGGTTCTACTATTGCGTGATCTCCCAGGGCAATGCTAAAAAATTGCTGATTGAAAAGTTTGTTTGTCCCATCCTTCCAGTCCCTTGTCCCACATGTAACAATGCCACAACCTTGTAACAGCCTACTAAAGCAAAATGGAAAAAGTGAGATGGTATGTCTGACAGAGCACAGTTCATCTTCTTTCGTTCACCTCACACAAGCCCAGGTCCCACCAAGAACAGAATCCTCTTAATAAATGAATAGCTATGGTAACAAAAAGCTACAGTCTCAAAAGAGAACAATTTCCCTGAGCATTATTCTGCCCGGGGATGAACATTATTTTGCCTAGGAATTCATAATAAAGTATCACACTCTCATTCTTTCCTTCAAAAGTTTGAGCAACAACAACAAAACAAGTCTGTGCAACTGTGTGTACAACATCATTCTAGGTGCTAAAGATCTTAAGTCATATAAGACAGGGTTTAGTAGAAAAGGCAGATTGATTAAATAACATTCATAGTGTACGGTATATTATAGTTAAGTGCAGTGACAGGACTAAGCCTAGAATTCTATGAGAACACAAAAGAGCATCTATTTTAGACTTGGCAAAAAGTAATCAGGGAAAACTTTTTGGAGTAGGTGACATTTAAACTGAGGTTCGGGGGAAAAAGGTAGAAGTTAAACTAAACTGGAGTGAGGGTGGCATTTGAGGCAGTAAGAAATGAGAGGAGAGATTGAAGAACCATTAAAGGGAGACTCTATGGGACTTGGCGTTATAATTTGGGTGGGGAAAGAGTGAGAGGAGGAATTTAGAACACACATTTCTGGCTTGGATAAATAAATGGACAATAGTGCTACTCACTGAGATAGTAAACAGGGGAGGAGGAGCAAGTTTGGGATGGAAAGAAGATACATGCAGTTTGGGATAAGCTGATTTTATTTTTTTTAAGATTTATTTATTATTTTATTTACTTATTTTTTTGGTTGCGTCAGGTCTTAGTTACGACACGTGGGATCTTTGTTGAGGCATGCGAGCTCTTCATTGCAGCACGCAGGTTTCTCTCTAGTTGTGGCACACAGGTTTTCTCTCTCTAGTTGTGGTGTGAGGGCTCCAGGGCGCGTGGGCTCTGTGGTTGTGGCGTGTGGGTTCCAGAGCGCATGGGCTCTGTAGTTTGCAGCACACAGACTCTCTAGTTGAGGCACAGGAGCTCAGTAGTTGTGGCGCACGGGTCTAGTTGCCAAGCGGCATGTGGGATGTTAGTTCCCCGACCAGGGACCGAACCCACATCCCCTGCATTGTAAGGCGATCCTTTACCACTGGAC
This sequence comes from Aethalodelphis obliquidens, assembly GCF_003676395.1. Lineage (NCBI taxonomy): Eukaryota > Metazoa > Chordata > Mammalia > Artiodactyla > Delphinidae > Aethalodelphis > Aethalodelphis obliquidens. The sequence continues at coordinate 5,526,519 of NW_020838029.1, read as the reverse complement.
CGCCAGGAAGTCCTGGATAAGCTGATTTTAAACTGCCTTTGGGAACCAAAAGGAATTACAGAAGAAATTATACTGGAGCTCAGTGGGTATGGAGTAAAAACAAAACGGTATGGACTGCAATCTTGATTTCAAAGTCATTCCCACTTAGATGGTGGTAATTAGAGCCATGATTTTTAAAGAGGTCACGCTGGGAGAATGTATAGAATAACAAGAGAAAAAGGGCCAAGAATGGAGACCTAGGGCTTCCCTGGTGGCGCAGTGGTTGAGAATCTGCCTGCCAATGCAGGGTACACGGGTTCAAGCCCTGGTCTGGGAAGATCCCACATGCCGTGGAGCAACTAGGCCCATGAGCCACAACTACTGAGCCTGCGCGTCTGGAGCCTGTGCTCTGCAACAAGAGAGGCCGTGATAATGAGAGGTCCGCACACCGCGATGAAGAGTGGCCCCCGCTTGCTGCAACTAGAGAAAGTCCTCACACAGAAACGAAGACCCAACACAGCCCAAAAAAATTAATTAATTAATTAATTAAAAATTTTAAAAAAACAAGAATGGAGACCTAGGGAATGTCAACATTTTTTAAAGAGATTAGCAGAAAAGAGGATCTTCTAAAAGAACCTGAGAAAGAACAGCTAGAGAGGTAGGAAAACAAACAAGAAAGCCCACTGCCATAGAAACAGAAGAGAGAGTTTAAAGAATAAAAGACTACATGACTTCGCTGGTGGTCCAGTGGCTAAGACTCCGTGCTCCCAATGCAGAGGGCCACAGTTTGATCCCTGGTCAGGAAACTAGATCCCACATGCTTCAACTAAGAGTCTGCATGCCACAACTAAAGATCCTGAATGCCACAACTAAAGATCCTGCATGCCGCAGCTAAAGATACTGCATTCCACAATGAAGACCCAGCACAGCCAATTAAATAAATAAATAAATATTTAAAAAGAAAAAAAAAGACACAGAGAATGGGAAGGGATATTTGCAAATCACATCTCTGATAAGGGTTCAGTATCTAGAAAACATCAGAAACTCCTACAATTCAACAATAAAAAGACATATAATGCAATTTAGAATGGGCAAAGGATTTGAATAGATATTTCTCCAAAGAAGATATACAAATGACCAATAAGCATATGAAAAGATGCTCAATGTCCTTAGTCTTTAGGGAAATGCAAATCAAAATAACAATTAGATACCACTTCACACCCATTAGGATGGATATAATCAAAAAGACAAGTTTTGGTAAGGATGTGAAGAAATTGGAATTCTCTCTCACACACTGATAATGAGAATGTAAAATGGTTCAGTAACTGTGGAAAACAGTTTGGCAGTTCTGCAAAAAGTTAAACATAAAATTATCATATGACCCAGCAATTTCACTGTTAGGTATAGACTCAAAAGAAGTGAAAACAGGTATTCAAACAAAAACTTGTACACTATTGTTCACAGCAGCATTATTCGTTATTATAATGAATAATTATAATAATTATTCATTATTATTCCATTTGGTGGAAACGATCCAAATGTCCCTCAGTGGATGAATGGATAAACAAAAGTGGTATGTTGTTACAGTGGACTATTATTCAGCCATAAAAAGGAATGAAGTATCAATACAAGCTACAATAAGGATGAACATTGAAAATATTATGTTAGGGGCTTCCCTGGTGGCGCAGTGGTTGAGAGTCCGCCTGCCAATGCAGGGGACACGGGTTCGTGCCCCGGTCCAGGAAGATCCCACATGCTGTGGAGCGGCTGGGCCCGTGAACCATGGTCGCTGAGCCTGCGCGTCCGGAGCCTGTGCTCCGCAACGGGAGAGGCCACAACAGTGAGAGGCCTGCATACCACAAAAAAAAAAAAAAAAAAAGAAAATATTATGGTAAGTGAAAGAGGCCAGATACATATGAGTCCATTTATATGAACTATCTACAACAGGCAAATCCATAGAGACAGAAACTAGATTAGTGTTTGATAGGGCCCAGGGGGAGGGGGAACGGATAATGAACAGGGCTTCTTTTTGAGGATATGAAAAGATTCTGGAATTAGATAGTGGTAACGGTTACACAATTCTGTGACTATACTTTAAAACCAATAAATTGTACACTTTAAAAGGGTGAATTTTATGGTATGTGAATTATAACTCAATTACAAAATTTTAAAACAAAACTTTACATTCAATAAATATTCACTGAGGAACATTAATAAATGAAATATCTCTATCTTATCACCAGTAAATGTCAAATGACTTTCTCTACTTATAATTAAAAAATTTTTTAAATAACAAATAAAAAAGAGAATAAAGGTTTGGACAATATCAAACATGACAGAAAGTGAAACATGATTACAAGAACCCCATTAAATTTTGCAATGTAGGGTGGGATAGGGAGGGTGGAAGGGAGGGAGACGCAAGAGGGAAGAGATATGGGAACATATGTATATGTATAACTGGTTCACTTTGTTATAAAGCAGAAACTAACACCCCATTGTAAAGCAATTATACTCCAATAAAGATGTAAAAAAAAAAAAAGAGAATTTTGCAATGTGGAGGTCATTAGTGACCTTAGGAAAAATAGATTCAGTGATGAGGAGGGCACAAAAACCTAAACATAGGAAAATGAAGAATCAATGACTTTTACAACAGCCAGGACACAGAAGCAACCTAAATGTCCATCGACAGATGAATGGATAAAGAAGATGTGGTACATATATACAATGGAATATTAGCCATAAAATGGAACGAAATTGGGTCATTTGTAGAGACAAATGGACATAGAGACTGTCATACAGAGTGAAGTAAGCCAGAAAGAGAAAAACAAATATCGTATATTAACGCATATGTATGGAATCTAGAAAAATGGTAGAGATGAACCTATTTGCAAAGCAGAAATAGAGACACAGATGTAGAGAACAAACGTCTGGACACCAGGGCAGGAAAGGGGGTGGTGGGATGAATTGGGAGATTGGAATTGACATATATACACCATTAGGTATAAAAGAGATAACTAATGAGGACCTGCTCTATAGCACAAGAAACTCTACTTGGTGCTCTAAATGGGAAGGAAATCCAAAAAGGAGGGGATATGTGTATACACATGGCTGGTTTACTTCACTGTGCAGCAGGAGCTAGCACAACATTGTAAAGCAACTATACCCCAATTTAAAAAAAAGAATCAATGACTTGTTAACATGTAGACAGAAAGTTTATTCCATTCCTTTCAGAAGCTTGACTATTAAGAGAAATGAGAAACAGAGTAGTTTTGGTGAGATGTTGGATCAAAGAAAGTTCTTCCCTACCAAGGCGAGATGTGAACATGATTATATACTAAGAAGAAAAAGGCATTTGAGAGCGTTCAAAGATACAGGAGGGAAAGAAAATGACTGATATAGAAAGGATCATTGAAAAAGTGGGAGGGAGAGGATCCAAAGCCTAGGTGAAAGGACTGGTCTTGGACCAAAGGAACATACTTTCTCTATGGAGATAGGAAAATAAGAGTGGGTGCAAATGGAGTTCAGCCTGTATGTATTCCAGTGAGTGAGGGGAATAGAACACCTACAGTTTTGGGGGCTTTGTCAAGGCAGGGAGAACTAGGGACAAGGAGTCAAGAGACTTGAGGGTGATTCCAAGAGGGTGATTGGAGTGATAGGTAAAAGGATCTAGAGAGGTAAGATAAAAAGTCAAGCCAGATCCAAGAGAGAATGTAAGCTAGTTGACCTTACATCATGTGGCCACTGCTCTTCAGTTTTATTGGGGTAATAAAAAAGAAAGACCAGATCCTTTTGGCTTCTTTTGTGGAATACAGGCACCGGATTTCCCATACCACCAAAACTATCCAATAATGGAGACGGACTACTCCAAAAGGAAACTGCAGTACTATTAAGAAAAGGAAATGGAACCTGGGTAGCCAATAAATAACAAATGAATCATAATTTCATATCATATGGTGGCATACTATCACAAGAACTGTTGTTAGACAATATATAGACCAAATAAGCAAGGTCAACGGGCTCTAAGCTTCTACCCAAACACACCCTCCACTCTACTATCTCTAAGTCTTTGTTCATGCTGTTCCCTCTGCTCACAATGCTCATTTGCAATTTCAGCTTCTCTCTAATGTCAGGGACTTATTTTATCTTTCTATCTCCTACAATGCCATGTAGAGTGTCTGGCATGTCATAAATGCTGATTTGAGGTCAGATAAAATAAAAGAAAAATCACTAAGGGCTAAGTGATCAGGAAAGGCTTCACAGGAAAGAAATTTAAGCCTGTCCTTAAAGATGAGGAGTATTCTACCATCAAAAAGAGAATTTTAACAGGAGCGATGATACAAGTGACAATGAAAGTAGGAATATGCAGTAAGAAAACCAATCTATATATAACTGGTGGTTTCTATTATGAATAGTAGATAATGCTGGCAAACCAACATTGATGTGGGTCTTGAATGGCTAGCTAAAGCATTTGGACTATATTTATTATGCCAGTGATTCTCAAGGGGAGGAACAGGGTAAGAAGAAGGGGGAGGGGGAGCAATGGGGATTCAATTTAGCTGCAGTGATAAAATTGCTAGTGTTAGAAGAGATCTTATAGGTCACCAACTTCAATTTCCAACATTCTACAGGTAAGGAAATTGATAGCCAGAAAGGTGAAGTGACCTACCTAAGGTGACCCAACTTAACTAGGGAAGAACAACTAGACTCATACCTGGGACCAGAACCCCTGCCTCCCAATTTCCAGTCTAGTTCTCCTTCTACCACATACAGAAAGAAACTATCACATGGCCAGGCTGAAAGAAAGCATTTGCAAATATAAAAAAGAAGTACAAATAAAAGCATGTAACTTGAAGAATCGCAATGCCATCAACAATTCTTGTGAATTTTTGTCAACAGATGGGGCAAATACATGGACTATATAAGGTAACAATCAGAATAAAAGTTTTACACAATCAAGGAGACAAAAAGACATTTATCAATAAGCCCTCTAAATAATAACCGGACAGTTTTATATTTTTTACATATATTTGTATTTGATCCTCAGAAAAACATTGTGAAGGAGATAGGGAAAGTATTACCTTTCCCATTTTATAAATAAGGAAATTGGCTAAATGAAGAGCCAGAATTCATTCCAGTACTCTTTCCACAAGTTCCCGGACAATACAAATCTCTAAAACAGACCAAAACATGCATGAGGCAACTCTGGTTTCGAAGGTGGAAGCAAGACTTTGTGAATGAGTAGATAAAGGCAGGGGCTGAGGAGAAAATGAGTTAATTGAAAGTGTGAAAGAGTACTTTATGAAATAGTAGTACTACTTGGTCTTATGTTTTTATCCGTACGAACCGAGTAATTATTTGTTTAATTAAATAATTTAATGGCACAAATTTCAATCTATATACACATTGTCTGTGGTTGGTTATAATGTCATTATCCTCAGGTCACAAACCATATGCTTTGTGAGTCCTGCTAAAAGATGGGAAAAACTCTGAAATTTCTTTTACTGGCATGATGTCAAAAGGCAAAATTATATTAACTACACAGCTGTGATATATAACACAACGTTTCCCAATGAATAGAATTCTAGTGTTTAATAGTTAAATGCATACACACACAAACACAATCATTCTCTTGCTCTCTCTCTCTCTCTCTCTCTCTCACGTACACAAATACACACACATACGTACACTCACAACAGGTGCACACGCACCTAACCACAACTCTGGCTTTTCCCTAGGCCTTTATTACTGGAAACACTGGTATATTTCGTGTTATACAAGATATGGAGAGCCCTTGCCTTAAGTGCTTACCCATATTTACACATTAAATGAGATATTGTTAAAAATACAAACAAGGTCAAGGTTAGGGAACTCTGATATATGATGGAGAAGGGCCTTTGACTTGAAAGAAAAATACGGTATGGAGCCTCCCATGACCTGGCAAATCAGTTAGAATCTGAAGGCCAAGAAATTGAGGTACCTTTACTAGTATGTGGGGGAAATTAATTCCAAAGCCATTGTAAAGGCAAAAACTTGCTGGGTTGAGGAAATCAAGAAGTACATAGCAGGTCAAAGTGGAATATGAATGCCTGCTATATGGAAGGCTTTTAAAGATGTGAAGGAAGGAAAGGAACTACAGGTGGAGGCTCTAGGGTCCAATATGCCTTCTGTGAGGGTGTTTAACCTTAAGCAGGGCTCTAAAAGAAAAGAAGCCTTAGTGACAGACCCCATTAAAAATCACCCAATCCTTAAGGTAGCATGATATTCCCCTCAATAAATGAGTACAACTGTGTTTTAGAGTCCAATATTAGGGAGAATGTTTTAATATGTTAAGATTTACTTTCATATTTAACTAAAGGAGTACAGATCAGTATTGTAGAAGATACAAAGAAGTATAACACTCAGTCTCTGCCTTCGAAAACCTTCCCATCTATTTGAGGGAACAAGATAACCTACAACATAACGTAGTGTCAAATGAGGGGTTTAGAGAAGTGCTGAGATGGGTAGGCAAGGAAGAATTCACTTTAGTGGTAAGGTTTAAGTTGAGCTGTGAAGACCTGAAGGGATCGGAGAGGCAGGTTGGAAGAAAGGACATTCCACTTTGGGGAATGGGTAAACAAAGGCCAGAATGTGAGAGACCTATGAATGGACCAGTCTGGATGGAACAGGATTCAGATGCAGAGTAGCAAGAAGAGTGGCAGAGCAGCTCAAGCCCGAATACAGAGGGGCTTAGAATGCCAGGTTAAGAAGTTTGAAGAGTGGCAGTATGGAGACACAAAAGATTTCTGAGGAGGGGGTGACATGACAAAGTGGCACTTGAAGAAAAGTAATCTAGCTGAGGTGTGCATATGGAGTACAGAATAAAGCAACTCTCAACTGGACAACCACTGCAGGAGTGAGGTAATAAGGAACTGAGGCAGAATCACAAATTTTCTTGGTTGGGAGGGACCTTGAAGATCATCTATGCCAAACACAACCAGAGTAGTTGCAGAGTAACTGGAAAGAAAGGGAGTAATCAAGAGATATCATGAACAGTATAAATCAACTCCACAGAGTATGAATCAACTTAGCAATTGATTGCCAAATATGAGTAGCAAGAGAAAAAGGGAAGTGAATAAAAAAGCCTCCAAAGTTTCATGCCTGAATGATTGAGAGAATGAAACTGGGGTTTAATTTTGTAAAATTCAGTGTGCTGGGGTGGGGGGTGCAGAGAGGGGAAGAATGGAGATGAGTCCAGTTTAAGTTATTGAATTTGAGATGTCAGCTGGAAAGCCAAGCAGAAACAAACTGCACCAAAAGGAATTGTTTAACATCATTAAGAACAACGTAGGTTTGTACTCCTTGGTTGACTCTGTTAGCTAAATCATCTTTAAGGAATAGAATCCCCACTAGCAATGTGTCTTGTACATAATACGAACTCAGTGTAGGCGTGGTTGAGTCAAGGGACCTCATGAACTATGCCCCTCTTCTTTCTTCCTCTCAGTCTGACTAACCATGACAAGTGTTAAGAACCTTCTTCCACAAAAAAACCCTCCAAAAAAACACCTTCAATTTCCCCAGACTAAGCATTTAGACTACACAGCAAAAGTGCTTTAGAAGCATGTAATGCTTCTAGGCACAGAGCCATGTGGATTGATCCAAAACCTTACAAATGTTCAAGCTATTGCTGCCCCTGTAGACCACTGGCATGGCAGGATGAAACGAATAACAACCCACAAACCACAAAATAAAATTCAGAAGTAGTCTTTTGAAAATCAATTTCATTATGGCTGTTTAGTTTCAATACCTGCTGTATGCCATCACTCCAATAAAAATTACTCTTCATCACTGAAGTGCAGGCCCATTGACAGGTGGATGTGCATGGGGAAGTTTACTCAGCAGCCTATAATTTTAAAGTAATTTCAGCAGCTAGCAGCAGGGGAGTCCCCATGAAGCCATAGGAGACAAGGAACCACCCTCCTCCCTTGGCTATTCCAAGCACACAGGACTATTATCTGGCTGAGGAATTGGCAACTGAGATCCCTCTCTTCCCCCAAAGACACAGAGTTTATGAATTGATTTCCCAAATGGTATTCTACAGAGAGATGTTCATTAAGCATTCACTATCACCCAAGCTCATGGTCCAGTAGTCTTCAAAGGTAGTATCACAGAAAAAGACCTAATGATCTATAACATGGGAGCTGAAGTTAGTCACAGGGAACCAAATGTTATCTCCTTTATACTCTTTCCTTCATTTCTTCCTTTACAGCCTTAGTTCTCAAGTGAAATGAGCATCAGCATCACCCGAGAAGCCTTTTATCCAAACAGTAAATGCTCATGGTCCCACTCTAAAAATTCTGATGACATATGTCTGAGTGTGGTCAGGGACATGTGCATTTTGAAAAGGTTCCCTAGGTAAGACTAAGATGCACTCTTGGTTAAGAACCACTGCAATAGATGATCTGTATAATATATTTTAACCCTACAATTCTGGAAAAGATTCTTAGTAGAACTTGGGAATAGCTAGCTATTTCAGACAGAGTGAGTAAGAGAAAGAGAAACAGAGACAGAGGTCATTCTGTGCCAAGATTCCTGATTACTGTATGCCCACCTTAATGCAAGTAGCCATTGGGCCCATATGCACTCTGGCTTCTAACCATACCAAGCCATGCACAATTCCATGAGTCAAGGATTCTCACCCTAGAGTGCACACCAGAATCACTTATAGAGCTTTAGCTTTTTAAAATTACACATGACCAAATCCCCACCCCTGGAGCTCCTTACCGAGTTGATTCTGGGTTGGTGTCCTGGACACATCGATTAGGGGGAGATAGATCTCAGGGTAATTGGGGTGAACAGTCTTGAACATTCTCTTCCTCTAAAGATAGGTAACAGAAACAACCAATACCTCTTACACACTTATTGACCATATTCTATGTGCCTTACACTTTTTAAAATAACAGCTTTATTGAGATGTAATTCATATGCCATAGAATTTACCCATTTGAAGTGATTTTTAGTAACTTTACCAAATTATATAAGCATGCTATCTCTTCCATCGTTTCCTTTCCTTTCAGTTCCACTGCAACCACCCTGACTGTGGTAAATCAGTTTTAGAATATTTTCATCCCTCCAACAAGCTCCCTCAATAAGCTCTCTCATGCTTATATTCACTTAATCCCCATTTCCTCCACCAGGTATCCACAAACTTAATTTCTGTCTCTACATATTTGCCTATTCTGGACATGTCACATAAATGGAATCATACATTATGTTTTTTTGTGGCTGGCTTCTTTCACTTAGTGTAATATTTTTGAGGTTCATCCATGTTGTAGCATGTATCTGTACTACATTCCTTTTTACAGTTGAATAATATTCCATTGTAGAGAATATTATGCCTCATTTTGTTTACCCATTAGACATTTGAGTTGATCCACTTTTTGGCTATCATGAATAATGCTGCTAGGAACACTTGTGTAGAGGTTTTTGTGTGAACATGTGTTTTCAATTATCTTTGTTATACACCTAGGAGTAGAATTGCTGGGTCATGAGGTAACTTATTATCTATGTTCACTTATTGAGGAACTTCCAAACTGTTTTCCAAAACAGTTGCATCATTTTACATTTCCACCAGCAGTGTATAAAGGTTTCCACTTCTCAACACCTCTACTTCTTATTGTCTTTTTCATTATAGCCATTCTAGTGAATGTGAAATGGTAACTCCATTGTGGTATTTTTTTAAAAAATTTTTAATTGAGTTATAATTGACATACAACATTGTATTAGTTTCAGCTGTACAACATAATGATTTAATATTTGTATATACGGTGAATTGATCACCACAGTAAGTCGAGCTAACATCTGTCACCATACATAGTTACAGAAATTTTTTTCTTGTGATGAGAACTTTTAAGATCTACTCTCTTAGCAACTTTCAAATATGTAACACAGTATTATGAACTGTAATTGCCATGCTGTACATTACATCCCCCATGACCTATTTAGTTTATAACTGGAAGATTGTACCTTTTGACTGTCTTCATCTATTTCACCCACACCCACCCTCTGCCTCTGGCACCCGCCAAGCTGTTCTCAGTATCTTTGAGCTTGTTTTTGTTTGGATTCTACATATCAGTGAGATCACAACGTATTTATCTTCATTCTGGTTTTTTTGTTTTTTTGTTTTTCATTCTGGTTTTAATTTGCACTTTCCTGATGGACAATGATGTTGAGCATCTTTTCATGTATCTTTTATTTAGTCATTTGAATATCTTTTGTGCTGAAATATTTGTTTCTTTTGCCCATTTTTTAAATTTGGATTACCTTCTTATTATTGTATTCTAAGAGTCCTTTGTAAATTCTGGATACAAATTCTTCATTGAATATTTGTTTTGCAAACATTTTCTCCTAGTCTGTCACATTTATGTACTAATGTTTCTTTTGAAAAACAGAAGTTTTTATATTTTGATGAGGTCCAGTATATCAATTTCTGTCTTTTTTGGACTGTGTTTTCAGTGTTGTACCTAAGAAATCCTTGTCGAGTCCAAAGTCTAAAAGATTTTCTCCTATATTTTCCTCTAAAAGTTTTATTGTTTTGGCACTTACCTTTGAGCCTATCATACATTTTGAATTAATTTGGGGGTACAGTGCATAGTGAGGGTCTAAGATGATCTTTTTGCATGTGGATGTCCAAATGTCCCAGGACCATTTGTTGAACAGAGTATCTTTTCTCCCAGTGAAATCTTTGTACACTTGTCAAAAATCAATTGACCATAAATGTAAGGGTTGTTTGTAAACAAATAATTCTATTCCATTGATCTATATGCCTATCCTTATGCCAGTACCACACTGTCTTGATAACTGTAGCTTTACAGAAGTTGAGTTTTCTGTTCCCTCAATATGCCATGTTATCTCTCACCTCCAAGTCTTTGCACGTGTTAATCCTGCCTAAAACAGTCTTATCATAGATAAATCTTACTTAATTTTTCAGGTCTAAGCTCAGAAATGCTTTGTCCAGAAATCATTGCTTGATTTCAAAAGTCTGGGTCAAGTACTCCTCCTTCATGCTCCAGATCTTATGATTAACGTTACCATTGCATTATTATATTGTATTATAATTGCCTGTTCACTTGACTGTAAACTCTATGATAGCAAAAATCCTCTCTAACAAGTTCAACAGTTGCCTCTTCACTGCTTTGTACAGTGCCTGATACATAGGAGATGATCAATACCTATTGAAGGAATGATTAACCGATTCTGCTTCTAGTAATGGAAGACTAAGTAATTCAGACGAAATTTCCTGCTGAAAACAATAAGAAAACAGGGATAAAATATAAATAATACATATATTTAAAGGCATCCAAGTTTTAACAAAGCAATGAAGTATTATGGAGCCAAGATTCAGGATAAAAGGAAAACTCAGAGAGGCTGTTTTTCTCCCCAGATCATTGGCTCATCACAGAAGAGTCAGCTTAGAGACAGCAGAGCTTTTGATAGGCTCATGGAGCTAAAATAGCAAAAATAGGAATTCAGGGCCCATCATGAGGGGGAACCATAGAAAAATCCTCAGATGTTCGGTTCCAACTGAGAAAGGAAAGATACTTAAAGGAAGTCTAAAATAAAGGACAGCTTCAAATTATCTCAGTCTCAAATTGGATTAAGGTAATATGGGATTATTACTACCCATAACCACCTGCCAGAAGTGAACATAAATCCTTTCTGGATAAAAAGGAAAACAACTGAGGCCTCGAACCATCTCTACTATAGTTTTTCATATAAAGTGTCTGCCACTCAACTAAAACTAACCAGGCATTTGAGGAAACAAGGAAAAGTTATAGACCATCAAGAGAAACAATAGACAACAGAAATATACCTTAGCTTCCCTGGTGGCACAGTGGTTGAGAGTCCGCCTGCCAATGCAGGGGACACGGGTTCGTGCCCCGGTCCAGGAAGATCCCACATGCCATGGAGCGGCTGGGCCCATGAGCCATGGCCGCTGAGCCTGCGCATCTGGAGCCTGTGCTCCGCAACGGGAGATGCCACAACAGTGAGAGGTCCACGTACCGCAAAAAAAAAAAAAAAAGAAAAAAAAAAGAAAGAAATATACCTTAAAGGATTGAGATAATAGAGTTGCCAATGATGAATTTCAAATTCTTATGCTTAGTAAGTTCAAAAAGAGAAACGACTAAATTATAAATTATGGCAAAGAAATGAACAGTATTTTTTAAAAGAACCAAATGGAAATTCTAGAAATAAAAAATATATGTGAGAAGTGAAATTAAGAGTTCAGTGGGTGAGTTTAACAGATTAGACAAAGCTAATGAATCAATGAATTGGAAGGTAAGTCAGAAGAAAATATGCAGAATGAAATACAGAGAAAAGAAAGGATGGAATTTAGAAAAAAATTGTTTAAGAGAAATCAGAGACACAGAGAAAATTTCTTAAAGAGATTGTAACTGAATCTTAAAAAGAGTAAAAAGAGAATAAAGCAGGAACAACATTTGAAGAGATAATAACTGAGAATGTTTCAAACTGACAAAAAACAATAAAGCCACAAATCCAAGTTCTTTGAACCCCAATGAAGATAAATATAAAGAAAATCAATCACACTTAAGCATGTCATGGTAAAATGACTAAAACCCAAAGATAAATAGAAACATCAAAAGCAGCATGAGAAAAAGGGCACATTACCTTCAAAGAGGCAAATATAAAATTTTCAGCTGATTTCCCAAAAGAAATAATAGCAGCCAGTAAGAAATGACAGGGTATCTTCAAAATTTTCAAAGAAAAATAACTGCTAACCTAGAATTCTATACCCAGTAAAAATGTCATTCAACAATGAAGGTGAAATAAAGACATACTTTCAGACAAACAAACAAACAAACAAAATCAACAGCAGAAACACATAAAAAAGAATGTTAAAGGGTGTTATTAGGCAGAAGGAAATTATCCCAGACAGAAGCTTGGGAAGAAAAGAAGGAATGAAGAGTAAGGAAAAGGGTAGACATAGGGGGAATCTAAATGAATATTGACTATAAAACAATAACAACAATGTTATGTGCAGTTTAAATTATATAGATAATTAAATTACAAAGGAACAATAGCATATAGCTAGCAGGGAGTAAATAAGGCCTTTTCACTGTATAGGAAGAGGTCAAAGAACTAATTTATCAGAGTATAAGTCAAGAATGCATGTTGTGCGGCTCCCCTGGTGGCGCAGTGGTTGAGAGTCCGCCTGCTGATGCAGGGCACACAGGTTCGTGCCCTGGTCCGGGAGGATCCCACATGCTGCGGAGTGGCTGGGCCCGTGAGCCATGGCCGCTGAGCCTGCGTGTCCAGGGCCTGTGCTCCACAACGGGAGAGGCCACAGCAGTGAGAGGCTCGCGTACCACAAAAAAAAAAAAAAAAAAAAAAAAAAAAAAAGAATGCATGCTGTAATCTTTACTAAGCCAATAGTAAAAGAATGTATATCTACAAAGTTAACAAAAGATTTTAAAAAGTGAGTAAAAAAATCCAAAATAATGCAATAAGGAGAGAAAAGGTTCATAGAACAGGCAGGATAAATAGAATGCAAACAGTGTGTGGCATATTTAAAGACAACATATAATTAATTCCACTAAATGAAAATTAATTCCACTAAATGAAAATTGATTAAATGTGCCAGTTAAAAGAGACAGACCGAATTAAAAAAGGAAATTATGTCTGTTTACAAGAGATGCATTTAAAATATACATAAAGGTTAAATATTTTAAAGATGGAAGATATATCATGTAAATGGTACCCAAAAGAAAGAAGCAATATTAATATCAAACAATGTAGACTTTAAGGTAATATGCATTACTAGAGATAAACAGGGACATTTCATAATAATAAAAGGTTCAATTCAACAGGAAGATATAACAGTACTAAATTTGTATGCACCTAATAACATGATCTCTAAATATATGAATCAAAAATTACCAGAACTAAAAGAAGACATGGATAAATACATAATTATCATGAGAAATTTTTATTTCATGTATTTGGTTTAATGGATTAAAATAGAAAAGCATCAGGAAAACATATCAGCTGAACCTGATTAAATTTTTTTTAAATCTCAGAAAATTCTCTTCCATCTACTCTTATGAGTTTTCTCAACTTTTATATCATGAGAGATTTTTAACACAAATATCTCAGCAACTGATAGAACAGGTAGACAAATGCTTGATACATTTTGATACATGTTTGACACTACAGGACATATATTCTTTCAACTACACACAGAGCATTTATAAAAACTGATGATATACTGGGCCATGAAGTTCCCATGAATAGCAAATACTTTAAATCATACAGAGGTGTCCTCTAACCACAGTGGAATTAAGCTGAAAATCAATAACAAAAAGATTTCCATGTTTGGAAGTCAATAAATAAAAAGACTAAAGAAGAAACCACAATGGAAATCAGAAAATATTTTTGGTACTGAATAATGAAAATACAGTATATCAAAACTTATATGACATGCTAAAACTATGCTTAGAGAAAAATTTATATTCTAAAATGCATATATTAGAAAAGAAGAATGATGAAGGCATCTTCTCAAGAAATTAGAGTTTTTTAAACCAGCAAATTAAAGCCAAAGAAAGTAGAAATAAGAAAATTTAAAAGATAATAGCAGAAATTAATGAAATAGAAATCAAACAATCCATAGTGTGAATCAACTAATAAAACAATAAATTCCTGGAAGACTAACCAAGAAAAAAAGAGAGCATACACTAATAATCAATATCAGGAATGAAAAGGGGAAAACACTACAGATCATACAGATTAGAGGTTAATGGATTAAACACACTATAGTACACAAACTACCAATACACATATCAACTTGCATGGATCTCAAGGGCATTATACTGAGTGAAAAAAAGCCAACCTCAAAATGTTAACATACTGTATGATTCCATTTATATAATATTCTCAAAATGACAAAATTATAGAGATGGAGAAGAGATTAGTTGTCAGGGGTTAGAAATAATAGGGAGTGGGAGATGTGAATAGAAGGGACAGCACAAGGGATATCTCTGCAGTGCTGAAACAGTTCTGTATTTGGCAATGATGGCTACAAAAATCTATATGTGATAAAATGATAGAACTATACACATACTTTATATCTACATAAATTTCCTGGTTTTTATATTGTACTATAGTTACATTAGATTTAACCAAAGGGGGAAACTGGCTAAAGGATCCACATGATCTCTTTGTAACACCACTGTAAGAGTCCTCTGAATCTATAATTAGTTTAAAACACAGTTTTTAAAACAGGTAATGATAACCACAATGAGAAAAGACTTCACACCTATTAGGATAGTTATTTTCAGAAATATATAAAACAAGTGTTGGTGAGGATGTGGAGAAATTGGAACACATGTTGGTAGGGTATGGAATAAACTGTGCATTGCTTGTGGGAATATAAAATAGTGCAGCCACTGTGGAAAACAATTTGACAGCTCTTCAAAAAAATTAAACAGAATTACCATATGATCCACCAATTTCACACAAAAGAACTAAAAGCAGGGACACATATACTTGAACACCAATATTCATAGCAATATTATTCACAAATGCCAAAAGACACAAACAACCAAAATGTCCATCAACAAATGAACAGATAAACAAAATACGGTGTACACACACACACACACATATACACACAGTGGAATATTATTTAGCCATTGAAAAGGAATAAAATTCTGATACATACTACAACATTGATGAAATAACACAGACACAAAAGAAGAAATATTGTATGATTCCACTTATATGAGGTATCTAAGATGGGCAGAGTCAAAGAGACAAAGTAGAATAGAGGCTACCAGTGGCCACAGGTAGGGGGAAATAGGGATTTACTGTTTAATGGGTATGGATTTTCTGTTTGGGAGGATTGAAAGAGTTCTGAAAATAGAGAGTGATGATGGGTACACAATATTATGAGTGTACTCTATACCATTGAACTGCATAGTTAAAAATGGTTATAATGGTAAGTTTCATGTTATGTATATTTTACCATAATTAAACAGAAGATAAGCAAGGATATCATGAAACTCTTTATGTGAATAAATTTAAAATTTTTGCTAAATAAATTTCTAGAACACAAAACTTACCAAAACTGAATAAAATCAGAAAATCTGAAAATCTTATGTCTATTAAGATAGCAAATCTAGAGTTTAAAATCTCCCCTTCCTCCACCCAAAAAATTCCAGGCCCAGATGCTTCAGTACATTTGAGGAAGAAATATTACTAATATTACATAAACTCATACAGACAAAACATAAAAAACACTTTCAACTAATTTTACAAGAACATTTTGACCTTGTCCAAACCTGATGAGGAAGGACAATTACATGTTAATCTCAATCATGTATATAGATGCAAAGATCCTAAATGAAGTTTTAGCAAACCAACTCAGCAATATATAAAATAAATAATACATTACATTTAGGACAACTGAAGAAAAGCTGGGAAAAAGAAAAACAAGCAAACTTGAATACTGAGGCAATCTTAAGCATCTCTTTATGTTGATGATATAGTTTTATAAGGAAAAAAAATATTCAGATGATCAGAAATATATACAACTAAATGAAATCAAGAAAAAGAAATAACTATGCATTTCAAACAGAATTATGATATTATATATCAATGCTTAGAATGGACCTAAGGTAAGTGCTGAATGTAGCGAAAAATAGGACATAATGTAGACTGTCACCCACTGCAAATGTTTGCAAATGGATATTCTTTAAACAAACAGGATTATTACAGGTGATTCTATATGAATGTCAAAGGCTTAATTTCTAGGCTTTGCATTTTGTATATGAGAAGAAATATGACAACCTGAGTTAATTATAAAATAAACTGAAAGTTCTAAATAAATAAAACATCAAGACTAAGTATGGTTTATCCCACAAGTGCAAAGTTGGTTTAACACCACATTAAAAGAATAAAGGGAAAAAATCATATAATTAATCTCAACAGATGCAGGAAAACCATCTGATATAATGCTATATCCATTCATGATTAAAACAAAACTCTCAGTAAACCAGGACTAAAAAAGAACTTTTAAATTGATAAAGAACTAGAAAAAACTTAAACAAAAAACTACAGCAAACATTATACCTAAAGGTGAAATGTTAAACACTTTTACCTCTTAGATTGGGAATGGGACAAAGATGCCTGCTATTACTATTTCTATTCAACACAGTTCTGAAGGTTCAAGACAGTGCAATAAGGTAAGAAAAACATGTTTAAGTACACATATTGGAAAGGAAAAAATAAAAAAACTTGTCATTTTTCACAAACAGTGTGATAGTGTATGTAGAAAATCCACAAGACCTACAGATAATTTATTGGGATTAATAAATGAGTTCAGGGCTTCCCTGGTGGTGCAGTGGTTGAGAGTCTGCCTGCCGATGCAGGGGACACGGGCTCGTGCCCCGGTCCAGGAAGATCCCACATGCCACGGAGCGGCTGGGCCCATGAGCCATGGCCACTGAGCCTGCGCGTCCGGAGCCTGCGCTCCGCAACAGGAGAGACCACAACAGTGAGAGGCCCGCGTACCGCAAAAAAAAAAAAAAAAAAAAAAAGAGTTCAGCACAATGCTGCATACAAAGTCAATATATAAACTATATTTCTAAGCATCAGCCAGAAGCAATTTAAAAATGAGATTTCAAAATGATATGGTCCCAGGTTGGTTTTCCTGTGGAGCAGACTGGGAGACATAGATTATCAAGCATGACTTTTATTAGGAAGTGCTTTTGGGATCAACATATGTGTAAGAGGAAAAAAGCAATCCCAAAAAGACCCTAGCCAAATTCATAGGTAGCTCTGGAGCTGGTATGGCCCTTCAAAAGTTTCTGGATTTGGGGAGGAAGGGGCAAGCCTTTATACCTCCTCATTAATCAGGCACTGACTGGATGCAGGATGCCCTGGAAGGAAGCATCTCCTTGGGTGAGACAATTTTCTTCCACCAAGACATGAATTGAGGAAATGGACCACAGCATCAACTGCAGATAACATTTTAAATGGCTTCAAAAATATCAAATACCTTGGAATAAATCTAATGAAAGGTGTACAAGAGTTCTACATACAAAACTATAAAATATTACCAAGAAAAATTAAAGACCTAAATGAATGGAGATATATACAATATTCACAGACTGGAAGAATCAATATTATAAAGATATAAGTTCTCCCTGAACTGATTTTTAGATTCAATCCAATCAAAACAAAATCCCAGGAGGGTTTTTTCCCTTAATTTTATTTTACTCTGGTTAGAACACTTAACAGGCGACCTACCCTCTTAACAAAATTTTAAGTGTACAATACATTATTGTTGACTATATATATGTTCTACAGCAGATCTCTAGAACTTAAATTGCTTAAGTGAAATTTAATGCCTGTTGATTAGTAACTCCACATTTTCTCTCCCCACCCCCAGCCCTAGGAAACCACCATTCCACTCTTTTGATTCTATAAACTTGACTACTTTAGATACCTCATATAAGTGGAATCATGCAGTATTTGCCTTTCTGTTTCTGGCTTATTTCACTTAGCATAACATCCTCAAGGTTCATCCATGTTGTCACATGTGGCAGAATTTCCTTCATTTTTAATGCTGAATAGTATTCTATTGTATGTATATACCACATTTTCTATATCCATTTATGTATCAGTGGACATTTCTATTGTTTCCACATCTTAGCTATTGTGAATAATGCTGTAATGTACATGGAAGTGCAAATATCATTTTGAGATCCTGATTTCAAAGCTTTTGAATAAGCATCCAGAATTAATATTTCTGAATTGCATGGTAATTCTGTTTTTAATTTTTTGAGGAACCTCCATACTGTTTTACACAGTGGCTGCACCACTTTACATGCCCCCCAATAGTATACAAGGGTTACAATTTTTCCATATGCTTACCAACAACGTCTTTTGTTTTTGTTTTTGTTTTTTGATCATTGTTATCCTGACAGGTGTAAGGTAATATCTCAGTGTGGTTCTGATATGCATTTTCCTGATGATACGTGATGCTGAGCATTTTTTCATATATGTGTTGAACATTTATATGTCTTCTTTGGAGAAATAATCTATTCAAGTCTTTATCCCATCTTTCAATCAAGTTATTGAGACTTGTTTTTTGCTATTGAGTTGTAGGAGTTCCTTATATATTTCGGAGATTAACCCCTTCTCAGATATATGGTTTGCAAATATTTTCTCCCATTCTATAGGTTGCCTTTTCCCTCTGTGGACTGTTTCCTTTGCTGTACATAAGCTTTGTAGCTTGATGTAGTCCCACTTGTTTATGTATGGTTTTGTCACCTGTGCTTTCGGTGTTATACCCATGAAATCATTGCCAAGATCAATCTTATGAAGCTTTCCCTGATGTTTTCTTCTAGAAGTCTTACAGCTTCAGGTCTTATGTTTAAGTTTTTAATTCAGTTTGAGTTGATTTTTGTGAATAAGGTTCCAATTTCATTCTTTTGCATGTGAATATCTAGTTTTTCCAACATTATTTGTTGAAGAGACTATTCCCCACTGTATTCTTGGCACTCTTTTCAAAGATCAGTTGACTGTATATGTATGGATTTATTTCTAGGCTCCCTGTTCTGTTCAATTGGTCTATATGCCTGTCTTTATGCCAGCATCATACTGTTTTGATTATCATAGCTTTGTAATATAGTTTGATATCAGGAGTGGGATGCCTCCTGCTTTGTTCCTCTTTCTCAAGATTGCTTCAGATATTTGGGGTCTTTTGTGGTTCCATACAAATTTTAGAATTGTTTGTTCTATTTCTTTGAAAAATGCCATTGGAACTTTGATAGGGATTTCACTGAATATGTACATTGCTTTGGGTAGTATGGACATTTAAACTATATTAATTCTTCCAATTCATGAACATGGAATGTTTTTCCATTTGTTTGTATCTTCTTTAATTTCTTTCATCAATGTTTTGTAGTTTTCAATATATGTCTTTTGCCTCCTTAGTTAAGTTTATTCCTACATATGATATTCTTCTTCATGCTATTATAAATGGGATTGTTTTCCTAATTCCTTTTCAGAGAGTTTGTTAGTATATAGAAATGCAAGTGACTTTTGTACATTGATTTTGTATCCTGCAACCTTACTGAATTTGTTTATCAGTCCGTGTCATCTGCAAACAGGGACAATTTAACTTCTTCCTTTCTGATTTGGATGCCTTTTACTTTTTCTTGCTTAATTGCTCAAGCAACAACGTCTACTATATCTGTTCTATATCAGTGAATAGAACAGATGAGAGTGGCATCCTTGCCTTGTTCCTCATCTTAGAAAAAGAGCTTTCAGTTTTTCACCATTGAGTATGATGTTACCTGTGGGCTTTTCCTATATAGCCTTTATTATGTTGAGGTACTTTCTTATTATTTCTGGTTTGTTGAGAGTTTTTATCATGAAAGAGTGTTGAATTTTGTCAAATGCTTTTTCTGCATCTATTCAGTTAATGTAGTTTATCACATCAATTGACTTTCATATGTCGAACCATCCTTACATCCAGGAATAAATCCCATTTGGTCATAGAATATGATCCTTTTAATACGCTGTTGTATTCAGTTTGTTAGTATTTTGTTGAGGATTTCTACAGCTATATTCATCAGGGATATTGGCCTGGATATTGGTAGCTTTCTTTTCTTTTGGTGTGTTTGTCTTACTTTGGTATCAGGGTAATGCAGATCTCATAAAGGGAGTTTGGAAGTGCTCCTCCTCTTCAATTTTTTTGGAGGAGTTTGAGAAATGTTGGTGCTATTTCTTCTTTATATGTTTGGTAGAATTCACCAGTGGAGCCATCTGGTCCTGTGATTTTCTTTGTTGGGAGGTTTTTGATTACTAATTCAATCTCCATACTAGTTATAGGTGTGTTCAGACTTTCTAATTCTTCCTGATTTAGTCTTGGTATGTTGTATGTTTCTACAAATTTGTTGACATACAATTAATTGTTCACAGTAGTCTCTTATGATCCTTATATCTTTGCCATCAGTCTTAATGTCTTTTCTTTCATTACCGATTTTGAGTCCTCTTTTTTGTATTTAATCTAGCTAAGGGTTTATCAGTTTTGTTTATCTTCTCAAAAATCCAATTCTTAGTTTTGTTGATTTTTCTATCTTCTATTTTGTTTATTTCTGCTCTAATCTTTGTCATTTCCTTCCTTCTTCTAACTTTGGACATTGTTCTTCTTTTCCTAGCTCCTTGAAGTATAAAGCTAGGTTGTTTATATGAGATTGTTCTTCTTTTTAAACGTAGACATTTATTGCTATTAACTTCCCTCTTGGTACTGCTTTTGCTACATCCCATAAGTTTTGGTATATTGTATTTTTGTTTTTGTTTGTCTCAAGGTATTTTCTAATTTCCTTTTTGATTTCTTCTTTGACCCAATGGTTGTTAAAGAGTGTAGTGTTTAATTTCCACATATTTGTGAATTTTCCAGTTTTCCTTTGGCTGTTGATTTCTAGTTTCATTCCACTGTGTTCAGAAAAGATACCTGGTGTGATTTTAATCTTTCTAAATTTGTGAAGAGCTGTTTTGTGATCTAACATGTTATCTTTCCTGGAGAAAGATATGTATGCTTGCAAAGGATGTGCATTGTGCTGCTGTTGGATGGAATGTTCTGTATATTTTTGTTAGGTCCATTCACTCTATATTGTTGTTGAAGTACTCTGTTTCCTTATTGTTCCTCTGTGTAGATGGTCTATCCATTACTGAAAGTGGGGTATTGAAGTCTCCCATATAATTGTATTACTGTCTATTTCTCCCTTTGATTCTGTCAACGTTTGTTTTATATATTTAGGTTCTTTGATATTGGTGCATATATATTTATAATTGTTATATCTTCCTGTTGGATTGACCCTTTTATGATTATATAATGTCCTTTGTCTCATCTGAGTTTTTGACTTAAAGTCTATTTTGTCTGATATAAGTATAGCCACCCCTGCTCTCTTTTGGTTACCATTTGCATAGACTATCTTTTTCCATTCTTTCACTTTCAGCCTATCTGTGTCCTTAAATTTAAAGTGAGTTTCTTGTAGAAAGTATATAGTTGGGTCTTGCTTTTATCTTTTTAGCCACTCTATGTCTTTGACTGAGGGAGATTTATCTATTTACATTTAAAGTAATTATTGATAGGGAAGGATTTACTATTGCCATTTTGTTGTTTCCTGTTAGTCTTGAGAGTCTTTTGATTGTATTTCCTCTCTTGCTGTCTTTCTTTGTGTTTTGTTGATTTTTTTGTATTGATAAGCTTTGATTCTTTTCTTTTTCTTTTTTGTAACTTCTATAGGTATTTTTTGTGGTTACCTTGGGATTTAAAATATCTTGTAACAGTCTATTTTAATCTGATAAGAACTCAAGTTAAACTGTATACAAAAACTCTACATTCTAGCTTCTTCCCCATACACACTGTTATTTTTCCCACATTTTACATCTATTTATATTGTGTCTTTTAACATATTTTTATAGTTACTTTTAATACTTCTGTCATTTAACTTTTATGCTAGAAATAAAAGTGACTTATCCACTACCATTACAGTAATATAGTATTCTGTATGTGTCTATATATTTATCTTTACCAACAAGTTTCATACTTTCTTATACTATCATGTAGCTGTTTAATATCCTTTCATCTCAAGTTGATATACTCCCTTTAGCATTTCATGTAAGGCAGGTCTAGTGGTGATGAACTTCCTCAACTTTTATTTGTCTGGGAATATCTTTATCTGTCCTTACTTTTGACAGGTATAGTATTCTTGGTTGGCAGGGTTTTTTTTTTTTCCCATCAGCACTTTGATATATCACCCCACTCCCTTCTGGCCTGCAAGGTTTCTACTGATAAATTTGCTGATAGTCTTTTGGGGGTTCCCTTGTATATGAAAAGTTCCTTTTCTCTGACTAGTTTCAGATTTTCTCTTTGTCTTTAACTTTTGACAATTTAATTATAATATGTCTTAGTGTGGACTTGTCTGGGTTTATTTATTTAGCAGTGTCCTTTAGGCTTCTTGAATCTGGTTGTCAATTTCCCTCTCAAGATTTGGATTGTTTCCAGCCATTAATTTTTTTGAATAAGCTTTCTAGTTTTCCCTCTCTTCTCCTTTTGAGATTCCCCTACTGCCCCTATTGGTCCACTTGATGGTGTCCCTTAAGCTTTTTCACTCTTTTTCATTCTTTTTTCTTTTTGTTCCTCTGACTGAATTATTTCCAGTGACATTAGTTCACTGATACTTTGTCTTGCTTTATCTAGTCTGCTGTTGTATCCCTCTCATGAGTTTTTCAGTTCGATTAGTGCTCTTTAGCTCCATGATTTCTGTTTGGCAGTTTTCAAATATTTTCTATATCTTTGTTGAAATTCTCACTTTGTTCATGCATTGTTCTATTGATCTTGGTGAGCATCTTTATAACACTTACTTTGAATTCTCTGTCAGATAAATCTCATAACTGTTTCATTAGGGTCAGTTTCTGGAGACTTAATGTGTTCCTTTATTTGGAACTTCTTTGCTGATTTTTCATCTTCCTTTACTCTCTATGTTGGTGTCTGCATATTACACAAAGCAAGTACCTCTCCCAGTCTTCATGGACTGACTAGCCTTGCACTGGAGAAGATCTCCACCAGTTAGCCTAGTCAGAGATTCTGAGGGCCTCTAACAACTCTTTCCCTCCCCAGGGAGAAGCAAGACGCTTTGGTTTCTTTCTACTCAATCTGTGCTGAAGTGGGGGAGCTATGGCATTTACCAGTCCAAAATGCCATTTCCATTCTCTTCCACATGGCTGGACTGTGCTGGATGCATCAGAGCTCCAAGCCTGGCAAGACAGACGCCAGTTCTTTGGGCAGTCCCAGAGAAATTTTGGCACTGAATGCACAGATCTACTCTTCCATCTCCAGGAATAAGTTGAAAGCTGGAATGTTTCATCCACTCACTCTATACTGAGCAGGGGGGAGGATATATGGTATCTACCAGCCCCAACCATTGTCTTGTTCTCCCCCAGGAGGCTAGAATGTGCTGGATCACTTAAAGCTCCTAGACTGGCAAGTCAGATGCCAGTTCTCTGGGCAGCCCTGGGGAAGTTGGAGCACTAGATGCACAGATAAACTCTTTCCTTCCCCAGTGGAATGTTGAGAGCTAGGATTTTTTGTCTTCTTGCTCTGTGCTCAGCAGGAGGAAAGATCTATGGTGTCTACAAGCCCAAGCCACCATCTCTGTTCTCCCCTAGGGAGATCCATCAGATTTCTAAGACTGGCAGGACAGAAACCATTCCTCAGAAAACTTGGGGTGCTAGATGTGTGAATCAATCCCTTCCCTCCCTAGGAGAAGGTGGAAGCTAGGGGCTCTCTTCCTTATCATATGGTGCTGTGGTGGTGGCAGGGACTCTGGTGAGAGGCTGTCTCAAATCTCCCTACTGGCTTCAGTGTGTCTGGTTTCATGTTTTCCCTGGGTACAGGAGCCTTTCAGTTAGTTCCTGGATTTCTCACAAAGGGAATTTGTCCATGAATTGTTGCTGAATTGGTGTGTTTATGGGGGAAAGGATGGTCCAGGACTTCTTAATCCACCATCTTGCTGATGATATTCTCTTAAGAATTACATTTTTTTTTTTTTGGTCAGATGTGACTAGCTGATTCTGAAACAGATACAGAAAGGCAAAGGGCCAAGAACATCCAAGATACTTTTAAAGAAGAGGAACAAGGTAGAAGGATATCAAGAGCTTATTATAAAGTCCAATAATTAAGACTATGGTATTTGTGCAATGACAAATAAACTCATAGGGGTCTTCCCTGGTGGCACAGTGGTTAAGAATCCACCTGCCAATGCAGGGGACATGGGTTTGATCCCTGGTCTGAGAAGATCCCACATACTGCGGAGCAACTAAGCCCATGTGCCACAACTACCAAGCCTTCACTCTAGAGCTCGCGAGCCACAACTACTGAGCCCGCATTCCACAACTACTAAAGCCTGTGTGCCTAGAGCCTGTGCTCCGCAACAAGAGAAGCCACCACAATGAGAAGCACACTCGCCGCAACTACAGAAAGCCCACGTGCAGCAACAAAGCCCCAAACGCAGCCAAAAATAAATAAATAAATTTATTTTTAAAATAGACTAATAGAACAGAACAAACAATTCAGAAACAATCTGACACATATGTAGACACTTGGTTTATGACAAAGGTGACACAATAGAGAAATGGGGAGGAAAAGACATTCCCTATAATAAATGGCACTGGGTTGAATATCTATATGGAAAAGACAAAACTTGGTCCCTGTATCTCATCATACACAAAAATCAATTTCAGGTGGACTGCAGATCTAAATGTGAATGGCAAAAGCATAAAGCTTCTAGATGATAATATGGGAGAATATCTAAATGCTCTCAAGGTAGGAAAATACTTCTTAAATGGAACACAAAAAACCCTAGCCATAAAGGAAAATACTGAAAAACTAGACACATTAAAATTTAAAACTTCTGTTCATCAATGGATACTATAAAGAGATTTGGGAAGGGTTTGCAACCAAAAAATTCAAAAGTGGTTCATAGCCAGAGTACATAAAAAATTCCTACAAATCTATAAGAAAAGAATAAACAACCCAATAAAAATGTGCAAAAGACTTGTATAGGCACTTCACAAAAGATAACCAAATAGATAATAAACATATGAAAAGAAGTACAACTGCATTAGTCTTCTGAGAAATGCCAGTTAAAATCACAATGTGATATTACTACAAACCCACCCACCAGAATGGCTATAATTTAACGAGTGATAATAACAAGTATTATCAAGGATGTAGAACAGCTAGAATTCTCATACATTGCCAGTGGGAATATAAATTGGTTCAATCACTGAGAAAAGTTGTCATTATCCATAAATTTGAAAATATGCATTCCCTACGACCCAGAAATTCCAATCCTAGGTATATACCCAACAGAAATTCAAGTACACATAACCAAAAGACATGTATAATAATATTCATAGTACTGTTATTTATAATAACCCCAAACAATCCAAATATTCATTATCAGTAGAATGAATAAACTGTGGTATATTCAAACAAGGGAATAATATACAAAAATACAAATAAAAAACTACAGCTGCATGTAACATCATGGATATCAAAAAACATAACATCGAGCAAAAAAAGAAAGCTCCCCCCCAAAATACATACTATGTGATTTCATTTATATCAAGTTCAAAATGGGCAAAACTAATCATGTTAGACATCAGGACAGTCATTCACTTTGGAGGAGGATGGTATAGTGATATGGTGGGGGTTTTGAGATGCTATTTCTATTTCTTGACCTGAGTTCTGGTAACATTACTGTATTCATTTTACAGTAATTCATCCAGTTGTACAATTATGATTTGTGACCTCTTCTGTATGTATGTTACACTTGAATAGAAAAGTGGGGGGAAAAGAAATGAAGAGCTAAGTGATGGGTATTTATAGACTAGTCAGATAAAACTGGTCCTCTATGAGGGTCACCCTGCAGGCAACGCAAGTGGTTTCTCTTGGTCATGTTCTTGGGGATTAAAGGGCTTCAGAAGTTCTCTAGTATAAAGAGATCTTCTCTATAACGTAATCACAGATAAACTACAAGTTATTTTTCACAAGATCTAAGAGAGAAAGAAAGATGAGACCTACATGCAAATAAAACAAAACATCAAATAATACATTACAAAAAACTCTTTGCACCATCATAGAGGTAATGTGGTTAGGGCTTTTCTCCATTTTACTATCTAATGATTCTAGAAACCAGTGAGACATTGCCAGTGGAACTATCTACTCACCTAAGCACAGTTAACAATTCACAGGCTTAGCAAGGCCTGAGGAAAACAGGCCTGTTACAAATGTCTTTGTTTTACATGAACATCTCTAAAGGCCCCAAATAATAATTCAAGCCAACAAGTGTTTAAGTACCCTAACTATAATCAGCACTGTGTACCACGTATTGTGGAAAAAGACAAAAAGGAAGGCAGATTTCCAAGGAGCTCTAATATGAAGACACAAGTTTTATTAAACACAATAACAGCAA
This sequence comes from Aethalodelphis obliquidens, assembly GCF_003676395.1. Taxonomy (NCBI): domain Eukaryota; kingdom Metazoa; phylum Chordata; class Mammalia; order Artiodactyla; family Delphinidae; genus Aethalodelphis; species Aethalodelphis obliquidens. The sequence goes on along the minus strand of NW_020838029.1, from coordinate 5,499,490 downwards.
TAACTGGAGAATGATTCCAAGACAGGATATGGTGGGTGGGTTGCAGGAGTAGAATCGGTAAGAGAGAAAATGGGATAGGTATAATGCAGCCAGTTGATCAAAAGCCTTGAATGTCACACTGAAAAAAATCTAGATTTAAACTTATAGAAAATGATCTTATCTGGATCCCACTCCCCTAAAAAATTCTTGGATTTAGCGATTCCCAGTCATTTTCTTGATCAACAGGCCTTAATAATTAACATCAAATCTAGATATACTAATGTCCTATCTAGTTAAACCAGAGATGTTTTGTGCAAAGTTAACGTTGACTTCTATGACATCACCTCAAATAATTAGAGACATATTCCAAATATTGCTAACAGTCCCCAATAAACCCTTAAAAGTCTACATAAACATATTTTTCTAAACACTTAAACCTTAGAGTTTCAGTTACAGTATCTCTTGGGGAAATCATCTGAATGAGACACTACCTTTATTTGCCTCCCCCACAAAATAATCTTTCAAGCATTAAAAGATATCTAATACTTAATATAGTGGCTGACTCATAGCAGGCTTTCTATTTATTGAACTAGATTGTTAAATTACACCAGTCTATTAACCTTACTCATCTCTCTCATGGTTTAGTAGACTTTGATCATCACCCTCTCTCAACCTATCTCTCCAGAGTGAAAAAACAACTAGAAAGTCCCTCCAACCTTTTGATCAATTTAATTTGTTTTCTGGGGATTTGTATCAGCTGTTAAGTTTTTCTTGATGAGCAGCCACCAGAATTACCTATATGATTGTGAATGCAAATCCACTTTTGGTCTTTTATATGGAAAAGATAAGAGTTTTGTTTCATCATTGTTTTCAACACCCTTCCTGATAATGCCCACCATATTCTCGGCTTTGAGGACCAAAATCACAACTGGGCCAACTTCTTCATAGACAGATAAACAGTGATTTTTATTTTAATCTTTTTTACTCTAACAATAATATTGTGTATTGTCTAACTCAGAGACTGATGAGATGTATTTAGCTCCTGAGATCATCTCCAATGAGTATCCAGATAAACCTACAGATACTCAGCTACTCCAGCTGAAGGAGACAGGTATGATTCCAGAAGGTCCAAAGTGACCCTTTCATTTTTTATCATGAGCAACTGTGCCCCCACTGGAAGGCTTTTCTAATAAGTCCCTAGGAGAACTTTGCTGATCTCTCTGCTATGCATCCTGACTGCCCTAATTTCCTTCTGTATTCTGTTTTTAAAGTTTTTAAATTGAGGGATGACATACATACATCTTCAGTGACTTCTAGATCCCTTTCTTGAATCATAACTGAGCCCATCATCTCATAAGCATGAATAGGTTTGCATGACCTTATACAATGAAGTGCCTCTGACTATTCTGCCCACTTGGTCTCATGAGATCTTCCAGCAATTTATTCTCATCAGTTTGCCTTCACTCCTTGCAGATAAACTGGTGAGAAACCTGAATGTTCTGCTCATTGAAGGGTGTATATTTTTATCTTTTTTCCTCTCCGTCTAAGAGCTGCTGTAACAGCAGCTGTTTGTGTTGAAAACTAAAATATAAAAATATGACCTACGTGGCCAAATCCCACAGGCTGTTTACTTCCTTATTTATGAATCAGATTCTGTCAGCACAACTTAGAATCCTGACTGTCAGCAATACTGCAATTAAATGTCCTTGCAAAGCCAGCAGAGGGTGCACCAGGGCACTGTAAATTTTACCCAAGATGTAGCCATACTAATTTAATAGCCAATCAATGTTTCCTTTTTTTTTTTTCTTTTCTTGGTATACTAAAACTAACACCCTCAAGAAAACTTATGTTGAATCTGGGCTAAAATTCCTTCAAAGCATACTCTAATTCTCCTGAAAGTCAAGTTCAGGAAGAATAAGGAATACATGGTTAAATATAGTCTGGCCAAAATGTAGGTAGAGAAGAAGAAAATGATGCAGATCGGAGCCCTCTCCTTTGCAAAAATTCCATAGCTCTACCCAGCTACCAGACAAAAGGCTCCAGGAAGTAGTATATTATAGGGGAATGGGCACTGAACTCAGAGTAAAGAGACCAACTTCCATTCTAATTTTGATCAGAGTTGTATGACCTTGGACAAGTCACTTCCCCCATAGGAACTATGTGTTCTCCAAGGGGAATGATCAAATGGATTCATGGCCCCTCATAACTCTAAAAAACTCTGACTCCAATTGATGTCAGCAAATGCAAAAAGCCAGTGTGCTTGTTATTACTTCTCCAAAAGATTAAAACGGAAAAAATAAAGGACAGAAGATAAGGCGCTGTATTTAAACCTAGACAGAACTATTTGAAGCACCACGCAAAGGCAACTAAATGCCATTACAGACCCTATGAGAATCCCACACCATCACAGGAGCCCCAGAATACAACTGTTCTACTAATCCTCAGCCTACAAACAGGGGTCTGTCCATTCTGAATGCCAAAAGGCCTTGCCACCATTTGACTAAGGAAGTTCAATTCCTTCATCTTTTCACAGAAAACCAATGTTCGGCTGCTAAGTATTTCTACTGGGCATAGTCGCGGGGCAGGGGCGAGGGTTTGTTGTTGGGAGGTGGATAGATAAAGGGAACCAGAATCCTAGTTAATTATCATTTAGCTACTGTGTTTAAAGTTTCAAGTATGAGAAGCATGTCTACTGATTCTCTTCTTTGATAAGCTGTTATATAAGTTGAAGTGTGCTAGCAAAACATTTTAAGGCTCAGGACAACCTTTCAACGCAAAATGTAGAAACTGTGTCCGCCCTAATATTAAAGCATTATCATGACACCAACTTTGGATGGGTGGTCAAAGTAGCACGAATAATGTTTACAGAGTATGACAATGACTCTGGATGTGGTAATAAATATAGAAGGCCTGGGTCACTCACCTCAAGGAACTTATTTGTATAACTTGCCCTCTTCCCCAAGAGGAACAAATTGACTGTTATTCTTTAACCACCTCAAAAGGATCCTTGGCTGCTTCTCTTAAGTTTTACGTGAGACAAAATAATGGCAAACAAGAGAATACTTAGTTTTAGGGCACTAAATTTCCTTAAATAAAGAACTAGAAAAAGTAGAAAACAAACACCAAAGCTAACAGTTTGCTAACCAGGGCACAAACACCATAAAGATTGTATTAAAAAACAAAAGAAACAAACAAACCAAAACTAACAAACAAAAAAACTGGGAGACTATTCTTGAGTCATTATTCCATCAGTAGATTCCTGCTCACAAGCAAGCAGGAGTGAAGACACTTCACACCAACCCTCCCCACCCCACTCCCCAAAAAAGAGTCAGAACCGGCATGCAAAGGGTGAGTTTTATTCCAAAGATTTTTTAAATTACTGTTTCAAAAGTTGTCTAGCAAGACGGCATATTTCTACCAGAATTCCTCAGGGGCGCTGATCCTCACTAGAACACCGAGGACAATCCGTCTCAAATTGCAGGTAAGTGTGAACAAGCCCACGATCCGGTCAGTGCACCAGCACCCCGGCGCAGAAAACACGGTTCAAAGTTGTTTCAACGGGCGTGGAGCAGTTATTACAGCTGTTTACAGCTCCAACTCCAAAAGAGAGCCTGCTAGTGCTGGCATGAGCTCTGGACACGAAAAAACAAGCACCGCGGGCGCAGAATCTCACCGGGAGCAAAAGGGCCAGGCTGCTGCCGTTAGTCAGCCTGGGGGGCAGCGCCCGCACCTTCGCGCCGCGGCCCGGCCGGGAGCGCCGCCAACTTTTCCCGAGGCAGCCGGAGCTGGGGGCGGCGGGCGCCGGCCAGAGTTCCCAAGTCCGGAGGTCCTGAGAGAGTCAGGGTGAGCTGGGCCAGGGACCGAGGACAACCTGCCCCGGGGCGACCTCTCCCCAGCTTGTCCGCCCCCTCCCCGATCCCGCCGTCGAACTCGGCTCGAGGTGGCAAAGTCCTCCCCAGGCCCCCGCCCTGCGCACATGGGGAGGGGGCCCTGCCCCTCCAGAGTGACTCACCTGGTGCCCGTCCTGGGCGTCTGGGGGGAGCGTAGCTTCTCCCCGTTCCAGCAGCTGCTGCTGCGGGGATGGCTGCCCGAAGTGGCGGGTGATGGAACCGTCGGGGTCGAGTCCACCGGGGCTGCTCAGGGTGCCCGAGGTGCCGAGGTTACCGGGACCGCCAAGGCTGGACTCGGCTCCCCGCTCCCGCCGCAACTCGGAGCGCAACTCTAGGTAGCAGCACAACGTCAGCAGGTGGAGGGCCAGCGAGAGGCCAAAAAAACCCAGGAAGAGCCGGCAGCTGTTCCCTTCGCCAGCCCGGGCAGGGGCCCCGCGACAACCGCAGCCCTGGCTCCCGCGCTCCCTCGGCGCTGCCGCGGGCTGGAGTTCCCTGCGCTCCACCTCGGGGTAGCCCATGGCCTCCGGAGACACCCACTCTCTGAGGCCCGGGAGCCGCCGCGTCTGCCTCAGCCCTTCGCGACCCCTGACAGGCGGCTACTGTCCTGCCATCGGCTGGGGACTGCAGGGACCCGTTCCTGCGCGACGGAGGCTGGGCGGGACCGAGCAGGGAGCAGCCGCAAGTGCAGCTCCACTCCGAGGGGTGGAAAAGGGAGGAGGAGGGGCGGGAGAGACGGGCGGCTCGGCCCCGCGGAGGGAATGAGGGAGGAGGCCCCGGCCGACCCCGCCCCGTGCCTCAAGCGGCTGCCGGGACGCCCAACCACCGAGCCCGCCAAGCCTTGGCGCCCCGCCCCATGCCGTTCCACCCGGGGCCTCCAGCTGCGGGGCGGGGTCTGGGGGCGTGTGGGTTCGCCTCTGCCCCGTGGCCCCACCCAGCTCTTCTCTCTCACCCCGTTCCAGTTGGTGACTGTGGCTGTCGTTCATCCCTGGACTCCGCCCCAATTTAACCCTTGAGCGCCAGTATGGGGTCGGGGGCGGGGAAGGGGGGAAGAGGAAGGAAGGAGGGGGAGGCTGAGAAGAATTGGGGAACCTGGGAAGGAAAGTAGAGCAAAGAAAAGGAGGCGGAAACTAGTATTAATAGAAATGTTTGCAATTAACTGCAGTTGTTAATAACATCATCCAGTACTTATCTGTTGCTTTCAATCTTCAAAGCGTTTAACAGACGTTAAACTAATTAAAACAGTTTTGGGTTTGAAATGAAACCATGCCTGCTGGGTTTGCAATCCAATGGCGCGCCAAAAGAAAAGGAGACCCAGTAGCCTGAGAGCCAAAGGAAGTGAGAATGAGGTGGGACTGAGACAGTCCCACTCCTGGAGTGAGTCTGGGGCCTCAATCTAAGTGACATCTGTGCCAGGTGGAACTGAAGTGATGCTGCCTCACGCAGGATAAAACAGTCCCCTAGGATTTCTTGGTATATTAATTAATTCAAAGTATTGATCCCTTTACATGTAGAAATTGCTGTACGAGAGAATCTACAGCCAGTGTAGTTTTCTTCTTCCACCGCAGCAGGAGTTTTGAGTGGAGAACAAGTGCCTTCAATGAGCAAATGGGGAAACTGAGGGCCAGAATAAGGTGGATTTTTACATGGGTGGTCCACAGAATGGCCAGACAGTATCGGCATCTCTATTTGCAGGCAACTGTTCTAGTCTCTCCACCCCTCTCCTCCTCTCCCTGGAGTAGTCCCTGGGGGAAGTTCAACAACTCAGCCAAATGTTCCAGATGGACACTGCTGCAACTGCAGCATCTTCAACCCTCTGAAAAGGGTTCAGAGCAAAACAACAAACAAAAAATGTGGCAAATGTCAGAACAATAGACCCTGAAATGAACGATGGAAAGGATTAGTTGAGTCGAAATTAACAAGAGTTACTAGTCCGAGATTATAGAGAGCTAAATGACCATAGCAGGGGAAATATGTATGCTTCTTGGTCACTATGCACTCCCATTCCCATGTTATGAATAATTAGCAGTTTTATTGACTTGAAAAGGGTAGGCCTAAGACCTAGGCTGGTGAAAAAGGAGAAAAATAGGGGGAAATAGAAAAGAAGAGAAACAACAAAACAAAAACAAAGCATATGGTGGGGAGGTCAGTCCAAAGATTACAGAGGTCATAAACCTTAAATATATTAGCCACAGGCAATTTTTCTTTCAGACACTTTGGGAATGGCCTCAGTGCTTCAGAAACATCTTTGTGTCTCCTCATTAGCCCTTACGTATGAACTATAAAGTTTGCAAAGAATATCATCATCATGCAAATAAGAAAATAAAAAGGGGCACTTAGCTAATCTCAAATTCTGCTTATTCAGTCAAGGAATTCTAGATGCTGGCTGGAGGAACTGCCAGGCTGATTTAACTTAATTATCACAGCCCAGGATTATTAGAAAGAATGCTAGACTAGGAGTCAGTAGACCTGACCCTGCCACTGGTTTGCTGGGTCATTCTGAGAAAGTCACTGCTTTTGAGGACCTTAGTTTCTCCAACTGTAAAATGAGGAGTTTGAACTTAAACAGCTATAATATTGTGTTTTATCTGTGTTATCACTGACTATTTTGACTTGGTTGCATAAAGGGTTCAAAGAGGCTGCCTCTTCTTCCCCTAAAGTGAAAAGGGAATAAATAACAGCCACTCCTGGGAGTGGTGGTGGTGCTCAGGGGACTTACTAGTCTCAGCTTACCATGTTCTACCAGGCTTTTCACAGCTTGACTGAAGACCCTGGGTTGCACCATTGCCTTCAGAAGTCCTGCAAATTGCATTTGATCTGGGACCTCACTTTGGTTCCCAAGAGGAAGAACATATGGCTTAATATGAAGTAGAAACATTGGAATGGGGTAATCCAGTGAGGAATGTACATGGTTAGATGTTTTTTTTGTTGTTGTTGTTTTTTATAAATTTATTTATTTATTTTTGGCTGCGTTTGGGTCTTCGTTGCTGTGCACGGGCTTTCCTCCAGTTGCAGTGAGCAGGGGGCTACTCTTCGTTGCGGCGCGCAGTCCTATCGTGGTGGCTTCTAGGCACGCGGGATCAGTAGTTGTGGCGCGGGCTCTAGAGCACAGGTTTCAGCAGTTGTGGCACTCAGGCTTAGCTGTTCTGCAGCATGTGGGATCTTCCCGGACCAGGGCTTGAACCCGTGACCCCTGCATTGGCAGGCGGATTCCCAACCACTGCGCCACCGGGGAAGCCCTACATGGTTAGTTTTAAAAAGTATTTTGAAGTGTTAATTCAGTTCGCTTCTATGCTTCCATAAGTATCCCATCCTCTACAACACAGGTCTCAAAATGACAGCCTGCAGGTTACATCCAGCCAACAGATGTGTTGTGTTTGGTGCAGTGTTGGCTAAAATTTTGGATAAAAATAATAATTGCCAGGATCCAGAAATCAGGAGATTTCACCCAAAAAATCCCTATTTCTTTAAAGCATGCTAACACTGGATCCACATTCCCATATGGCTACAGTCAGCTAGAATTGCCCCCTTGAGACAAACATGAGCAATCAAGTTCCACAGTCATCCCCACCTTCTTCCTTTAGTCTCCATTACTGTCCTTGTTACCCATTTCCCTTATCTGTCTGGCCCCATGTACTCTAGGAGACAAGATATCAGCTCCTTAGCATGACCTATAAACTGCCCTTCCAACCTCACCTTCTGCCACCCTACAAGGAACCCATACTCCCACAATCCTAAAGTCACTGACACTTCTCACACTTATGTGTCTTTGCACAAGCTGGTTTCTTTGCCAGGAATGCCCCGACCTTGGAAAACTGATAAATTCTTCAAGAATCAAATCATGTGTTCCCGCAACTCCTTCCAAACAGATTTCCCTTTTTGCTTTCACTGCACCCTGAACATATCTCAATGATATCTCTGACCACATCGTATTTGTATTTATTTGCAGGCTTTCTTACCATTAACCTGTGAACAACGTGATAGTAAAAATCATGTCCTTTCCATTTTGGTAGTCCCAGTACAAAGCATAGCATCTACCACATAGTAGATAACAGTATTGTTTGTCAAATGAATGGGGCATGACATCTGCTATGGTAACCTGGACTGCCTAGAATTCCAAAAATGGTACTGAGCAAAAGGATGCCTGTCAGTACCACTTATGAAGCATGTACTGTGTGCAGAGCTGTATAACACACTATCGAAAGAAATAAAGGAAATAGAACCAGTTGTGCAATTATCCCCTTATTTGTGCCACTGTTGGAGTTGTGGATAATCCAGAAATTCAAATATAATTGGTTTGTAATACCTCACTGGCTTTCTGTCCCATCAAATTTCCCCTCCTAATTTTATTTGCCTGGTCCTAATATTAAAAAAAGTATTAGTTGACAATATATGAAGAATAAATGTTCAAAATAAGTTGACAGCCTCTGAACACCCACCAACTGGGCAGAAGATGCTAAGGAGTTGGGCAGGGACTGGTTTTTAAATACCTCTTAGCTCTGTTTAATCCACAGAACAAATCACTGACATAGAGATCACAGAGTTGACTCTCTGACCCACTTAGTGACAAGCAGATAGTTGGGAGGAACATGGGCTTAGGACTTAAGATCCTCACTTACCAGCTGTGTGACTTAGGACAAGTGATTTTTGCCCGTCTTAAAGAGCCTCAGTTTTCTCATCTGTAAAATGGAGATGACAACATATGTTTTGTGAGATAACTGTGCTGAAATGGTATGCTAGATGTCAAAATGTCTGGCACATAATAAATGCACAGTAAACGTTAGTCTCTGCTAAGAGACTTCCATCAAAAAGAGATGAGAGGAAAAACATGTAACAGTTCTCAAGAATACGGCAGAAATGCAGAAGAGCATCTACATACTTTGCCCTTGCCAAATGCCTGCCCCCATTTTGTATTCTTAAAGTTTGACATAGACCCCTATGGAAGTTCCCACCACCCTCTTACCAACTCTTGACTCCAACTTGTATCCAACTTCCTCCTCTCCGTTTCCACTTGATGTCTAGTAGACATCTTAAACTCAATATGACCAAAACCAAAGTTCTTCTCCAAACGTGTTTATCCCTTGGTCTTCTGTGTCTCAGCAAATGGCAACTTCATCTTCTCATTGCTCAAGACAAAATCTTTGAAGTCATCCTTGAATCCTCTCTTTTTCGAATACCCCACATCCAATCTGTCAGTGAATCCTGTCAGTTCTGCCTTTAAAATATACCCAGAACCTGACCACTTCTTACCACCACCTAGTGACCAGCCTAGTCCAAGCACCCATGCTCTCTCACTGGATTACTACTTTAGCCTCCTCCATGCTTTTTACTTTTGTCCTTGCCACTCTGCAGTCTATTCCCTACCCTACCCTAGTCAGAGGCTTTCTGTTAAAATGTCAAGTCAGATCCTATCACTCTGCCCCAAATCCTCCAATGGCTCCCTTTTTCTTTCAGAGTCTTTACCTTGGCCTACAAGGCCCTACATGATCTGATTGTTGGCCACCTCCTGGGCTCCTCTCCTACTACTATTCTCTTTGCCCTCTACTCCAGACACGTTGACCCCTTTGCTGTTCCTTGAACTTGAAAAGCATGCCCCCACTTAAGAGTCTTTTAACCTACACTTCCTTTTGCCTGGAATGCTATTCTCCCAGCTAACTGCATGGCTTCTCCCTCGCTTCTTCCGGGTCTCTTCTTAGATGTCACCTTATCAGAGAACCTTTCCCTGGCCAATTTCCCATCACTCTCTATCCCCTCCCTTGGTTGTGTTTTTCTTCTTAGCACTTATCATCGTCTGACGTATTATCTATGTGTTTGTTTATTGTATGTCTCCCCTGCAACCACAATTAGAATATCAGTTCCAGGAGGGCAGATATTTTTGTCTGTTTTTGTTCACTGTTTTATCTACCAGAGGAAGAGCAGTACCTGGCACACAACAGACTCTCAATAAATATTTGTTGATGGAATGGTTGAATTCCTCCCCTGGTAGAGTAAGAGGAGGAGAAAGGAGGACTGGTGAGATGGGTTAGTGGATAGGCAAGGACTTTTCTTCCAGCATAGTAAAGCAGGAAGGAACAGCTCTTTCATTTTACATGAGGCATCTCCGCCAGAGAAAGAGACACAAAGGGCCACACAGCTAATTAAAGGAGGGGATCAGGAAGGAAAGGAAAATTGGTTGAACATCTATCTCCTATGCGCCAGCCTTTCTCATTAACTTCTGTGTGATGTTAGTATTATGAACATTTCACAGATGAGGAAACTGAGGCATTTAACAGACAGGTCAAATGACTAGCTCAAATTTGCATAGCAACTAAATGGCAGAGTCTGAATTTGAATCCAGGTCTGAATGGCTCAAAAATTCCATACTCCATTCTAAGCCTTATCTCCCACCAACTACTGGCAGATAGATTCAAAATTCAAAATTCTAGCTTTATAGAGCTAGACACGCAGAGACCGTGAGATTCTTGGGGCGGCAGAGTTATAAACCAGATGGAAGTCAGAGTTTCTTCTCCCACCAGGCTGGCTGCGCAGCCACCACCCTTTTGCTCCAACTCAAAGACCACTGTGCTTACTGATTAGATGAATGTGCTTAAATCTGGTTCCCAATCAGGTAACCTTTCTGTACAGTAAGCCTTAATAACTTCCCATGGACTATAGAATAATAACATAACTCCTTAGCCCGACATCCAAAGCCCTTCAGTTTGGACCTAAACTACCATTCCAGCTGTGCTGTTGCTAGGCCTTGACAAAATTCTGTCTGCATTGTCTCTCATTGTCCAGGAACAAACCCTACACCCCTGCCTCTTTGCCTTTTGCTGACATTACTCCCCTTCCTCCTTCCAATATCCTGTCCCTTCCCCTTTGCCTATTTAAAATCAGCACATTCTTCAAGGCCCAGCTCAAGTTCCCCTCCCCCACCCACCCCTGCCTGCCCACAGTGCTCTCCACGGGCACATTCTGTCTGTACAACTCCTCTGGCATTTAGAATATGCCACTCACAATTGCTAATTCTTCCCCCATTCTGTGTGAGGGTCTCATTTCCCCCAGATTACAGCCGATGCTCTTCAAAGGGTAAGACCTCGTCTCAAACCCCTGCAGGGCTTACCTTGAGCAAGTGCTTACCCAATCTTTGTTAATGGATTAAAGATTTTGCAGAGATGAATTTTAAGCAGAGTTTTGAAGGCAGAAGGGGTCTGGGTTTGATGGAGACAACTGTTCTAGATGGAAGGCAAGGTAAAATAAAATGCTGAGCACATTTAATATTTAGAAAAAAAAAGTAAAACACACACTGAAGAAGGGAAAGAGCAGCAGACCTCTAACGTGATGGAGGAAATGACTGTAGCCATGACTGGCATAGAAATGTTTGCAGAAATCCACGAAGCAATGATAAGGTGATAAACATTCCTCTTGCTGTAAGGGAGCAAGATGGCACAACATTAACATGGAGTATTCATTTTTGCAATAAAGTCTTTGGCTACTCATAGGGTGGCTGAGCATGTGGGGAGGCTCTCACTTCATGAGAGGAATTTTTCATTCAAAAATAGAAGATCTTGTTGCTGGCAAAATGTCATTTACATCTATGTCCCCTGCAATTTGTGTCAGTCCCACCATTCAGACCACCAAGAAGCCTAGAAATAAACTGCATATTCCACAGAGCCATTGATACATGGCACATCAGGACCACTGTGAGATCACGGATTCATTTTGGGCAGAGTAGGGCTTTAAGAGAATCTTTGGCAGTGTCTTTACAGGTTCTCACATCCTCCAAACACCTATTTGTGGTAGATAGAGTGGCCATTTGCCTTCATTTAAGAGGGGAGGAAACTGAAGCCCATAGAGATAGAGTGACTTTTCCAAGGTAATACCGTCAGGGTACCTGACTTTTAGCCTAGGGTTCCTTTTCTTATTAAACTTTCATATTTGTTCATCACACTTATGTTTGCCTGGTTGATCTGGCCAAAGAGTTTATTGACTCTGCCCATAATATACATTTCCTGAGAATGAGAGTTAGGGAATTCAGATCCTTAAATCTGATCTGGGCTCAGACCCAGAGGGTCAGGCATTTTGGGAATTGGATCTTGGCTCTGTGATAAGCAATCTGTGACAGGACTTGGAAGACTCTGGAGCTATAATAACTTTCCCAAACTTGCCCCAGCTCCCCCCACCCCACCCTCCCACCCACTAGATTATATTGAGGGAATACTGTTGGCTTTCAGTGGTTGAACTATCATATTCATTCAACAAATACAAATACTTAGTGTCTGCTATGTGCCAGGCACCATTCTAAGTGCTGCGGATACACCAGTGGAAAAAACAACTAATACAATCTACAGTTAATACAATCTACTATCGACTGAAAAAAAAGCCACAACCTAAAAGTTGTGAGTTATGTTTTATTTTGGGTCCTTACTGAGCACTATAGAAAGCCTCTCAGAGAGCTCTGAGGAATTTTCCAAAGAGGTAAAGGAGGAGCCAGGATATATAGGTGCTTTTGACTAGAAAAAAAAAAAAAAAACATGTAGTGGAACATCAAAAGATGACTGCTAATCACACAAAACAGACATCTCAAGTTAATGATTTTAGTGCTTTTCTAGGTATGGGAAGATGTAGAGCCTGGGCTCATTGAAATTATTCCTTTGATATGCATCTTAACTATCTAGGGCCAGTTTCCTGTTTTCTTCCATCTTGACTTCTCCTCAGGGTACACCCTCCAGGGCAACTGCAGCGGCTGATGGCTTGATGGCAGGTGACTGTTTACTGAAATGGCAGAGGCATCATTTTTTGTCTGCCCTACAATTATTGTTTTGAAAAATAAGAACTTCGTCTTTCACAAATACAGTTTAACAGCAAAGTGCCTTTAAATGGCCTTATCCCTCCTCCCACTACACTTCTGAGCTAGGCCAGACTCACAGGAACACTCCTAGGTTTTGGGAAGGGCCGTATCCTAAGAGTTTCAGGGTCTGCAAAAGTTAAACAAATGTACAGATTTCCCCAATTCAAAGGCTTTCCTCTAAATAACTCAGGAAAACAAGCAAATGCAGCCCTGAGCTAAGAAATGCTAAGGAAATGGCCTATTGTTAGAATTTAAGCATCCCTCTTACCTGCTTAGCACTTACTGAATAAAAGTCCAGGAATCTATGGGTAATAGTCTGGCTCCTGGAAGGACAGGAAGCATGGAAGCCTATGTCCAAGGTGAAGAGTCAGGGCCTGAAGATAAGCTCTGGTTCAACTTGAGTCTTAGGGCATCAATGTCTGATAGATATTTGCGTGTGTGTGTGTGTGTGTGTGTGTGTGTGTGTGTGTGTGTGTGCGTGTGCGTGTGTGTGTGTGTGTATTATATATATATGAAAAGAGTAAGAGAAGGTATGGCAGAACGCTTTGTAAAATGGAATGTGCTATGCAAATATAAGATATTAAGATAATAGCTACCTTGTATTGAGTACCTACCATGTGCCAGGCACTAAGCTAGGCAAATTTAGATATATTTATCTCACTTAATCTTCAGGAACTGTTACCAAACCATATTCAGGTCTCCTCGCCCGTGCACAGTAAAGCCTATCTATTGACACCACATTGTGGTGAAGGAAAGTGCAGTGTTTATTGCAGGGCACAAAACAAGGAGTCTAGGGCAGCTCATGCTCAAAACACCCAAACTCGCCATGGGTTTCAGCAAAGCATTTTTAAAGGCAAGGTGAGAGAGGGGCATCCCAGGATGTGTGATCAGCTCATGCACAGTTCTCTAATTGGTTGACAGTGAGGTAACCGGGCTATGTCACAGGGGTTGACATTATCAATCCTTAGGCTCCAGAAGGCCAGGGGGCCATGTGCTCATGGTCATCAAGTAGTTAACATCTTCCATTTGGTGGAGATTTTAACATTTGTAAAACAACTCAGAAAATGAGCATCAGGTACTATTATCTAGGTTCTTCAGAGAGGAGCTAAAGCAGAGGATACAGGGGAGGGGTCTGTCCCAGGAAGGCCCCATAGGTTCCTGCTTAATTAGAGAACAACTTTTTGAGGTAAATTGCTCATTTTCCTACAGGTTAAAAAAAAAAACAAAAAACAGTCCCAAAGAAAAGTGAAGTAACGTGCCTAACACCCCCCAGCTAGTAAATTGGTAGTGCTAAGATTCAAATACGGTCTGTCCTAATTGAAAAGCCCACACTGTATCCATTATGCCATGATGAACAACTTATTTTGCACACACAGGAACCCAAGAAATAAGGAGTCTTCTGTAATTTTCAAGCTGAAATCTATTAGATGTTAGATGGTGGTACCCTTTCTTCACCCCAATATGATCTTACAGTCTAATGCGAAGGTATAATACCAAAGCCAAATCAAATGAGGTCTTGAAAATAACAAAACCAAATAAGAAAATTCTAGCAGTAGGAAATATAGACCCAGGAGATTATATGAGATACAGCCAAGGAGAAATGGTGGTGTGTCTGGTGGCAGAGGGGATCTTCAAAGTGTTATTGCAAAAGAATATTCTCAGCAAAAACTTCCCAGAAGGCAATGTATTGATTCTTTCATTTGTCCAGTAACTTCATTCATTTATCCCTCCACTTTTCAAAGAGTTATTGAGCACTGGCTGTAGGCACACATAGATCACAGAACTTCGATGAACTGTGGGAACTAAGGAATGAATACTCAGGAGGCCGAATCCAGCAGGCTACAGGCCTGTGGCAGTCGTGACCACCAACTTAACACTTCTTTTCATACAAGTTCAATTCAATTAATGTAGGAATTTCATTTTTCTTGTAGGAACCTATCTCCAATTAACTCTAGGAGTACAGGTTTTGCTTCCATCAACTTACTCCTTTGTGAGGAGTCTGGAAGCTAAGCTTTACCTGGCAATAGAAAGTGGGATCCACAGAAAATGGAGTTGAGACCAAACCCGTGCTTAAAGGAAAGGAGCTGCCCTTAGGAATGTGTCAAATTGCTTGGGAAAGAAGACTGATCTCTGAGGGGGAAGGAGGTGGCAGCCCAGAGAAGTTGCCTAAGTGTCACTACTGCCCACCAGAACTTACACACTTGGGCCTGTTACTGAACTGAACTTGGGTCTGCTCACCCACCACACAGCAAAGCCAATTTTCTGACACTGGGTTGTGGTGAAGCAAAGTACCACATTTATTACGTTTATTTGCAGGGCACCAAGCAAGGAGTATGGGTGGCTCATGTTCAAAAGACCTGAACTCCCCAATGGACTTCAGCAAAGAGTTTTTAAAGGCAACATCTGGGGTAAGGACTGCACGGTTCATGATTGGTTAGTAGTGAGGTAACAGGATGATGTTTCAGGAATCTTAATCATCTGGGCTGCCTGTGGTCAGCATGTAGCGGAAACTGTGCAACTCAGATTGGGACTTGAACCCATGGTCTTTTAATTGAGATCACACACCTGGTCTCAGGACTTAATAAAACTCAAGTTCTTGATGTATCATCACAGAAAGAATTCAGTGAGAGACAAAGTGGTAGGTAAGAAGTGGATTTACTTAGACAGAAACACACTCCACAGACAGAGTGTGGGCCATCTCAGAAGGTGAGAGGCCCTGAAATATGGCGTGGTTAGTTTTTATGGGCTGGGTGATTTCATAGGCTAATGAGTGGGGGGATTATTCCAACTATTTCAGGAAAGGGGTGGGGATTTCCAGGAATTGGGCCACTGCCCACGTTTTGTCCTTTTATGGTTAGCCTCAGAACTGTCATGGTGATGGTGGGTGTGTCATTTAGATGTTAATGTATTACAATGAGTGTATAATGAGGCTCAAGTTCCACTGGAAATCAAGAATCTTCCACCATCTTGGACCTAGTTGATTCTAACCAGTTTTTGTCATGTCCTATGGCTATGTCATTCCTTTAAAGGTTTTGCCCTTCCCCCTTCTATCCTGTTTCATAGTCACCCTCCTTCATCTGGGTGGGGGGGGGGTCTTAGTTTCTGCATATGAGTAAAATTTTTATGTATATTCCTTGAGCAGGAACTACGATTCTGTTTTATCACTGAACTATTATTATTACTTTTCTTGCTTAACTGCTTTTCCTTTGTTTCTGCATTCCCTCACTTCCCTAATTAATAACTGCATGTTCCTGCTCTTTGGAACTCAGGGAAGGCCTAGGAAACTAAAGCCTTTCTCTACAAACAAGAAACGGGGGACATGGAGGGCCTTTTGTACTCGAGAAGGCCCTGCAGGGTCCTTTTTGGTTTCAATCTCCTCTTTTCTTTGATACTTCTCAATCTTGAGGGGAACAGGGGAGGGGCAAGAAAGGGAATAAAGTTTTGGATAGAGAGGTTAATCATAAACTCAGCAGGGGAACTTGGTTTTAGGGGGGACTTGGTTTCCCCTAAGGCCCCAAAGGCCTTAGCCTTGCAAGAACAGGTGGGACACCGTCAGTTTAGCAGAGCTCCACTTTGTTTAACCCCCAGAGTTTCTAAAGTCACAGTCATTTTCTTTCTTAGCCTCTACAGCTGACTTAAAGAGGTCAGAACTAGAAGGCCCTTTGGAGACCACCTAGTCCAACCCATCCATTTTTCAGAAGAAACTGAAGCCCAGAAAGGCCAACAAGCATGCCCATCAGGTTAATGAATTAACTAGACTAGAGCCAATTGCCCGTCCTTCCTTTCTCCCCCAAGCCACTAGCTTATGTATCCATACCTGATCATCTTAAGGCATTTTCAAAGCACATGAATTACTTCCATTTTACTTCTTCTGAGCCAAAAGCATGAGACAGGAAATTGACTAGAAATCACTGGCCTTGCTTCTGACTCTTAGGCTTATTCCCTACGAACACCCAATAATTTTCCTGGTTTGTACTTTGCCTTGAGGTATTCCTCCATTTTCTCATTCCTGTATTCAACCGAGTGCAAATACTAATCTTACCTTGACTGTTTCAGAATTCCACCACCAAAAAAGGCTCTGTGCAACTATCTTTATTATTTAATTAGTAACATTTTTTTTTGAAGAAGCAGCTGCCAAGCTGTGCTTAAATACACTCTTAAAATTTTGAAATTTGAGGGAGAAATGAGAAGTTTCTAGTATAAATGGTTTCTACACAAAACTGCCCTTTTGGAAAGGTCGAAACCCACTGACAAAGTACCACTTAACTTATGAGAAGCCCCAACATCTGAGGGGGTGATCAGACCTATTCTGGACAAGCCAGGGAGCTTCTTTCTGCAGATTCTGATGGGTCCAAAAACTTACTGCCAAAGTAAATTGCTTCTTCCAAAAATGTCTTTCGGGGAAGCTGGAGAACAGAATTCTGAGACAAGCTGGCTGGAGTTAACATTGGTTACATTTATAACTAATATAGTTGCTGTTTTGATTTTCTTTTTAAAGTTAATTTTATTTATTTATTTATTTATTTATTTATTTATTTATTTATTTATTTATTTATTATTTTTTGCAGTACGGGGGCCTCTCACTGTTGTAGCCTCTCCCGTTGCGGAGCACAGGCTCCGGACGTGCAGGCTCAGCGGCCATGGCTCACGCGCCCAGCAGCTCCGCAGCATGTGGGATCTTCCCGGACCGGGGCACGAACCCGTGTCCCCTGCATCGGCAGGCGGACTCTCAACCACTGTGCCACCAGGGAAGCCCTATTTATTTTTTTATACAGCAGGTTCTTATTAGTTATATATTTTATACATATTAGTGTATATATGTCAATTCTTCTCCTTAAAAAGAAAAAGTTAAATCAAAAATATTACGGTGAACAGAGCTGAATCAATTCAGTTCAGAGAAAATGACCCATTTGGTCCTGTAAGCCCCTGTGGAAAGGCAAGCTACGATCATTTTTTAAAGGTAAAATCATGACTCTCATGCAAATATAAAAGGAACACATGTCAAAATTGTAGTTAATTCATTAATTAATGAGGGAAGCAGTAAGATGTTACAACCAGTTCAAAGGAGAATTCAAAGGACATAGATTCCCATAGGCAATTAGGAATGCTGCAGTGAATTTTCAAATAGATGCAAAACTGGTCAGTACCCATGGGAGAGTAACCAAGTGCATTACACCAGGCAAAATTCATTCGCATTTCTATGAATAAGAATATTTTAGTTTTCCACAATTTACAGAGTTGTTAAATAGCTCAAAGCCAATGAAAGGCACGTAACACAGAAGAGTACACAAGTCAGGGCATCCAATAATCTTTTTTGCCCGTTCAAAGTCTCACAAATTTCCTTGACACTAGAAAGAACCGTTGCAATCAGACTGCTTTAAGGTCAGCAAGCACCATAACCCGTGGGGGCCCAGGTCAGGAGGCAGCCAGGGGGATGGCCTAAGAAAACCCTTGGACGTGTAACTTGACACTTTAAAGAAAATTAGCAATGCCGAATGTGGATAAGAGAAACCCACAGTGGCTTTTCCAAAGCCTTAGGAGTTAGAAAATCTGACAAGTAGAGAGATCCACCCATGAGACTGAAAGCAGCTGGTGATGGCCTGAGAAGGTCTGTGTAAAGGAAAACACATGTCTCCCTTTGCTACTCTATCTTGCAGAGCCCAGCTCAGGACATCTGGTTGAAATACAACACCTTGATTCTTGCCTGGCAACAAAGTACAAGTAAATACAATCCCCATGAGCAGGCCCACTGGGAAACTTCAGGAACACATTAGCGAGGATTGTGAAGAATTCTGCCAACTTTTCTAGCACTTCACATATTGTGTAACCGATTTTCTATCAAGTGCCTGTACACCTTTGGGTTTTATGTATGCCTGAAAATGAGTAGAGGTCCAGAAATCAAAAGCGAGCCAGAGTCTTTTCATTGGTGCTTTTCTCCATTCTTCAGCAGTACTCATCAACTTGCCTTTTTCCTCATCCCTTCAATGACCAGCTTGGAGATAACTGGCATCTTGGCATCCCTTATGTTGTGTGGAAGAGCAATGGCATGGGATAACCTGAATGCTTTTATAGTTGCCCCTTTCCCCTTCATCCCTCTCCAGCAACAACCCACACCATTAGGAAGCTGGAAAAGGCATGAAACAGACAATTCATACACACACAAAAATAGAGGGGAAATAAAAGCACTGGACTAGGATTCAAGAGCCACCCACAACTAATCCCCGATCTAAGATTCCTTCTGGATCTTAGATGGTGTGATTTAACACATTCAACCATGCTGGTACTAAAGAACAATAACCATTTTATACATATTAAAGTTGCGAATATTATCAAATGCAATGTTGGTTTGGCTTGGAAGGAGAGGATGGAAAGATATCCTCAACACTGCTTCAGCAGAAGGATAAATTAGGACAATTTTTTTGAAAGGCAATTTGGCAATACATATCAGAAGTCGTAAAAAATATTCATGTTCTTTCACATAGTAATTCCACTCGTGGCAATTTGTCGTTAAGGTAATCATTCAAAAGCAGGAAATAACTATATATGCAAATACATTTTACATGTCATTATGCATAATCTCAAAAAAACTGGTAATAGCTAAATGTCCAACAAAATCAGAGTAGTTAAGTGATTTAAGATGCATTAAAAAAAAAGACACATAGGGCTTCCCTGGTGGCACAGTGGTTGAGAGTCCGCCTGCCGATGCAGGGGACACGGGTTCGTGCCCCGGTCCGGGAAGATCCCACATGCCGCGGAGCGGCTGGGCCCGTGAGCCGTGGCCGCTGAGCCTGCGTGTCCGGAGCCTGTGCTCCGCAACGGGAGAGGTCACAACAGTGAGAGGCCCACGCACCGCAAAAAACAAAAACAAAAACAAACAAAAAAAAAGACACATAGATTGAATGGAATATTATGTGGGCAATAAACATCATAATTCTGAGGACTGCGATAAACATAGAAAAGCCTAAATACAATAACATTAAGAGGTTGAGGCAAAAATGGAACACATAATTGTATAGACATTTTCAATGTAACTCTATAAAAATGTATCTCCAGAAACAATTGTTTAATGATGGGATTACAGATGAATCTAATTTCTTTTTTCCTTTTATAAAGTACAGTTTCTAAAATAATTTAAAAATAATGTTAAAGCAAATAAATAAATGAAACAAGTGCTGGCCTAACACCTAGGAACCTAATATTAGAATCTCTTCTCTCACTGAGCTGCCCTTTGAGATCTACCAGCCATCTGCTTCTAATGCTGGAGGAGGAAAAGGGAGAAAAAAGGGGTGTCGCTAAAGGAGAGGTACCCAAGAAAATGTGCCTGAGACAGCCAGAAGATTTATTGCTGCTGAATGCCTCTGCTTACTGTGCTGAAGAAGTTGAACATTTCAATGGATTAGGTTTCTCAGTGTCTCCATTTAAACTTGTTTAACAATAGAAAATATTTATTTTCAGCAACTATGAAAATAAATATTTCTTTACCAGAGGACTTAATACTTACTTTTTATTTATTCAGTGTTTATCTGAATAGATGTTATAACAAAAATAAAGGACATTTAAAAGTCATAACATTTCCATCATGTGAACAGTTTCCCTTTCTGAATATTACCTTCAGTGAGCATTAATGACTTTTACGTATTGCAATTATGGAATACATGCCATTTTGAATTCTATGTTTTCTCTTACCATTGAACTGCAAGCATGTTTTCATTTCTATAGTCTTCACACTTATTTTAATGACTGCATAGTATTCCTTATTGATCATTTGTTAAACCTTGTCCCTAGTGTTGATCATTCTAGGTTGTTTTCAAATTTTTGCTAGTCTCCATTCCATTCTGATGAAAAGGAAAGAAGCTCTTTTGAGGAGGATTGTCTAATTGATTAAGCTAAAAGCCTTCCAACCCTTTTTTGAAAGCCTGTACTTGGCTTTCCAACATTCTAGACCAGGGATTGTCCATGAAGATGACTCTCAGAGAGTGGGTAGCCAACATGCAGATTTGGGAGAGTGCTGGCAGCTGGAACAAAGTTGCTGCTGGTTTTGCCCTGTTCTGTCTCTGGCTAAATAGGGGAAAGTCCCTCCCACGGGATAGATCAGAAGGAAAGCATTAAGCTTGTTTTCCTGGGCTGGACAGGCATTTAGGTAGACCTAAGTTCACATGCTAGATCTAGCTCTTACCAGCTGTGTAATTGGCACACCTCTTTTTTTTTTTCTGCCGCACCGCGTGGCTTGTGGGATCTTAGTTCTCCCACCAGGGACTGAACCTGGACCCTTGGCAGTGAGAGCATGGAGTCCTAACCACTGGACCATCAGGGAGTCCCTGGCACACCTCTCTTAAACTGGGCCTCAACCCCTCATGTGTAAATGAGAAACTGGACTCAATGATATTGGAGGTCCTGCCTAATTCTGATATGCTATGACTAGTTACCCATTGGTCTGCTCTGCAATCTCGTTGACTTCCTGTTTAACCAATTCAAACATTATTCATTTCCCAAAGCCCCTGATCCAGTTTTGTCTCCCTCACTCTCAGGCAATAACCTTGACCTCACCTTCTACTTGACTGAGACTCTCTAGTCATCTTCCAGCATGAGCTATTTCAACTTCTTCCCTTACCCAGTCTCTTCTCTCCAATGTTAGAGAAAGAAATTTTTCTCATTCTCTGCTTTTAATCCCAACCCCTCCTACTTCTATAGAGACTGTGCTCCATTAATTATATCCTGTCAACAACATTTAAAATTTCTCCCTCTCTTCTGCTTCCTTCCTCTGTCTATAACCATTCTCAGATATTTCTCTAAATATCCTCCCTGGAGCCAGTCACCACTTCAAAATTTTGTCCTTCCCTATCCCTTTGCCACCAAAGTAAAAACTGGTCATTCATACACATGTTTGTATTTCCTCTTCAGGGTCACCAATAACAGTCTAATGGCACTTATTCCCTTAAATTATTCTCCTCTGCTAACTACTACTTCTCTTGGTTTTGCTGGAAACTCTTCTCCCACTTCTGATAGTAGGTTATTTTGAAACATACTGTTAAGTGAGGAAGTAGGATATAAGATTAAATGCATACTAGTTAAAAGATGTACATGAAAGCTTAGGAGGAAGAAATACTTACAAATGATAAAATGGTTGATTTAGGTGGTTAGATTTCTTCTTTTCTACCTTCAAAATGTCCTGTAGTATGGTTATATTACTTTTATAACTAAAAGTAGTTTTTAACAGAAAAACAAAACAAATATGTGTGCTATCCTCAATTCTACCCTTGGTCTTCTCTGTCCTTTCTTGCCTCTCTTTCTCCCTTGGTGATGTCATCTATTCCTATGCATTCAATCATACCCTCAATGACAATAACTCCCATATCTATATCTTTAGTCCCTGCTGATCACTTGGATTTCTAGCCACCTGCTGGAAAGTACCATCTGGAGGGACTTGTTACAATTTTAAATTCAAAACCATCTCTTCTATCTGAGATGTTAGTAAAAAAACCCCTTAACATATCCATAACATTGGCCATCTCTTCACTCTCCAAAGATAACAGGTAGGTCCTTTTCACCCTAAGGTAAGCCACCATTCTTTAACTGTATAACTGCAACTTCTAGTTGGTCTTTCCACTTTCTTCCTCATTCTGTTCATATACCTGTGTGTATGATCTGCTTAAAATATGAAGCAGATTATGGTACTCCCTTCCATAAAACTCTCTAATGATTTCCATCTCAATCAGAATAACATCCAAAGTCTTTACCATTGTTTATAGGGCACTACATAATCTTGACCTTAGCTGCATCTCTGAGCTCATCTCCTCCTGGTGATGTCCTCTGCTTGAACTGTCTTCTTTCTGTACCCCTTCCCCCAAACCCCCTACAACTTCTCGCTTGCTTAGAGGCTGACACATGCTGTTCCCTCTGCCTTGACTGCCATTTAGTCTCCCTCAACCCTCCACTCCCATCTTTCTACATGAGAGAATATAGCTACTTCCTTCTCATCCTTCAGCTCTCAGCCTCACATTATCTCCTATAGAGTCCTCCCCAGATCACTCTGTCAAAAGGAGGCCCATCCATGATATTCTGTATTACAACACCCTGTTTCCTTCAGAGCACTTCTCAAAATTTGTAGTTTCAGTGATTTATTTGTGTTTTGGTTTACTGTCTGTCTCCTTCTCTGGACTATAAGTTCTATGAGGGTGGAGACCATTTTTATTTTGTCCATTGCTATATAACCCAGAGCCTGGAACTGTGCTTGTCATGTAGTAGACCCTCAATAAATACATGTTAAATAATTGATTGAATGAATGACATTATGATTATGATCTTTTTCCTGAATGTTTGTTAAGTACATAAAATGTGCCAGACACTTTTACATAAATTATATCTTTGAATTCTTCTGGAGGTGTTTTAAGCAGAGGTGTTTAATTTTTTTATTTATTTTTATAAATTTAATTAATTAATTAAGTTATTTATTTATTGGCTGCACTGGGTCTTCATTGCTGTGCACGGGCTTTCTCTAGTTGTGATGAGTGGGGACTACTCTTCATTGCAGTGTGTGGGCTTCTCATTGTGGTGGCTTCTCTTGTTGCAGAGCACAGGCTCTAGGCACGTG
This sequence comes from Aethalodelphis obliquidens, assembly GCF_003676395.1. NCBI lineage: Eukaryota > Metazoa > Chordata > Mammalia > Artiodactyla > Delphinidae > Aethalodelphis > Aethalodelphis obliquidens. The sequence goes on along the minus strand of NW_020838029.1, from coordinate 5,476,203 downwards.
GGGTTCAGTAGCTGCAGCACGTGGGCTCAGTAGCTGTGGCTCACAGGCTTAGTTGCTCCATGGCTTGTGGGCTCTTCATGGACCAGGGATTGAACTCATGTCTTCTGCATTGGCAGGTGGATTCTTAACCACTGGACCACCAGGGAAGTCCAAACAGAGGTGTTTTAAAATTAAACATTTAAAAATTTAATTTTGAGACAATCATAGATTCACATGCACTTGTAAAAACAATACAGAGATCCCATTTACCCTTCACCCAGTTTCCTCCAATGGCAACGTCCTGCAAAAGTATAGTACACTACTGCAACCTTGATATTGACATTGATACGATCCCCCAAATTTATACAGATATCCCAGTTTTACGTGGACTCAGTTGTGTGTGTGCATGCCTATTTACTTCTATGCAATTTCATCACATGTTTAGGATCTTGTGTCCACCACCAAAGTCAAGGTACAGAACAGTTCCATCATTACATCCATCTTTCATGTCAGCCCTTTAAAACCATACGTACTATCCTCCCACGCCTGCCCTCCCGCAACCCATCTCAAACCCCTGGCAACCACAAATCTGTTCTCCACCTCTATAGTTTTGTCATTTCAAGAATATTATAGAAAAGGAATAAGACAGTGTATACCTTTGTGGGGTTAGCTTTTCATTCAGGATAATTACACGGAGATTTATCCAAGTTGTTGTGTGTATCAATAGTTCATTCTTTTTTTATTGCTGAGTAGTATTCCATGATATAGATTACCAGTTTGTTTAATCATTCACATGAATGCTCTCTGGGTTGTTGAAGGTTATCTGGGTTGTTTCCAGATTTTTTCTGTTAGGAATAAAGCTGCTATGAGCCCTGTATGAACATGTATACAGGGTTTTTTTAAATAGAGATATAACTGACATGTAACATGTATAGTTTTAGGTATATAACATAATGATTTGATATATGTATGTATTTCAAAATTATACCACAGTGAATAAGCAAATTTCAGAAGCCTGGGAAATCCAAGATCAAGGTGTCAGCAGATTTGGTGTCCGGACTGACTTTGAAACTGTATGAGGAGCCGCCAGATTCTGTCATCACTTACACAGTGCCTTATAAACAGTTCTCAACTGACCAAGAAAGAACTGCTTGCTTTATGGATGGCAGCTGTAAGCAGGACTTCTCAAACTTTCATGTTTACATGGATAACTCCAATCACCAGGGGATCTTGTTAAAATGCAAATTGAGATTCAATGGCAGAGTAGAAGGACGTGTTCTCACTCCCTCTTGCGAAAACACCGGAATCACAACTAACTGCTGAACAATCATCAAAAGGAAGACACTGGAACTCACCAAAAAAGATACCCCACATCCAAATACAAAGGAGAAGCCACAATGAGATACTAGGCGGGGCGCAATCACAATAAAATCAAATCCCATAACTGTTGGGTGGTGACTCACAAACTGGAGAACACTTATACCACAGAAGTCCACCCACTGGAGTGAAGGTTCTGAGCCACACATCAGGCTTCCGAACCTGGGGGTCTGGCAACAAGAGGAGGAATTTGTAGACAATCAGACTTTGAAGGCTAGCAGAATTTGATTGCAGGACTTTGACAGGACTGGGGTAAACAGAGACTCCACTCCTGGAGGACACACACAAAGCAGTGTGTGCATCAGGGGAAGGAACAGGGACCCCACAGGAGACTGAACCAGACTTACCTGGTAGTGTTGGAGGGTCTCCTGCAGAGGTGGTGGGTGGCTCTGTCTCACCATGAGGACAAGGACACTGGCAGCAGAAGTTCCGGGAAGTACTCCTTGGCATGAGCCCTCCCAGAGTCCACCATTAGCCCCATCAAATAGCCCAGGTAGGCTCCAGGGTTGGGTCACCTCAGGCCAAACAACCAAAAGGGAGGGAACCCAGCCCCACCCATCAGCAGACAAGCAGACTAAAGTTTTACTGAGCTCTGCCCACAAGAGAAACAGTTAGCTCTACCATCACCCCCATCAGGAAACATCCACAAGCCTCTTAGATAGCCTCATCCACGAGAGGGCAGACAGCAGAAGCAAGAAGAACTACAATCCTGCAGCCTGTGGAATAAAAACCACATTCACAGAAAGATAGACAAGATGAAAAGGCAGAGGGCTATGTACCAGATGAAGGAACAAGATAAAACCCCAGAAAAACAACTAAATGGAGAGGAGATAGGCAACCTTCCAGAAAAACAATTCAGAATAATGATAGTGAAAATGATCCAGGACCTCAGAAAAAGAATGGAGGCAAAGATCAAGAAGATGCAAGAAATGTTTAACAAAGACCTAGAAGAATTAAAGAACAAACAAACAGAGATGAACAATACAATAACTGAAATGAAAACTACACTAGAAGGAATCAATAGCAGAATAACTGAGGCAGAAGAACAGATAAAGGACCTGGAAGACAGAATGATGGAATTCACTGCTGCAAAAACGAATTAAAAAGAAAAAAGAAAGAAAAGAAATGAAGACAGCCTAAGAGACCTCTGGGACAACATTAAACACAACATTCACATTATAGGGGTCCCAGAAGAGGAAGAGAGAGAAAAAGGACCTGAGAAAATATTTGAAGAGATTATAGTCGAAAACTTCTCTCACATGGGAAAGGAAATAGTCACCCAAGTCCTGGAAGTGCAGAGAGTCCCAGGCAGGATAAACCCAAGGACAAACATGCTGAGACACATAGTAATCAAATTGGCAAAAAATAAAGACAAAGGAAAATTATTGAAAACAGCAAGTGAAAAACGACAAATAACATACAAGTGAACTCCCATAAGGTTAACAGCTGATTTCTCAGCAGAAACTCTACAAGCCAGATGGGAGTGGCATGATATACTTAAAGTGATGAAAGGGAAGAACCTACAACCAAGATTACTCTACCCGACAAGGATCTCATTCAGATTCGATGGAGAAATCAAAAGCTTTACAGACAAGCAAAAGCTAAGAGCATTCAGCACCACCAAACCAGCTCTACAACAAGTGCTAAAGGAAACTCTCTAAGTGGGAAACACAAGAGAAGAAAAGGACCTACAAAAACAAACCCATAACAATTAAGAAAATGGTCATAGGAACATACATATCAATAATTACCTTAAACGTGAATGGATTGAAAGATCCAACCAAAAGACACAGGCTTGCTGAATGGTTACAAACACAAGACCCATATATATGCTGTCTACAAGAGACACACTTCAGACCTAGGACACATACAGACTAAAAGTGAGGAGATGGAAAAAGATATTCCATGCAAATGGAAATCAAAACAAAGCTGGAGTAGCAATACTCATAACAGATAAAATAGACTTTAAAATAAAGAATGTTACAAGAGACAAGGTAAGATACTACATAATGATCAAGGGATCAATCCAAGAAGATATAACAATTATAAATATATATGCACCCAACATAGGAGCACCTCAACACATAAGGCAACTACTAACAGCTATAAAAGAAGAAATTGACAGTAGCACAATAATAGTGGAGGACTTTAACACCCCACTTACACCAATGGACAGATCATCAAAACAGAAAATTAATAAGGAAACACAAGCTTTAAATGACACAATAGACAAGATAGATTTAATTGATATTTATAGGACATTCCATCCAAAAAGAGCAGATTACACTTTCTTCTCAAGTGTTCATGGAACATTCTCTAGAATAGATCACATCTTGGGTCACAAATCAAGCCTCAGTAAATTTAAGAAAATTGAAATCATATCAAGCATCTTTTCTGACCACAACGTTATGAGATCAGAAATGAATTACAGGGAAAAAAACGTAAAAGACACAAACACATGGAAGCTAAACAATACACTACTAAATAACCAAGAGATCACTGAAGAAATCAAAGAGGAAATTAAAAAATACCTAGAGACAAATGACAATGAAAACATGACGATCCAAAACGTATGGGCTGCAGCAAAAGCAGTTCTAAGTGGGAAGTTTATAGCTATACAAGCATACCTCAAGAAACAAGAAAAATCCCAAATAAACAATGTAACATTACACCTAAAGGAACTAGAGAAAGAAGAACAAACAAAACCCAAAGTTAGCAGAAGGAAAGGAATCATAAAGATCAGAGCAGAAATAAATGAAATAGAAACAAAGAAAACAATAGCAAAGATCAATAAAACTAAAAGTTGGTTCTTTGAGAAGATGAACAAAATTGATAAACCATTAGTCAGACTCATCAAGAAACAGAGGGAGAGGACTCAAATCAATAAAATTAGAAAAGAAAAAGGAGAAGTTACAACAGACACCACAGAAATACAAAGCATCCTAAGAGACTACTACAAGCAACTCTATGCCAATAAAATGGACAACCTGGAAGAAATGGACAAATTCTTAGAAAGGTATAACTGTCCAAGACTGAACCAGGAAGAAATAGAAAATATGAACAGACCAATCACAAGTAGTGAAATTGGAACTGTGATTAAAAATCTTCCAACAAACAAAAGTTCAGGACCAGATGGCTTCACAGGTGAATTCTATCAAACATTTAGAGAAGAGCGGACACCCACCCTTCTCAAACTCTTCCAAAAAATTTCAGAGGAGGGAACACTCCCAAACTCATTCTATGTGGCCACCATCACCCTGATACCAAAACCAGACAAACGTACTACAAGAAAAGAAAATTACAGACGAATATCACTGATGAATATAGATGCAAAAATCCTAAACGAAACACTAGCAAACAGAATCCAACAACACATTAAAAGGATCATACACCAAGATCAAGTGGGATTTATCCTAGAGATGCAAGGATTCTTCAATATATGCAAATCATTCAATGTGATACACCATATTAACAGATTGAAGAATAAAAACCATATGATCATATCAATAGATGCAGAAAAAGCTTTTGACAAAATTCAACACCCATGTATGATAAAAGCTCTCCATAAAGTGGGCAGAGGGAACCTACCTCAAAGTAATAAAGGCCATATATGACAAACCCACAGGAAACATCATTCTCAATGGTGAAAAACTGAAAGCATTTCCTCTAAGATCAGGAACAAGACAAAGTTGCCCACTCTCACCACTATTATTCAACATAGTTTGGGAAGTCCTAGCCACACCAACCAGAGAAGAAAAAGAAATAAAAGGAATACAAATTGGAAAAGGAGAAGTAAAACTGTCATTGTTTGCAGATGATATGATACTCTACATAGAGAATCCTAAAGATGCCTCCAGAAAACTACTAGAGGTAGTCAATGAATTTGGTAAAGTTGAGGATACAAAATTAATGCACAGACATCTCTTTCATTCCCATACACTGATGATGAAAAATCTGAAAGAGAAATTAAGGAAACACTCCAAAATACCATTGCAACAAAAAGAATTAAATACCTAGGAATAAACCTACCTAGGGAGACAAAAGACCTGTATGCAGAAAACTATAAGACACTGATGAAAGAAATTAAAGATGGTACCAACAGATGGAGAGATATACCATGTTCCTGGATTGGAAGAACCAGTATTGTGAAAATGACTATACTATCCAAAGCAATCTACAGATTCAATGCAATTCCTATCAAATTACTAATGGCATTTTTTACAGAACTAGAACAAAAGATCTTAAAATTTGTATGGAGACAAAAAAGACCCCGAATAGCCAAAGCAGTCTTGAGGGAAAAAAACGGAGCTGGAGGAATCAGACTCACTGACTTCAGGCTATACTACAAAGCTACAGTAATCAAGACAATATGGTACTGACACAAAAACAGAGATATAGATCAATGGAACAAGGTAGAAAGCCCAGAGATAAACCCAGTCAACTATAGTCAACTAATCCATGACAAAGGAGGCAAGGATATACAAAAGAGAAAAGACAGTCTCTTCAATAAGTGGTGTTGGGAAAACTGGACAGCTACATGTAAAAGAATGAAATTAGAACATTCCCTAACACCATACACAAAAATAAACTCAAAATGGGTTAGAGACCTAAATATAAGACCAGACACTATAAATCTCTTAGAGGAAAACATGGGAAGAACACTCTATGACATAAATCACAGCAAGATCCTTTTTGACCCACCTCCTAGCGAAATGGAAATAAAAACAAAAAGAAACAAATGGGACCTAATGAAACTTAAAAGCTTTTGCACTGCAAAGGAAAACATAAAGAAGACGAAAAGACAACCCTCAGAATGGGAGAAAATATTTGCAAATGAGTCAACAGACAAAGGATTAATCTCCAAAATATATAAACAACTCATGCAGCTCAATATTAAAAAACAAACAACCCAATCCCAAAATGGGCAGATGACCTAAATAGACATTTCTCCAAAGAAGACATAGAGATTGCCAACAAACACATGAAAGGATGCTCAGCATCACTAATTATTAGAGAAATGCAAATCAAAACTACAATGAGGTATCACCTGACACCAGTTAGAATGGGCATCATCAGAAAATCTACAAACAAGAAATGCTGGAGAAGGTGTGGAGAAAAGGGAACACTCTTGCACTGTTGGTGGGAATGTAAATTGATACAGCCACTATGGAGAACAGTATGGAGGTTCCTTCAAAACTAAAAATAGAACTGCCATATGACCCAGCAATCCCACTACTGGGCATATACCCTGAGAAAACCATAATTCAAAAAGACACAAGCACCCCAATGTTCAATGCAGCTCTATTTACAATAGCCAGGTCATGGAAGCAACCTAAATGCCCACTGACAGATGAATGGATAAAGAAGGTATGGTACATATACACAATGGAATATTACTCAGCCATAAAAAAAGGAACGAAATTGGGTCATTTGTAGAGACGTGGATAGATGCAGAGACTCTCGTACAGAATGAAGTAAGTCAGAAAGAGAAAAACAAATATCATATATATATATATTTTTTTAATTAATTAATTAATTTATTTATTTTTGGCTGTGTTGGGTCTTCGTTTCTGTGCGAGGGCTTCCTCTAGTTGTGGCAAGCAGGGGTCACTCTTCACCGCGGTGCGCGGGCCTCTCACTGTCACGGCCTCTCTTGTTGCAGAGCACAGGCTCCAGACGTGCAGGCTCAGTAGTTGTGGCTCACGGGCCTAGTTGCTCCACGGCATGTGGGATCTTCCCAGACCAGGGCTCGAACCCGTGTTCCCTGCATTAGCAGGCAGATTCTCAACCACTGCACCACCAGGGAAGCCCAACAAATATCATATATTAACGCATGTATGTGGAACCTAGAAAAGTGGTACAGATGAACCTGTTTGCAGGGCAGAAATTGAGACACAGATGTAGAGAACAAACGTATGGACACCAAGAGGGGAAAGTGGCTGACCTGGTTGTGGTGGTGTGATGAATTGGGTGATTGGGATTGACATGTATACACTGATGTGTATAAAATGGATGACTAATAAGAACCTGCTGTATAAAGATATAAATAAAATAAAATTCAAAAAACAAATAAACAAAAAATTATAACACAGTAAGTTTAGCTACCACCCATCACCTCACATAGTTACATTTTTCTTCTTGTGATGAGAACTTTTAAGATGTACTCTCTTAGCAACTTTTAAATATACAGTACAATATTGTTAAGTATAGTCATCATATCATTTACAGGTTTTGGTGTGAATATAAATTTTCATTTCTCTTGGAGAGAAATTGCCCAGCAGTCCAATTCCTGGGGCATATGGTGGTTACATGTTTAGTTTTATAAGAAAGTGTCAAACTGTTTTCTAGAGTGGCTGTACTGTTTTACATTCCCACTAGCAATGTATGAGTGATCCAGTTTCTCTGTATCCTCACTAGTTTTTGGTTTTGTCACTATTTTTTTTTTTAATTTTAGCCATTCTGATAGGTATGTAGTGATGTCTTGTGCCCACAACCTAGAGCAAAATTGCTCTAATAGCTAGTGATATTGACATCTTTTCATGAGATTTTTGCCATCTGTATATCTTCTTGGTATCTTTTACCCATTTTCTAATTAGATTTTTTTTCACTAAGTTTTGAGAGTTCTTTATATATTCTAGACACAAGTCCTTTTTTCAAGTATGCGGTTTGCAAATATTTTCTCCCAGTTTGTAGCTTGTCTTTTTATTCTCTTAACATAATCTTTCACAGAGCAAAAGTTTCTTTAACCTTGATAGATTCCAATTTATCAAAAAAATTTTTATGGATGATGCATCCAGTGTAAAGGTTAAGAACTCTGACTAGTTCTATATCCTGGAGGTTTTCTGTATTCTTTTCTTCTAAACTTTTTATAGGTTTACATTTTACACTTAAGTCTGTGATCCAGCTTCAGTTAATTTTGTATAAGGTGTGAGGTTTAGATAGAGGTTCATTTTTCTGTCTATGGATGTTCATTTACTCCAGCAATATTTGTTGAAAAGTCTGTGCTTTCTAAATTGAATTGGTTTTCCACCTTTGTCAAAAATCAATGTGGTTCTATTTCTAGGTTCTTTATTCTGTTCTATCAATCTATGTGTCTATCCTTCTTCCAATATGACACTGTTTTGATTGCCACAGCTATATGGTATACCTTAATAATGGGTAGAGTGATTCCTCCCACTTTATTCTTCTTTTTCAAGGTTGCTTTAGTTAATATAGGTCTGGTGTCTTTCCATTTAAATTTTAGATTAAGCTTGTCTAAATCTGCAAAAAAGCTTTCTGGGATAATCTAATTTAACAGCTATATTGAGATATAATTGACATATAATAAAATTGCACATATTAAAAGTATACAGTTTAATAAGATTTGACATATATACACACCACCACAATTAAGATATTGAACATATGTATCACCCTCCAAAACTTCCTCATGCTCCTTTGTAAATCCCTCCACCTTTGGCCTTGTCTCAAGGCAACTGATCTGATTTTTGTCATTATACAGTAGTCTGCATGTCTTAGAGTTTTATATAAAAGTAATCACATGGAATAATTTATTCCTTTTTAATGCTGAATGGTGTCTTATTGTATGGACATATCACAGTGTGTTTAACCATACCCTAATTGAGGGATATTTGAGTTGTTTCCAGTTTTTCACCAATACAAATAAAGCTGCTATGAACATTCATGTTCAAGTATTTATTTTGACACATGCTTTAATTTCTCATAGGTAAAACCTAAGAGTAGTATGGCTAGATCATATAGCAAATGTATTTTTAACTATTTAAGAACATGCTAAACTGTTTTCCAAAATGGTTGTACCATGTACATTCCCATCAGCAATGTATGAGAGTTCCAGTTCCTCCACAACCTTGTCAACTTTTGGTATGGTCAAAATTTAAATTTTAGGGCTTCCCTGGTGGCATAGTGGTTGAGAGTCCACCTGCCGATGCAGGGGACACGGGTTCGTGCCCTGGTCTGGGAAGATCTCACATGCCGTGGAGTGGCTGGGCCCGTGAGCCATGGCCGCTGGACCTGCGCGTCCGGAGCCTGTGCTCCACAACGGGAGAGGCCACAACAGTGAGAGGCCCGCGTACAGAAAAAAAAAAAAAATTTAAATTTTAGCCAATCTGATAGTGTATATCTCATTGCAGTTTTATTTATATTTCCCCCAATATAATGATGTTGAGCATCTTTTCATGTTCTTATTTGCCATCTATGTATCTTTTTTGGTGAAATGTCTCTTCATACCTTTTGCCCATTTTTAAATTGGGTTGTTTGTGCTCTTGGTGATAAGTTTCAACAGTTCTTTATATATTCTGGTACAAGTCTTTTATCAGATATATGCTTTGCATGTATATTCTTGCATTCTATGGGTTGTCTACCCATTTTCTTTACTGTGTCTTTGAAGAACACAAATTTTTCATTTTTATGAAGTCCAATTTATCTATTTTTTATGGATTGTGATTGTGGTGTCATGTCTAAGAAATTTGTTACCTAACCCAAGTTCACAAACTTTTTCCTGTTTTCTCCTAGAAGTTTTATATTTAGGTCTATGATATTCTATCTAAAAGTATTACATTTAGGTCTATGATCCATTTTAAGCTAATTTTTTTACAGGTGAAAGGTATGGATGGAAGTTCTTTTTTCACATACAGATATCCATCCAATTTTTCTAACATCATTTATTGAGAAGATTATTATATCTCCACTGAACTGCCTATTTGCCTTTGTTAAAAAGCAATTGTCCATATACTTGTAAGTCTGAACTTTATATTTCGTTCATTGATCTATTTATCTGTTTTGCATCAATATCATGATATCTATATTACTGTAACTTTAAATCTTGAAATCAGGTGATACTAGCCCTCTAATGTTGTTCTTCTTCAAAGTTGTTTTTAGCTATTCTTTGTCCTTTGCATTTCCATATGAAGTTTAGAATCAACTTGTCAATTTCTATAAAAGATCCTGCAGGGGTTTTGGTTGGGATTGCATTTGAATCTATAGATCAATTTAGGGAGAGTTGACACAATAATAATGTTAAGACTTCTGTTGCATAAACATGATATAACTCCCCAGTTTTTCTGGGTCTTCCTCAGTTTCTCACAGCAATATTCTGTAGTTTTCAATGTTCAAATCTTTCACAACTTTTGTCAGACTCATACCTAAATATTTTGGATTAGTTATCACTAAGTATTTTATTGCTATTTTAAATGATATTGCTTTCTTAATTTTGATTATCAATTTTTTTTCATTGCTGGTATGTAGAAACACAATTTTTATATATCGATCTTGTATCCTGCAATCTTGATATACATACTTAATGGTTCAAGGAGATTTTCTGAAAATCCCATCAGATTTTCTACTTAGGTGATTATGTCTGTGAATAAGGACGATTTTACTCCTTTTCCAATTTGATGTCTTTTATTTCTTTGTCTTGTCTGATTGCACTGACTAGAATGTCCAATATAATGTTGAATAGAAGGGTAAAAGTAGACATTCCTTTTCCTAATCCTCATCTTTCACCAATAAGTATGATACTAACTGTAGGCTTTTTGTGGTAGCTTTTCATCAAGTTGAGGGAGGCTCCCTTACCTTCCTACTTTGCTGAAAATTTGTTATCAGAAATGGACATTGAATTTTGTCAAGTGTTTTCTGCATTTGTTAAGATGATTGTACGGTTTTCCCTTTTTACTTTGTTAATGTAGTGAATTACATTGACTGATTTTCCAATGTTAAACCATCTCTGCATTCCTGGGATAATCTCCACTCATCTTGGTGTTTTATTATCCTTTTATATATTGCTGGATTCAATTTGCTGAAATTTTGTTAAGAAAATTTTGTATCAAGGTAATGCTGACCTCATAGAAAATATTTTGTTATCAGTTGTTATGAGTTGGGAAATAGTCCCTCCTCTTCATTCTTTAGGAAGAGTTAGTATAGAATTGGTATTGCTTCTTCCTGAAATTTTTGGTGGAATTAATTCATCAGTGAACTCATTTGGGGCCTGACATTTTTTGTGGGAAGGTTTTTTTTTTTTTTCTGAAGAATCTTTTCTCCTTTTTAAATAAGTTTGCTTTGTAAGATATTTTTCTTCTTTCCTGAGAAGACTTTTTGGTTTTGTTTTATTTCAAAATAGTTTATTTTTCATGTGTTTTACTAATATCATTAAAATACTATATAGTCCATTTATTTATTTTTAATTGAAATATACTTGAGACAATATTATGTTAGTTGCTAAATAATGATGCATACTACATAGTGATGTGACATTTGCATACATTATGAAATGTCACCACTATAAGTCAAATAACCATATGTTCCCATACAAAGTTATTACAATATTATTGACCATACTCCTTATGCTATATAGTATGACCCCATGGCTTATTTTTTTAGTGACTGGATGTTTATACCTCTGAATCCTCATCACCTATTTTGCCACCCGAACAAACTTTCTGTCCAGCCCAATATATATTGCAGTGTCTTTATCCATTCATCTGTTTTTGTTTCTTAAATATTTATTTATTTATTTATTTATTTATTTTTGGCTGCATCTGGTCTTAGTTGCGGCACACAGGATCTTTCGTTGCAGTGTGTGGGCTTCTCTCTAGTTGTGGCAGATGGGCTCCAGAGCATGTGGGCTCTGTAATTGTGGCATGCGGGCTCAGTAGTTGCGGTGCACAGGCTTAGCTGTTCTGCTGCATGTGGGATCTTAGTTCCCTGACCAGGGATCAAACCCATGCCCCCTGCATTGGAAGGCAGATTCTCAACCACTGAACCACCAGGGAAGTCCCTCCATTCATCTGTTGATGGACACTAAAGTTCCTTCCAAATCTTGGCTATTGTAAATAATGCTGCAATGAACATTGGAGTGCATATATCTTTTCAGCTTAGTGTCTTTTTTTTCTTCAGTCCAATACCCAGAAGTCAAATTCCTGGATCATACGGTAATTCTACTTTTATTTTTTTTAAGAACTTCATATTGTTTTCCTTAGTGGCTACACCAATTTACATCCCCACGAATGGTGCCTGAGGGTTCTCTTTTCTCCAGTTCCTCACCAACACTTGTTATTTTTTGTCGTTTTATGATAGTATTCTGAAAGATGTGAGGTGGTACCTCATTGTGGTTTTGATTTGCATTTCCCTGATGATTAGTAATGTTGAACATGTTTTCATGTGTCTGTTAGCCATCTATAGGTTTTCTTTGGCAAAATGTCTATTCATGTCCTCTATTTTTTAACTGGGTTGTTTGTTTTTCTGATGTTGAGTTGTACGTGTTCTTTTTACATTTTGGATATTAACCCTTTACCAGATATATCATTTGCAAATATATTCTCACGTTCAGCAGATGGTCTTTTTGTTTTATGGGTGGTTTTCTTTGCTGTCCAAAAGCTTTTTAGTTTGATTTAGTCCCATCTGCTTATTTTTGCTCTTGCTTCCTGCCTGAAGAGACATAGCCAAAAATATATTGCTAAGACCAATGTCAAAAGATGTACTGCCTACATTTTCTTCCAGGAATTTTATGGTTTCAGGTCTTACATTTTAGTGTTTAGTCTATTTTGAATTTATTTTTGTATATATGGTGTGACAAAGTAGTCCACTTTGATTATTTTGCATGTAGCTGTCCAGTTTTCCCAACACCATTTATCAAAGAGGCTGTCTTTCCCCAGTATATTCTTCCCTCCTTTGTCATTGATTAATTGGCCATGTAAGTGGGTTTATTTCTGGGCTCTCTATTCTGTTCCATTGATGTATGTATCTGTTTATGTGCCAGTACCATACTGTTCTGATTACTGTAACTTTGTAGTATAGTTTGAAATCAGGGAGTGTGGTGCCTTCAGCTTTGCTCTTCTTTCTCAAGATTGCTTTGACTATTCGGGGTCTTTGTGCCTCCATACAAATTTTGGAATTATTTGTTCAAATTCTGTGAAAAATGCCTTTGGTATTTTGATAGGGATTGATTGAATCTGTAGATTGCCTTGAGGAGTATGGTCATTTTAAAAATACTAATTTTTCCAATTCTTGAGCATAGTATATCTCTCCATTTATTTGTGTCATCTTCAATTTCATTCATCAAAATCTTATAGTTTTCAGAGTACGTCTTTACTTCTTTGGTTAGATTTATTCTGAGGTATTTTAATATTTTTGATGTAATTGTAATGGGATTGTTTTCTTAATTTCTCTTTCTGAAAGTTCCTTATTAAGGTGTACAAATGTAACAGATTTCTGTATATTAATTTTGTATCATGTAACTTTACTGAATACATTGATTAGTTCTAATAGTTTTTTTAGTAGTATCTTTCAATATATGGTATTATGTCATCTGCAAGCAGTGACCATTTTAAATCTTTTCAAATTTGGATTCCTTTTATTTCTTTTTCTTCTCTGATTGCTGTGGCTAGGATTTCCAATATGATGTTGAATAAAAGTGACAAGAATGGGCATCCTTGTCTTGTTCCTGACTTAGAGGAAATGTTTTCATGTTTTCACTTTGTAGTATAATATTGGATCCGAGTTTGTCATATTTGGCATTTGTTATGTTAAGGTAAATTCTCTCTATACCAGCTTTGTTGAGAGATTTTTTAAATCATAAATACATGTGGAATTTTGTCAAAAGCTTTTTCTGCATCTATGGAAATGATAATATAATTTTTATTTTTCAATATATTAATATGGTGTATCACATTGATTGATTGGTGGATATTGAAACATCCTTGCATCCATGGGATAACCCTACTTGATCATGGTGTACAATCCTTTTAATATATTGTTGAATTCAGTTTGCTAATATTTTGTTGAGGATTTTTGGATGTATGTTCATTGGTGATAATGGTCTGTAATTTTCTTTTCTTGTGGCATCTCTGACTGGTTTTTGTATCAGGGAGACGCTGGCCTTGTAGAATGATTTCAAAAGTGTTCCTTCCTCTTCAATTTTTTGGAATAGTTTAAGAAGAATAGGTGTTAACTTAAAAAAAATATTTGGTAGAATTCACCTGTGGAGCCATCTGGTCCTGTAGTTTGTTTGTTGGGAGTTCTTTTTATTACTGATTCAATTTCATTACTGGTAATTGTTCTGTTAATATTTTGTTTCTTCCTGAGTCAGACTTGGGGGATTGTACTTTTCTAGGAATTTGTCCATTTCTTCTAGGTTGCCCATTTTATTGATGTATAATTCTTCATAGTAATCTCTTATGATGCTTTGTATTTCTGTCATATCTGTTGTCACTTCTCTTTCATTTCTGATTTTATTTATTTGGGCCCTTTTTCTATTTTTTGTGATGAGTCTGGCTAAAGGTTTATCAATTTTTTTCATCTTTTCAAAGAATCAGCTCTGTTTTATTGATATTTTCTATTTTTTTTAGTCTCTATTTCTCTTATTTCCCTTTGATCATTATTTTTTTTTTCTACTAACAGGTTTTGTTTGTTCTTCTTTTTCTTGTTCCTTTAGGTGTGATATTAGATTGTTTGAGATTTTTCTTGTTTCCTGAGGTAGGCTTGCATCCCTATGAACTTCCCTCTTAGAATTGTTTTTGCTGTGTCCTATAGGTTTTGAACCATTGTGTTTCTAGTTTCACTTGTCTACATGTATTTTTTAATTCCCTCTTTGCATTCTTCAGTGATCCATTGACTGTTGAATAACATGTTGTTCAGACTCCACGTGTTTGTGTTTCTTGCAGTTTTTTTTCCTGTAGTTGATTTCTAACCTTATATCTTTATGGCCATAAAACATGCTTCATATGATTTCAATCTTAAAATTTATTGAGACTTGTTTTGTAGCCTAGTGTGTTATCTATCCTGGAGAATGTTCCAGGTGCACTTAAAAAGAATGTGTATTCTACTACTTTTGGGTGTAATGTTCTATGTATATATTTATTAAGTCTATCTAGTCTAATGTGTCCTTGAAAGCAAGGGTTTCCTTGGTAATTTTCTGTTTGGGTGATATGTATATTGATGTAAATGTGGTGTTAAAGTTCCCTTCTGTTATTTTGTTACAGTCAGTTTCTCCCTTTATGTTTTTTAATATTTGCTTTATGTAATAGTTGCTCATGTTGGGTGCATATATGTTTACAACTGTTATATCTTCTTGTTGGATTGGTCCCTTTAGCATCATGTAATCTTCTTTGTCGCATGTTAGTCTTTGTTTTAAAGTCTATTTTGCCTGATATAGGTATTGCTGTCCTGGCTTTCTTTTCATTTCCATTTGCATGGAATACCTTTTTCCATCTCTTCACTCTGTGTGTGTCTTTAGATTGGAAGTGAGTATCTTGTAGGCAGCATATATATGGGTCTTTTTTTTATCCATTCAGCCACATATTTTAAGGTGATGATCTCTTAAGTTCAAACACATTCTAACAACCCTACAGTTTTACTCCTCCCCTCCATGTTTAATGTTTTTGACATCATATTTTACAACTTTCTGTTTTGTGTATCATTTAACTATGTATTATGGATATAGATAATTTTACTACATTTGTCTTTTAACTTTCCTACTAGTTTTATATGTGGTTGATCTACTACCAGTACTGTATGTTTTCCTTCACCAGTGAGGTTTTTCCTTTCATAATTTTCTTATTTCTATTTGTGGCCTTTTCTCTTCTGTTTAGGGTAGTCCCTTTAACATTTCTTATAAAGCTGGTTTAGTGATGCTGAACCCATTTATGTCTTGCTTTTCTGTAAAAATCTTTATCTGTCTTCCAAATCTGGATGATAGCTTTTCCAGGTAGAATATTCTTGGTTGTAGGTTTTTTCCTTTCATCATTTTGAATATATTGTGCCACTCTCTTCAGGCCTGCAAAGTTTCTCCTAAAAAGTAAGCTGCTAGTCTTATGGGAGTTCTTGAATGTAGTTATAAGTTGCTTTTCTCTTGCTGCTTTTTAGATTGCTTCTTTATCTTTTACCATTTTAATTGTAATGTATCTTGGTATGGACTCCTTTGAGTTCATTTTGTTTAGAACTCTCTGTGCTTCCTGAACTTGGATGTCTTTTTCCTTCCAAAGGTTAGGGAAGTTTTCAGCTATTATTTCTTCAAATAAGTCTCTGTCCCTTTTTCTCTCTCTTCTCCTTCTGCAACCTCTATGATGCAAATATTAGTATGTGTGATGATGCCTCAGAGGTCTCTTAAACTATCCTTTTTAAAATTCTTTTATGTTTTGTCTGCTTAGTTCGGGTGACTTCCACTACTTTGTCTTCTGGTTCACTGATTTGTTTCTGTTGAAACAGAATCAAGGAATCAATCTACAGTTGATTCCTTCTAGTGTATTTTTTATTTTAGTTATTGTGTTCTTCAGCTATGTTTGGTTCTTCTTTATATTTTCTAACTCTTTGTTGAAATTCTCACTGTGTTCATCCAATCTTCTCCTGAGTTCAGTGTGCATCTTTATGATCATTACCTCGAACTCTTTATGAGTAGATTTCTTACCTCTACTTCATTTACTCCTGTTTCCATGGTTTTGTTTTGTTCCTTCATTTGGAACATATTCCTCTGTCTCCTCATTTTGCCTTTTTTTTTGGTATTTTTGTCTATGTATTATGTAGGTCAGTGACATTTCCTGATTTTGAAAAAGTGGCCTTATGTCAAAGATGTCCTATGAGGTCCAGCAGCATGTTCCCTTCTTTCCACCAAAACTATATGCTTTAGGGGTGCCCCCATGTGGGCTGTGTGAGCCTTGCTTTTATGGTGGTGCTGACTACCATGGACATGCTGGTGGGTAGCACTGGACCTCAGCATGGTTGGCTGTGAGCTCTTGGCTTTTGCAGTGGCTGTGGCCCTGCTGGAGTGTGAGGTAGGCTTCCAATGTGGTTTGCCACATGTCCTGTGGAGACATGGGACTGGTGCTGGCCTGCTGGAGGTTGGGTCCAGATCCCTGTGCAACTGTCTGCATGGCCTGGGGTCTTGGGGTTGGTGCCAGCCTGCTGGTGGGCAGGCAATATCCTAGCACTGATAGGCTAGAGGGAAGATTCCAAAATGGTGTTTGCTAGTGCTGGTGTTATCATGGTAGAACACTCTCCAAAATGACTGCCACCAGTGTTTCTGTCCCCAGGGGAAGTCCCAATTGCCTCCTGTCTCTCTGGGAGGCTCTCTAAGATCAGTAAGTGGGTCTGATCCAGGCTCCTTTCAAACTACTGCCTCTGCACTGGGACTTGGAGCATGTGAGATTTTGTATACACCCTTTAAGAGCAGAGTCTCTGTTTTCTACAGCTCTCTTCCTCTCCCAAACCTAAGCCCTGCTAGTATTCAAAGTCAGACATTCTGGGGGCTCATTTTCCTGGTGTGGAACCCTAGGACTGGGGAGCTCAATGTTGGGTTCAGACCCCTCGCTTCTTGTGGAGGCCCTTTACATTTGTGATATTCCTCTTGTTTGTGGGTTGCTGACCTGGAGGTGTGGTTACTGACTATATTGCATCTCTGCCCCCCTATTTGTCTTGTTGTGTTTCCTTTTTTATGTCTTTACTCATAGAAAATTTTTTTCTGCTAGTTTTCAGGTTGTTCTCACAGATAGTTGCTCTGCAAGTTGGTGCGTCCATGGGAGGAGGTGAGTTCAGGGTCTTCATACTCCATCTTCTTGTCCACCTCTCCTCGCTGGGAAGGTTTGTAACTATCAATTTAATTTAATTAATATAGGGCTATTCAGGTTATCTAATTTACCTTATATGAGCTTTAGTAGTTTGTTTCTTTCAAAGAATTTGTGTTTCATTTAAATTGTCAAATTTATGGGTATATAGTTGTTCATAATATTCCACTATCATTTTAATATTTGGTGAACTTGTAGTAATTTCACCTCTTTCATTTCTGGTATTAGTAATGCATGGCTTCTGTCTGTTTTCCTGGTTAGCCTGGCTAGAGGTTTAATTTTATCGATCTTTTTGAAGGATGAGATTTTGGTTTTATTGATTTTTCTCTACTCTCCCCCTCTTTCCTGTCATTAACTTGTACTCTGATCATTATTATATTCCTTTCTGCTGCTTATTTTGGGTTTAATTTGCTCTTCTTTTTCTAGTTTCTTAAGGTTGAAGCTGAGGTCACTGACTTTAGACTTTTGTACTTTTCTAATATAGCTGTTTTATTACCATAAATTTCCCACTTCGTACTGCTCTAACAGCATCCCAGAAATTTTGTTATGTTTTGTTTTCCTTTTCATTAAGATTAAAATGTTTTAATTAACATAAGATTTTTCTTTGGCTCATGGGTTATTTGGAAAAGTGTTATTTTGTTTTCAAATATTGGGAGATTTTCCAGATATATTTTTGCTATTGATTTCAAATTTAATTCCATTAAAAGAATACATACTTTGTATGAATTGAATCCTTTTAATTTTCTTAAGGTTTCTTTTATTGCCTTGAATATAGTAAATATATATATATATATATATTTTTTGTGGTATGTGGGCCTCTCACTGTTGTGGCCTCTCCAGTTGCAGAGCACAGGCTCCAGACGCACAGGCTCAGCGGCCATGGCTCACAGGCCCAGCCACTCCGCGGCATGTGGGGTCTTCCCAGACCAGGGCACGAACCCGTGTCCCCTGCATCGGCAGGCGGACTCTCAACCACTGCGCCACCAGGGAAGCCCTAGTAAATCTTGATGAATATTCCATGTACACTTTAAAAGAATTTGTATTCTTCTGTCATTGGGTGCAGTGTTCCAGAAATGTTAATTAGAACAAGTTGCATGATGGTGCTGTTCAAATCCATAAACTTACTAATTTTTTTTGTCCAAATGTTGAGAGAAGTGTATTGAAATCTCCAATCAAAATTAAGAATTTGTCTATTTGTTCTTGTGGTTCTATCAGTTTTCACTTCATGTATATTTTTTTACCTCTTTATTGGAGTATAATTGCTTTACAATGGTGTGCTAGTTTCTGCTTTATAACAAAGTAAATCAGTTATACAACTTCATGTATTTTGAAGCTCTTTTATTAGACGTATAAACATTTAGGAATATTATTTC
The DNA here is from genome assembly GCF_003676395.1 of Aethalodelphis obliquidens. Taxonomy (NCBI): domain Eukaryota; kingdom Metazoa; phylum Chordata; class Mammalia; order Artiodactyla; family Delphinidae; genus Aethalodelphis; species Aethalodelphis obliquidens. The sequence continues at coordinate 5,456,903 of NW_020838029.1, read as the reverse complement.
CTCCTGATGAAATGAACCCTGTATCGCTATGAAATGAACTTCTTTATTCCTAGTAATATCTTTTGCTATATAATCTATTTTATCTGATATAAATAGCCATACCAGATTCCTATTGACTAGGTTTACCATGGTATATTTTTTCCATCCTTTTGCTTTTAACCACTTTGTATCATTATATTTAATGTGTGTTTCTTATAAGCAGCAAATATAGTTGGGTATTGCTTTTTCTTTAACATCTTTATTGGAGTATAATTGCTTTAAAATGTTGTGTTTGTTTCTGCTGTATAACAAAGTGAATCAGCTATATGTATACATATATCTCCATATCCATTCCCCCTTGCTTCTCCCTTCCAGCCTCCCTATCCCACCACTCTAGGTGGTCACAAAGCATAGAGCTGATCTCCCTGTGCTATGCAGCTGCTTCCCACGAGCTATCTATTTTACATTTGGTAGTGTATATATGTCAGTGCCACTATCTCACTTCATCCCAGCTTAGCGATCCCCCCGCCATGTCCTCAAGTCCGTTCTCTACGTCTGCATCTTTATTCCTGTCCTGACCCTAGGCTCTTCAGAACCATATATACATATATATATTTACATTCCTTATATATGTGTTAGCATATGGTATTCGTTTTCTCTTTCTGACTTATTTCACTCTGTATGACAGACTCTAGGCCCATCCACCTCACTACAAAAAACTCAATTTTGTTTCTTTTCATGGCTGAGTAACATTCCATTGTATATATGTGGCACATATTCTTTACTCATTCATCTGTCGATGGACACTTAGGTTGCTTCCATGTCCTGGCTATTGTAAATAGAGCTGCAGTGAAGATTGTGGTACATGTCCCTTTTTGAATTATGGTTTTCTCAGAGTACATGCCCAGTAGTGGGATTGCTGGGTCCTATGGTAGTTCTATTTTTAGTTTTTAAAGGAACCTCCATACTGTACTCCATAGTGGCTATATCAATTTACATTCCCACCAACAGTGCAAGAGGGTTCCCTTTTCTCCATACCCTCTCCAGCATTTACTGTTTGTAGATTTTTGATGATGGCCATTCTGACCAGTGTAAGGTGATACCTCACTGTAGTTTTGATTTGCATTTCTCTAATAATTAGTGATGCTGAGCATCCTTTCATGTGTTTGTTGGCAATCTCTATGTCTTCTTTGGAGAAATGTCTATTTAGGTCTTCTGCCCATTTCTGGATTGGGTTGTTTGCTTCTTTGATATTGAGCTGCATGAGCTGCTTGTAAATTTTGGAGATTAATCTTTTGTCAGTTGCTTCATTTGCAAATATTTTCTCCCATTCTGAGGGTTGTCTCTTCGTCTTGTTTATGGTTTCCTTTGCTGTGTGAAAGCTTTTAAGCTTCATTAGGTCCCATTTGTTTATTTTTGTTTTTATTTCCATTTCGCTAGGAGGTGGGTCAAAAAGGATCTTGCTGTGATTTATGTCATAGAGTGTTCTGCCTCTGTTTTCCTCTAAGAGTTTTACATTGTCTGGCCTTACGTTTAGGTCTTTAAACCATTTTGAGTCTATTTTTCTATATAGTGTTAGGGTGTATTCCAATTTCATTCTTTTACATGTAGCTGTCCTGTTTTTGCAGCACCACTAATTGAAGAGGCTGTCTTTTCTCCATTGTATATTCTTGCCTCCTTTATCAAAAATAAGGTGACCATATGTGCGTGGGTTTATCTCTGGGCTTTCTATCCTGTTCCATTGATCTATATTTCTGTTTTTGTGCCAATAAAATACTGTCTTGGTTACTGTAGCGTTGTAGTATAGTCTGAAGTCTGGAAGCCTGATTCTTCCAGCTCCGTTTTTCTTTCTCAAGTTTGCTTTGGCTATTTGGGGTCTTTTGTGTTTCCATACAAATTGTGAAAGTTTTTGTTCTAGCTCTGTGAAAAATGCCAGTGGTAGTCTGATAGGGATGGCATTGAATGTGTAGATTGCTTTGGGTAGTAGAGTCATTTTCACAGTGTTGATTCTTACAATCCAAGCACATGGTATATCTCTCCATCTGTTTGTAACATCGTTCAATTCTTTCATCACAGTCTTATAGGTTTCTGCATACAGGTCTTTTGTCTCCTTAGGTAGGTTTATTCCTGAGTATTTTATTATTTTTTTGCAGTGGTAAATGGAAGTGTTTCCTTAATTTCGCTTTCAGATTTTTCATCCTTAGTGTATAGGAATGCAAGAGATTTCTGTGCATTAATTTTGTATCCTGTTACTTTACCAAATTCATTGATTAGCTCTAGTAGTTTTCTGGTGTCATTTTTAGCATTCTCTATGTATAGTATCATGTCATCTGCAAACAGTGATAGTTTCACTTCTTCTTTTCCAATTTGTATTCCTTTTATTTCTTTTTCTTCTCTGATTGCCGTGGCTAAAACTTCCAAAACTATGTTGAATAATAGTGGGGAGAGTGGGCACCCTTGTGTTTTTCCTGATCTTAGAGGAAATGGTTTCAGTTTTTCACCATTGAGAAAGATGTTTGCTATGGGTTTGTCATATATGACCTTTGTTATGTTGAGGAAAGTTCCCTCTATGCCTACTTCCTGCAGAGATTTTAAGATAAATGGGTGTTGAATTTTGTCAAAAGCTTTTTCTGCATCTATTGACATGATCATATGGTTTCTGTCCTTTGATTTGTTAATATGGTGTATCACATTGATTGAATTGAGTATATTGAAGAATCCCTGCATTCCTGGGATAAACCCCATGTGATCATGATATATGATCCTTTCAATGTGCTGTTGGATTCTGTTTGCTAGTATTTTCTTGAGGATTTTTACATCTATATTCATCAGTGATATTGGCCTGTAGTTTTTCTTTTTTACAACATCTTTGTCTGGTTTTGGTATCAGGGTGATGGTGGCCTCGTAGAATGAGTTTGGGGGTGTTCCTCCCTCTGTTATATTTTCTAAGAGTTTGAGAAGGATAGGTGTTAGCTCTTTTTGAAATGTTTGATAGAATTCATCTGTGAAGCCATCTGGTCCTGGGCTTTTGTTTGTTGGAAGATTTTAAATCACATTTTAAATTTCATTACTTGTGATTGGTCTGTTCATATTTTCTATTTCTTCCTGGTTCAGCCTTGGCAGGGTATACCTTTCTAACAATTTGTCCATTTCTTCAGGTTGTCTACTTTTTTGGCATAGAGTTGCTTGTAGTAGTCTCTTAGGATGCTTTGTATTTCTGTGGTGTCTGTTGTAACTTCTCCTTTTTCATTTCTAATTTTATTGATTTGAGTCCTCTCCCTCTTTTTCTTGATGAGTCTGGCTAATGGTTTATCAATTTTGTTTATCTTCTCAAAGAACCAGCTTTTAGTTTTATTGATCTTTGTTATTGTGTTCTTTGTTTCTACTTCATTTGTTTCTGCTCTGATCTTTATGATTTCTTTCCTTCTGCTAACTTTGGGTTTTGTTTGTTCTTCTTTCCCTAGTTCCTTTAGGTGTAAGGTTAGATTGTATATTTCAGATTTTTCTTGTTTCTTGAGGTAGGCTTGTATAGCTATAAACTTCCCTCTTAGAACTGCTTTTGCTGCATCCCATACGTTTTGGATCATTGTGTTTTCATTGCCATTTGTCTCTAGGTATTTTTTAATTTCCTCTTTGATTTCTTCAGTGATCTCTTGGTTATTTAGTAACGTATTGTTTAGCCTCCATGTATTTGTGTTTTTTACGTTTTATTCCCTGTAATTCATTTCTAATCTCGTAGCATTGTGGTCAGAGAAGATGCTTGTGACCCAAGATGTGATCCAGCATGGAGAATGTTCCGTGCACACTTGGGAAGAAAGTGTAATCTGCTGTTTTGGGATGTCCTATAAATATCAATTAAATCTATGGAATGTCCTATAAATATCAATTACACCTATGGAATGTCCTATAAATAACAATTAAATCTATCTTGTCTATTGTGTCATTTAAAGCTTGTGTTTCCTTATTAATTTTCTGTTTGGATGATCTGTCCATTGGTGTAAGTGAGGCGTTAAAGTCCCCCACTATTATTGTGTTACTGTCGATTTCTTCTTTTATAGCTGTTGCAGTTGCCTTATGTATTGAGGTGCTCCTATGTTGGGTGCATATATATTTATAATTGTTATATCTTCTTCTTGAATGGATCTCTTGATCATTATGTAGTGTCTTTCCTTGTCTCTTGTAACTGTCTTTATTTTAAAGTCTATTTATCTGAAATGAGTATTGCTACTTAAGCTTTGTTTTGATTTCCATTTGCATGGAATATCTTTTTCCATCCCCTCACCTGCAGTCTCTATGTGTCCCTAGATCTAAGTCGGTTTGTTGTAGACAGCACATATATGGGTCTTGTTTTTGTAGCCATTCAGCAAGCCTGTGCCTTTTGGTTGGAGGAGTTAATCCATTCACGTTTAAGGTTATTATTGATATGTATGTTCCTATGACCATTTTCTTAGTAGTTTTGGGTTTGGTTTTGTAGGTCCTCTTCTCCTGTGTTTCTCACTTACAGAAATTCCTTTAGCATTTGTTGTAGAGCTGGTTTGGTGGTGCTGAATGCTCTTAGCTTTTGCTTGTCTGTAAAACTTTTGATTCCTCCATGTAGTCTGAATGAGATTCTTGCTGGGTATAGTAATCGTGGTTGTAGGTCCTTCCCTTTCATCACTTTAAGTATTTCATGCCACTCCCTTCTGGCTTGTAGAGTTTCTGCTGAGAAATCAGCTGTTAACCTTATGGGAGTTCCTGTGTATGTTATTTGTCATTTTTCCCTTTCTGCTTTCAATAACTTTTCTTTGTCTTTAATTTTTGCCAATTTGATTACTATGTGTCTCGGCATGTTTCTCCTTGGGTATATCCTGTATGGCACTCGCTGTGCTTCCTGGACTTGGGTGGCTATTTCCTTTCCCATGTTAGGGAAGTTTTTGACTATAATCTCTTCAAATACTTTCTTGGGTCCTTTCTCTCTCTCTTCTCCTTCTGGGACCCCTATAATGTGAATGTTGTTGTGTTTGATGTTGTCCCAGAGGTCTCTTAGGCTGTCTTCATTTCTGTTCATTGTTTTTTCTTTATTCTGTTCTGCAGCAATAAATTCCACCATTCTGTCTTCCAGGTCACTTATCCGTTCTTCTGCCTCAGTTATTCTGCTATTAATTCCTTCCAGTGTAGTTTTCATTTCACTTATTGTATTGTTCATCTCTGTTTGTTCTTTAATTCTTTTAGGTCTTTGTTAAACATTTCTTGCATCTTCTTGAGATCTTTGCCTCCATTCTTTTTCCTACATCTGGACCATCTTCACTATCATTATTCTGAATTCTTTTTCTGGAAAGTTGTTTATCTCCAGTTCATTTAGTTGTTTTTCTTGGGTTTTATCTTGTTTCTTCATCGGGTACATAGCCCTCTGCCTTTTCATCTTGTCTATATTTCTGTGAATGTGGTTTTTGTTCCACAGGGTGCAGGATTGTAGTTCCTCTTGCTTCTGCTGTCTTCTCTCTGGTGGTTGTAGCTATCTAAGAGGCTTGTGTAAGTTTCCTGATGGGAGGGACTGGTGGTGAGTAGAGCTGACTGTTTCTCTGGTGGGCAGAGCTCAGTAAAACTAATCCGCTTGACTGTTGATAGGTGGGGCTGGGTTCCCTCCCTGTTGGTTGTTTGGCTTGAGTTGACCCAACACTGCATCCTACCTTGGCTCTTTGGTGGGACTAATCACAGACTCTGGGATGGCTCACACCAAGGAGTACTTCCCAGAACTTCTGCTGTCAGTGTCCTTGTCCACATGGTGATCCACAGCCATCACCCCCTCTGCAGGAGACCCTCCAACACTCGCAGGTAAGTCTGGTTCAGTCTCCCCTGGGGTCACTGCTCCTTCTCCTGGGTCCCGATGTGCACACTACTTTGTGTGTGCCCTCCAAGATTGGAGTTTCTGTTTCCCCCAGTCCTTTTGAAGTCCTGCAATCAAATCTCATTAGGCTTCAAAGTCTGATTCTCTAGGAATTCCTCCTCCCGTTTCCAGACCCCCAGGTTGGAAAGCCTGACGTGGGGCTCAGAACCTTCACTCCAGTGTGTGGACTTCTGTGGTAAAAGTGTTCTCCAGTTTGTGAGTCACCCACACAGCAGTTATGGGATTTGATTTTAATGTGATTGTGCGCCTCTTACCATCTCATTGTGGCTTCTCCTTTGTCTTTGGATGTAGGGTATCTTTTTTGGTGTGTTCCAGTGTCTTCCTGTCGATGATTGTCCAGCAGTTAGTTGTGATTCTGGTGTTCTCACAAGAGGGAGTGAGAGCACGTCCTTATACTCCGGCATCTTTGGATTGTTTTCTTAATTTCTTTTTTGAATAGATCTTTGCTAGTGTATAGAAATGCAACCAATTTTTGTATGTTAGTTTTGTATACTGTATCTTTGTTGAATTTGTTTGTTGCTTCTAACAGTTTTTTGGTGGAGTCTTTAGGGTTTTCTATGTATAAGATCATGTCATCTGCAAAAATAGAAATTCAACTTCTTCCTTTACAATTTGAATGCCTTCAGATTCAGTGCAATCCCTATCAAAATTCCCTTGGTATTTTTCCCAAAAATAAAAAAAATTCCAAAAGTTTGGGTGAAACCACAAAAGACCATGGATAGCCAAAGCAGTCTTGAAAAAAGACAAAGATGAAGGCATCACACTTCTTATTTTTAATTATGCTACAAAGCTATACTAATCAAAACAGTATGGTACTGGCATACAAAGAGACACATAGACCAATGGAACAGAATTGGGAGCCCGGAAATAAACCCACACATATATGGTGGACTAAACTTTGACAGGGGTGGCAATAATGCACAGTAGGGAAGGATCATCTCTTCAACAAATGGGGTTGGGAAAACTGGTTGCCCACATACATAGAAATGCAATTGGACCCTTACCTTACACCATACACGAAAATTAACTAAAATTGATTAAGGACTTAAATATAATCCCTGAAACTATAAGACTCCAAGAAGAAAACATTAGGGAAAGTCTCCTTTACAAGGGTCTTGCCTGTGATTCCTTGATAGTGATATCAAAAGCACAAGTAATCAATCAGTCAATCAGTCAATCAATCAATCAGTCCATCAATACAGAAGGACTACATCAAACTAAAAATCTTCTGCACAGTGAAATAAACAAAATTTAAAAGTAGTGTACAGGGACTTCTCTGGTGGTGTAGGGGTTAAGAATCCACCTGCCAATGCCAGCTACCCAGGTTTGAGCCCTGGTCCGGGAAGATCCCATGTGCCATGGAGCAATTAAGCCCGTGCACCACAGCTACTGAGCCTGCGCTCAAGAGCCCACAAGCCACAGGTACTGAGTCCATGTGCCACAACTACTGAAGCCCGCATGCCTAGAGCCTGTGATGTAACAATAGAAGCAATGGCAATGAGATGCCCACGCACTGCAACAAAGAGTAGCCCCTGCCCACAGCAACTAGAGAAAGCCCATGTGCAGCAACGAAGACCCAACACAGCCAAAAATAAATAAATAAATTTATTTTTAAAAAGGCAATGTACAGAATAAGAGAAGATATTTGCAAACCATATATGTGACAAGGGGTTAATATCAAGACATATAAGGATCTCCTATAACTCAATAGCAATAATAATGATGATGATAATAAAAATGATTAAAAAATGGGTAAAGGACCTGAATAGACATTTCTCCAAAGAAGACATACAAATGACCAAAATGTATATGAAAAGGTGCTCAGCATCACTAATCACCAGGAAAATGTAAATCAATGAGATATCACCTCACACTTGTCAGAATGGCTATTGTCAGAAAGACAATCAGTAATAAGTATTGGTAAGGATGTGGAGAAAAGGGAACCCTCATACACTGTTGGTGGGAATGTAACTTGTCACAGTTATTAAGGAAAGCAGCATAGATGTTCTTTGAGAATTTAAAAATAGAATTACCATATGATTGAATAATCCAGCTCCTGGATATATATCCGCAGGAAATAAAATCACTCCCTTAAAGAGAAATTTGCCCTTATATGTTTATTGAAGCACTATAGCCAAGAGATAGAAACAATATGTCTGTCAAAGGATGAACTGATAAACAAAATGTGACACACAGACACACAGACACACAGACACACACACACACACACACACATATATATATAATGGAATATCATTCAGCCATAAAAAGAAAGAAATTGTGTCATTATGCAACAACGTGGATGAGCCTGGAGGACATTATGCTAAGTGAAATAAGCCAGACAGGGAAAAATACTATATGAGCTCACTTACATGTGGAATCTAAAAAAGTCAAACTCATAAAGGTAGAGAGTAGAATGGTGTTTGGCAGGAACTGGGGAGAGGGGGAAATGGGGAGATGTTGGTCAAAGGGTAAAATGTTTCAGTTATAAGATGAATATGTTCAAGACATCTAATATACAGCATGGTGACTATAGTTAATAAAAATGTATTGTACACTTGAAATCTGCTAAGAGAATAAATGTAAGTGTTCTCACCACCAAAAGAAAAGGTAACTTGATTGTGGTAATCATTTCACAGTGTATACATATATTAAATTATCACATTGTACAACTTAAATCTACACAATTTATATTTGTCAACAAAATCTGTTAAGAGGATAGATCTCATGTTGTGTTCTTAACAAATTAAAAATTTAAAAAAGAAATATGAGCCCTAAAAGGTAGAAAAACTAATTAGAATAACTAATAACTAATCATAAAAATTAAGGATTTCAAACATGTAATAAAGAAAGGCAGTTTAGAAAAAAATTAACATTAATAAATAGTAATCACAATTGGGTTTTGCTATTTTATCCAATCTGACATTCTCTGACTTTTAATTGGGGTATTTTAACTATTTATATATAATGTAATTAGGTGATATAGTTAGGATTACATCTATCATCTGGCTGTTTTCTATTTGTTCCATCTAGTTTTTGTTCCTTGTTTCCTGCCTCCTTTTGGATTAGTACATTAAATTTTTCCATTTTACCTCCTTTGAGAGGTTATTAGCTATAATACTTTGTTTTGTTGTGTTACTGGTTGTTTTATACACCTTTAACTTTTCACAATCTACCTTTAAAGGATGTTATACCACCTCACAGATACTATAAGAACCTTAAAATAGTATATTTTTATCTCTCCCTCCTTGACTTTTGCATTATTGTCACACATATTGTTTATAGGTATAAATCCCACAATACACTTATTATTTTTGTTTAAAAACTCAATTGTCTTTTAAATAGAATTAAGTAATAAGGAAAACATTATATATTAATTCAAGTATTTACCATTTCTGGTGCTACTTATTTCTTTTTTTTCATTCGATATTTCCGTTTCGTATCATTTTTCTTCGTTGTAAAGGACTTTCTTTAACATTTTTTATAGTTCACAAGCATCTTAGATAGCCTCATCCACCAGAGGGCAGACAGTAGAAGTAAGAAGAATGAATATCCTGCAGCCTGTGGAATAAAAACCACATTCACAGAAAGACAGACAAGATGAAAAGGCAGAGGGCTATGTAACAGATGAAGGAACAAGATAAAACCCCAGAAAAACAACTAAATGAAATGGAGATAGGCAACCTTCCAGAAAAACAATTCAGAATAATGATAGTGAAGATAATACAGGACCTCGGAAAAAGAATAGAGGCAAAGATCGAGAAGATGCAAGAAATGTTTAACAAAGACCTAGAAGAATTAAGGAAAAAACAAACAGACATAAACAATACTGAATAACTGAAATGAAAAATACATAAGAAGGATAAAGCAGAAACTAACACACAACTGTAAAGTAATTATACTATAATATAGATGTTAAAAAATACACTAAAAGGAAAAAATAGCAGAATAACTGAGGCAGAAGAACGATAAGTGACCTGGAAGACAGAATGGTGGAATTCACTGCTGTGGAACAGAATAAAGAAAAAAGAATGAAAAGAAATGAAGACAGCCTAAGAGACCTGTGGGACAACTTAAATGCAACAACATTCACATTATAGGGGTCCCAGAAGGAGAAGAGAGAGAGAAAGGACCTGAGAAAGTATTTGAAGAGATTATAGTCGAAAATTTCCCTAACATGGGAAAGGAAATAGCCACCCAAGTGCAGGAAGCATAGAGAGTCTCAGGCAGGATAAACCCAAGGAGAAACATGCTGAGACACATCGTAATCAAATTGACAAAAATTAAAGACAAAGAAAAATTATTGAAAGCAGAAAGGAAAAAATGACAAATAACATACAAGGGAACTCCCATAAGGTTAACAGCTGATTTCTCAGCAGAAACTCTACAAGCCAGATGGGAGTGGCATGATATATTTAAAGTGATGAAAGGGAAGACCCTACAACCAAGATTACTCTACCTGGCAAGGATGTCATTCAGGTTCAACGGAAAAATCAAAAGCTTTACAGACAAGCAAAAGCTAAGAGCATTCAGCACCACCACACCAGCTCTACAACAAATGCTAAAGGAACTTCTTTAAGTGGGAAACAGAAGATAAGGAAAGGACCTACCGAAACAAACCCATAACAATTAAGAAAATGGTAATAGGAATATACATATCGATAACTACCTTAAATGTGAATGGATTAAATGCTCCAACCAAAAGACACAGGCTCGCTGAATGGATACAGAAACAAGACCCATATATATGCTATCTACAGGAGACATAAAGAATGTTACAAGAGACAAGGAAGGACAGTACATAATGATCAAGGGATCAATCAAAGAAGAAGATATAACACTTATAAATATATATGCACCCAACATAGGAGCACTACACTACATAAGGCAACTGCTAACAGCTCTAAAACACAAAATCGACAGTAACACAACAATAGTGGGGGAATTTAACACCTCACTTATGCCAATGGACAGATCATGTAAACAGAAAATTAATAAGGAAACACAAGCTTTAAATGACACAGTAGACAAGATAGATTTAATTGATATTTATAGGATATTCCACCTAAAAACAGCAGGTTACACTTTCTTCTCAAGTGCACACAGAACATTCTCAAGGATAGGACACATCTTAGGTCACAAATCAAGCCTCAGTAAATTTAAGAAAATTGAAATCATATCAGGCATCTTTTCTGACCACAATGCTATGAGATTAGAAATCAATTACAGGGAAAAAAATGTAAAAAACACAAATGCATTGAAGTTAAACCATACATTACTAAATAATCAAGAGATCACTGAAGAAATCAAAGAGGAAATAAAAAAATATGTAGAGACAGAAGTAGAGAAAGAAGAACAAACAAAACCCGAAGTTAGTAGAAGGAAATAAGTCACAAAGATCAGAGCAGAAATAAGTGAAATAGAAACAAAGAAAACAATAGCAAAGATTAATAAAACTAAAAGTTGGTTCTTTGAGAAGATAAAAAAAATTGATAAACCATTTGCCAGACTCATCAAGAAACAGAGGGAGAGGACTCAAATCAATAAAATTAGAAATGAAAAAGGAGAAGTTACAACAGACACCACAGAAATATGTAGCATCCTAATAGACTACTACAAGAAACTCTATGCCAATAAAATGGACGACCTGGAACAAAAGGACAAATTCATAGAAAGGTATAATATTCCAAGATTGAACCAGGAAGAAATAGAAAATATAAAGAGACCAATCATAAGTAATGGAATTGAAACTGTGATTAAGAATCTTCCAACAAACAAAAGCCCAGGACCAGATGGCTTCACAGGTGAATTCTATCAAACATTTAGAGAAGAGCGAACACCAATCCTTCTCAAATTCTTCCAAAAATTTGCAGAGGAAGGAACACTCCCATACTCATTCTATGTGGCCACCATCACCCTGAGACCAAAACCGGACAAACATACTACAAAAAAAGAAAATTACAGACGAATATCACTGATGAATATAGATGCAAAAATCCTCAATGAAATACTAGCAAACAGAATCCAACAACACATTAAAAGGATCATACACCATGATCAAGTGGGATTTATCCCAGGGGTGCAAGGATTCTTCAATATATGCAAATCATTCAATGTGATACACCATATTAACAAATTGAAGAATGAAAACCATATGATCATATGAATAGATGGAGAAAAACTTTTGACAAAATTCATGCATGATAAAAACTCTCCAGAAAGTGGCATAGAGGGAACCTACCTCAACATAATAAAGGCCATATATAACAAACGCACAGCAAACATCATTCTCAATGGTGAAAAACTGAATGCATTTCCTCCAAGATCAGGAACTAGACATTGATGTCCACTCTTGCCACTATTATTCAACATAATTTTGGAAGTCCTGGCCATGGCAATCAGAGAAGAAAAGGAAATAAAAGGAATACAAATTGGAAAAGTAGAAGTAAAACTGTAACTGTTCGGGGCTTCCCTGGTGGCGCAGTGGTTGAGAGTCCGCCTGCCGATGCAGGGGACACGGGTTCGTGCCCCGGTCTGGGAAGATCCCACATGCCGTGGAGCGGCTGGGCCCGTGAGCTGTGGCCACTGAGCCTGTGCATCCGGAGCCTGTGCTCTGCAGCAGGAGAGGCCACAACAGTGAGAGGCCCGTGTACCGCAAAAAAAAAAAAAACAACTGTAACTGTTTGCAGATGACATGATACTCCACATAGAAAATCCTAAAGATGCCACCAGAAAACTATTAGTGCTAATCAATGAATTTGGTAAAGTTGAGGATACAAAATTAATGCACTGAAATCTCTTGCATTCCTATACACTAAGGATGAAAAATATGAAAGAGAAATTAAGGAAACATTCCCATTTACAATTGCAACGAAAAGAATAAAATACCTAGGAATAAACCTACCTAAGGAGACAAAAGACCTGTATGCAGAAAACTTTAAGACACTCATGAAAGAAATTAAAGATGATACAAACAGATGGAGAGATACACCATGTTTTTCCATTGGAAAAATCAACATTGTGAAATGACTATATTATCCAAAGCAATCTAGAGTCAGTGGAATCCCTATCAAATTAGCAATGGCGTTCTTCACAAAACTAGAATAAAAAATTTTACAATCTGTATGGAAACACAAAAGACCCCGAATAGCCAAAGGAATCTTGAGAAAGAAAAACAGAGCTGGAAGAATCAGGCTCCCTGGCTTCAGACTATACTACAAAGCTACAGTAATCAAGACAGTATGGTACTGGCACAAAAACAGAAAGATAGATCAATGGAACAGGATAGAAAGCCCAGAGATAAACCCACACACATATGGTCACCTTATCTTTGATAAAGGAGGCAGGAATGTACAGTGGAGAAAGTAGAGCCTCTTCAATAAGTGGTGCTGGGAAAACTGGACAGGTACATGTAAAAGTATGAGATTAGATCACTCCCTAACACCATACACAAAAATAAGCTCAAAATGGATTAAAGATCTAAATGCAAGGCCAGACACTATCAAACTCTTAGAGGAAAACATAGGCAGAACACTCTATGACATAAATCACAGCAAGATCCTTTTTGACCCACCTCCTAGAGAAATGGAAATAAAAACAAAAATAAACAAATAGGACCTAATGAAACTTCAAAGCTTTTGCACAGCAAAGGAAACCTTAAACCAGACCAAAAGACAATCCTCAGAATGGGGGAAAATATTTGCAAATGAAGCAATTGACAAAGGATTAATCTCCAAAATTTATAAGCAGCTCATGCAGCTCAATAACAAAAAAACAAACAACCCAACCCAAAAATGGGCAGAAGACCTAAATAAACATTTCTCCAAAGAAGATATACAGACGGCCAACAAACACATGAAAGAATGCTCAACATCATTAATCATTAGAGAAATGCAAATCAAAACTACAGTGAGATATCATCTCACGCCAGTCAGAATGGCCATCATCAAAATACCTAGAAACAATAAATGCTGGAGAGGATGTGGAGAAAAGGTAACCCTCTTGCACTGTTGTTGGGAATGTAAATTGATACAGCCACTGTGGAGAACAGTATGGAGGTTCCTTAAAAAACTACAAATAGAATTACCATATGACCCAGCAATCCCACTACTGGGCATATACCCTGAGAAAACCATAATTCAAAAAGAGTCATGTACCAATATGTTCATTGCAGCTCTATTTACAATAGCTTGGAGATGGAAACAACCTAAGTGTCCATCATCGGATGAAGGTATAAAGAAGATGTGGCACATATGTACAATGGAATATTACTCAGCCATAAAAATAAACGAAATTGAGGTATTTGTAGTGAGGTGGAAGGACCTAGAGTCTGTCATACAGAGTGAAGTAAGTCAGAAAGAGAAAGAAAAATACCATATGCTAACACATATATATGGAATTTAAGAAAAAAAATGTCATGAAGAACCTAGGGGTAAGACAGGAATAAAGACACAGACCTACTAGAGAATGGACTTGAGGATATGGGGAGGGGGAACAGTGAGTTGTGACAAAGCAAGAGAGATGCATGGACATATACACATGATCAAATGTAAAATAGATAGCTAGTGGGAAGCAGCTGCATAGCACAGGGAGATCAGCTCGGTGTTTTGTGGGCACCTGGTGGGGTGGGATAGGGAGGGTGGGAGGGAGGGAGACGCAAGAGGGAAGAGATATAGGAACATATGTATATGTATAACTGATTTACTTTGTTATAAAGCAGAAACTAACACCCCATTGTAAAGCAATTATACTCCAATAAAGATGTAAAAAAAAAAAAGACAGTATGGTACTGGCACAAAAACAGAAATATACATCAGTGGAACAGGCTAGAAAACCCAGAGATCAACCCATGCACCTATGGTCAACTAATCTATGACAAAGGAGGCAAGGATGTACAATGGAGAATAGACACTCTCTTCAGTAAGTGGTGCTGGGAAAACTGGACAGCTACATGTAAAAGAATGAAATTAGAACACTCCCTAACACCATACACAAAAATAAACTCAAAATGGATTCGACACCTAAATGTAAGACCAGACACTATAAAACTCTTAGAGGAAAACATAGGAAGAACACTCTTTGACATAAATCACAGCAAGATGTTTTTTGACCCACCTCCTAGAGAAATGGAAATAAAAACAAAAGTAAACAAATGGGACCTAATGAAACTTACAAGCTTTTGCACAGCAAAGGAAAACATAAGATGAAAAGACAACCCTCAGAATGGGAGAAAATATTTGCAAACGAATCAATGGACAAAGGATTAATCTCCAAAATATATAAACAGCTCATGTAGCTCGATATTAAAAAAACAAACAACCCAATCCAAAAATGGGCAGAAGCCCTAAATAGACATTTCTCCAAAGAAGACATACAGATGGCCAAGAAGCACATGAAAAGCTGCTCAACATCACTAATTATTAGAGAAATGCAAATCAAAACTACAATGAGGTATCACCTCACACCAGTTAGAATAGGCATCATCAGAAAATCTACAAACAACAAATGCTGGAGAGGGTGTGGAAAAAAGGGAGCCCTCCTGCACTGTTGGCGGAAATGTAAATTGATACAGCCACTATGGAGAACAGTATGAAGATTCCTTATAAAACTAAAAATAGAATTACCATATGATCCAGCAATCCCACTACTGGGCATATACCCAGAGAAAACCATAATTCAAAAAGACACATGCACCCCAATGTTCATTGCAGCAGTATTACAATAGCCAGGTGATGGAAGCAACCTAAATCCCCATTGACAGACGAATGGATAAAGAAGATGTGGTACATATATACAATGGAAGATTACTCACCCATAAAAAGGAATGAAATTGGTCGTTTGTAGAGACGAGGATGGATCTAGAGACTGTCATACAGAGTGAAGTAGGTCAGAAAGAGAAAAAGAAATATCGTATATTAACGCATATATGTGGAACCTAGAAAAGTGGTATAGGTGAACCAATTTGCAGGGCAGAAATAGAGAGACAGATGTAGAGAACACATGTACGGATGCCAAGGGGGGAAAGTGGCGGGGGAGTGGTGGTGGTGTGATGAATTGGGAGATTGGGATTGACATGTATACACTAATGTGTATAAAATGGATAACTAATAAGAACCTGCTGTATAATAAACTAAAATTAAGTTTAAAAAAAACATTTCTTATAGTCCAGTTCTGCTGGTGCTGAATTAGTTTGGCTCTTGTATGTCTGAGAATTCTCTATTTCATCTTCATTTTTGAAAGATATTTCCATTGGGCAAATATTTCTAGATTGAGAGGTGTGTTTTTTCTTTTAGTCTTTTAAAGATGTTGCTCCACTATCTACTTGTTTGCATTTTTATGATAACAAGTCGGTTCTCATTCTCTGTTCTTTTGAATATAATGTGTCTTTTTCCCTCTGGGTGCTGTTAACATTTTCCTCAGCACTTAATTTGTTTATTTCCCCCCTCTGGTTGTTTTTAAGTGAGTTAATTATGATGTGTCTTGGCTTAGTTTTCTTCATATTTCTTGAAGTTCTTTGAGCTTCTTATTCTGTCGGTTTATATTTTTCATCAAATTTCGAAAATTTTGGCTATCATTTTTTCAAATATCTTTCTGTACCCCTCCCCCCTTATGATTTCAGGGACTCCAATTACACGTGTTTTAAATTGCTTAAAGTTGTCCCACAGTTCACTGATGCTCTTTTGACTCTTTAAAATCCTCTTCTCTATGTTTAATTTTGGATATTTTCTATTGCTATCCTTTCAGTTTCGCTGATCTTTTTTTGTGCCAAGTCCAATTTGTTGTTACCCCCATTCAGTGTATTTTTCATCTCACAGATTGTAGTTTTCAACTCTTAAAGTTCAATTAGGGTTTATTTTACATTTTCTATATCAGTAATTAATTCTTTAAACATATTTAATACAGTTATAATAAACGTTTTCATATGCACTTCTTTGCTAATTGTAACATCTGTGCCAGTTCAGGGTCAGTTTCAGTTGACTGATCATTTATCCTCATTATGGTTTGTGTTTTCCTGCTTGTTTGCATGCCCAATAAGCTTTGATTGGATGCCAGGTATTGTTAATTTCACCTTCTTGTGTGCTAGATATTTTTGTATTCTTATAAATCTTGAAGTTTACTCTGGGATACAGTTATGTTACTTGGAAAAACTTAGACCCTTAAAGGTCTTGCTTTTATGATTTGCTATGTGAGTCTGGAATAGTACTCAGTCTAAGGCTAATTATTTCCCATTACTGAGATAAGACCTTCCTGAGTACTCTATTGAATGCCTTGTGAATTATGAGTTATTCCATTCTGGCTGGTGGGAACAGGCACTATTCTTGGCCCCATATGAATGTTACACTCCCTTTAATCCTTTTTTATAGGTTTTTCCCTGGCTTTGGGTAGTTTCCTCACATGCATGCACTGATCAGTACTCTGCTGAATACTCAAGGGAGAACCTCTTCAAGATCTTCCAGGGTCTCTTTTTGTGCAACTCTGTTCTCTTCAGTACTCTGACCTATGAACCCTAGCCACTTTAGTCTCCCTGGACTGTCAGCTCCATCTCCTCAACTTGAAGTGTGCTGGGATCCACCTGGACTTCCCCTCATTGTGTCATGACCTGAAAATTCTCTTCTAGCAGTAAGCTGGCAACCTTAGGGCTCATTTATTGTTTTTTCCATTTCTCAGGGATCACTATTGTTCATTGTTTGATAGCTAGTGTCTTGAAAACCCTAGTTTTGTATATTTTGTCTGGATTTTTTAAGGGCAGTGATGTTTCAAGTGGAAGGGTAAATTCGTTACTTCTTACTCCATCTTGGCTGGAAGCAGAAGTATTATGTTATTTAATATTTTTTATACAAGAGCTCTATTGAGATATAATTCACTTACCATACAACTTATCTATTTAAAGTGTACAAATCAATGGTTTTTAGTATATCACAGAGCTGTGCAACCATTACCTTTATCAATTTTAGAACATTTTCACCATGCCAAAAAGAAATATCCTACCCATTAGCAATCACTCTGCATTTCCCCCCACTCCCTCCCCAGCCCTAGACAACCATTAATCTACTTTCTGTCTCTATAAATGTGCTTATTCTGGCCATTTCATATAATTGATCATATACAATAAGTGGTCTTTTGTGACTAGTTCTTTACATGGTATAATATTTTCAAGATTCATCTGTGTTGTAGCATGTATCCGTACTTCATTATTTTTTATTGCCAAATAACTTTCCATTGCATGGATATACCTATTATTTATTAATTCATCAACTGATGAACAGTTGGGTTGTTTTTACTTTTGGGCTATTATGAATAATGCCGCCATGAGTATTCATTTGCAAATTTTTGTGTGGTCATGTGCTTTCATTTCTCTTGGGTATATACCTAGAAATGGAATTATTGGGTCACTTGGTAACTCTGTGCTAACCTTTTGAGACTATCTTATTTAAGTTTAATTCTCAAAATTCTGTAAGGATGGCATTATCATCTCTGTTATACAGAGGAGGCATGGAAATTTAACCAGTTTAAGTAATTTGTTCAAAGTCATTGCTACCAGAAAGAATTCAAAACCAGATTTTCTTGGGAAATAGTCACTCTCATTTATTGTTGTCAAGAGACTAAATTGGTACAATTGTTTTGGAGAACAATTTGGCAATACATTTTAAAATGTGCACACCTATGACCCAGCAGTTTCACATCTAGGAATTTACCCAACACAAATACTATGTCTTCTACCAGAATATGTGCAGTAAGATGTTTATTGTAAATTAATTATAATAAAAACAATTCAAACAAATAAATGATCATCGATAGGGGACTGTACATCCATACAATGGAATACTATATAACCATTAAAAAGAATGTGATAGATTCTTGATGATAGAGAAAATGCTCAATAAATAGGAAGCAAAAAGTCAAATAGCAGGATCATATGTACAACATCGATCCCATTTGTGAGGGAAAACAATAAAAGCGTATATGCATATATATGTCCAGAAAATTACTATAACACAAGAAAAAAATATTACTTATATGTGAGAAATGGGAATGAGAGGTGAATACTTTTATTTTTCACTTTATGCTTCTCTGTGTTGTTCTAGTTGTTGGTCATGTGTTTGTATGACTTCTATAAATTTAAGAAGTTATTTAACAATACCAGGTATTCTGACTCCAAAATCCAGTGCTCTTTCTCGTACATCATAAATATATTTACATCTTTGTATCTACCACCAAGGTCCAGCACGCTGCCTTCCATATAATAAGCACTGAGATAATTGTTGGGAAGCATTCAGAAAGAGAACGGACTTGTTCTCCTTAAGAAAAGACAAATTGGTGCCACAAAGCAGGTTGTAAATATGGTTGAGAAACTTGTCTCAGGAAAGAAAACTCATTCCATTGTAACAGAAATTAATAAGAGAGGGATTAGAGTAAGTGGTTACCAGAGCAAGCTCTTCCTGGTTGGAAGGAACCCTTCACTTGAGAAGAGCTGATGAGGCAAGCACTGCTGCCTCCATTATCTTTGTTTTCATTTATCTTCAATCATCAGGCAATGAGCAAGCCAACTAGAAGCATTTCTAGGAGTCAGTGTCATAACCAAAGCAACAGGCTTGTTGGGACCTTGACAGGGAGAGAGGAAAGAGTAAAGTGGCAGGCAGCGATGGGGAGAAGGGAACCTCTAGGGTACAGGGCACAACCTGAAGAAGGGAGTTGACCAAAAGTCCAAGTTGCAGGGTCCAAGGTGAAACCGCACTCCTCCAATGGGACTCGAACCCAACAGCACTTCAGTTGGGACTTGAACCCACAATCCCTGACTTAGGAGGGGACTCAAACTTACCGTCTTTTGATTGAAACCACACACTAGGTCTCAGGACTTAGTGAAGCTCAGGTTCTTTTGTCTCAGTGCAGAAAGAATTCAGCAAGAGGCATAGTGTGAGCTTATTAGCACAGGACACTTGTGAGACATACAAAGGGGCAGGAAAGGGAGCACAGAAGGGAGTCCCGGAAACAAAGGGGGCTATATTTTTATAATCAAAGAAAAAGAGGGGAGGGAAGACCACTTTCTTCCTCATTCTTGTGTAGATGTCAAGGCTTACATCATTAGTTCTTCCTTTGACTATATATGGTCTGACCGGGACTGTCATGGCTCTATTTAAATCATATATATATTAGCAGAAGGGTGGTAATTCATCTCAGATTTTGGTATAATGTCCCTTTTCACCTAGTTTCTTTTGGCTTTTGCCTATATTCCTGTATTAGCTACATGCAAAAATGCTACTCTTCAAGGACCATTAACCCCCTGACTTCATGCAACAAGATTCAGACCCCATATCTACTGTCTTATACTTTAACTTGTAAATAGGTAGATTGTTGCTTGGTTACTGGATTCTTTTCTTGAGTGGCCATTAGCTTACAACAGTCTCCCAAACTCTCTTAAAATTCCCTTTCTATCTTTAATCTCCGAGTGGGATTTCTAAACTAACTATTTAATTATCCTACTCTATCCCTATCAAAGAGGATGGGGTTAATTCAGGTCTTATTTGCACTGGTTTTGAGAGCGAATTTGGAGTCTCATGACCAGGAACAGTAGTATTTGCATAGTGGTGATAATCACAGAAATTTGTGTGGAAATGTCTGGATTCCAGGGATTGATCTGGTTTGAAGAGGATTCAAGTCCACAGCTGGAGAATCACGACATGATCCAGTTCCCCTTTTAACTAGGCAAGGTCTAGTCTGATGTGTGTATGTAGGGGGTAGTTCAAGCTAGCAACTGCCATAGAAGCCACTAGAAGTTCCAGGAAATATAGGGTCTCTCTTATTTACTGCTCTATCCCCAGTGCCTAGAATAAGTCTTGACAAGGTATCTATTCCATAAATATGTGCAAAATGAATTAGCCCAGGCAGCAGGCTAATTCTGAACTTCAGCCACAAGTGAGAAGACGCCCCTGATATGTTTTCAAGCTTGGCAGGAGCTAGGTGAGGCTTACCATGAAGGCTAAAGGGTTTCAGTTCCTACAAATGGGCAAGTCTCTAGCAGGCAGAAACTGACAGCTAGAGCTACAAAGTCTCCTTTAAACATATCTCAGGGTTTCCCTGGTGGTGCAGTGGGACATAGGTTCTATGTCCTATGTCCCAATCTGCCTGCCGATGCAGGGGACATAGGTTCAAGCTCTGGTCCAGGAAGATCCCACATGCTGTGGAGCAACTAAGCCCGTGCGCCACAACTACTGAGCCTGCACTCCAGAGCCCACAAACCACAACTACTGAAGCCCACGAGCCACAATTACTGAAGCCCGCGCGCCTAGAGCCCGTGCTCCGCAACAAGAGAAGCCACTGCAATGAGAAGCCCACGTACCGCAATGAAGAGTAGCCTCTGCTTGCTGCGGCTAGAGAAAGCCCGTGCGCAGCAACAAAGACCCAACGCAGCCAAAAATAATAAATAAATAAAATAAATAAATTTATTAAAAAAAAAAAACAAAGCTCAGATGCTACCTCCTCAGGCAGGCCTTCTCTGACACAATAGCTAAAATGTCCCTCAACACTCACCAAGTCTTTATCCCTTTACTCTGTTTTAGTTTCTTTGCCATCTGAAAAAACGTGAGGTGCTTGTCTATGGGTTCAGTGTCTGTGTCCCTCCACTAGAATATAAATGCTACAAAAGTTGGGACTTTGTCTTATTCATCTCTATATTTCTGACACCTAGAACAGTGCTGGACACACAACAGGTATTCAATAAATATTTGTTGAAACTCAGGCTGGAGGAACAAATCCAATAAAGAATTAAGAGTGAATGTAAGAACCACTTCCCACTTTTTCTCAGAGGACAAAGAAAAGCTCAAGCTTAATTTACACAGTGATTATATAATTGAGCTTAATGACACACGTATGAGTTTATTCTTGTGTTTCCATTTCTTTCAATTGTACTCTAGCCAGTACCTAACTTTCTCTTATATATTTCTTATAGTGAGTAGATATTTTCTATTTTAACAGTTTCTTTTGAACCTGAAAATCTGCCAGTGCTAACCTATGATTACCTCTAGCTGTGCAAGAAGAAAGTGATGTCTCTTGTCTATAGTCAAATCTAGGCTAGCATAATCCTAAAAACAGTATTTCTCAAGGGAGTTCTAAAGATCTCTGACATCAGAATTACTTTTCAAAAATGCATATTACTGGGCCTCATTCTAGAATCATCAAATCATGGTCTGGGGGAGAACGAGGAACCTACATTTTAAGCAAGCTATTCACATGATTCTTGTCAAGAACTGTGAAGGGTATGAGATTTTACTCTACTTGCATGTTAACAAGCTTGCCTGTCATGGTTTCATGGATTCTGGCAGAAGACAGAAATTCCTGGGTCAGACTCAAGAGTTGTTATTGTTGTTGTTATTATTATTATTATTAGATTATATGGTTCTTATCATTACTACTCAGCAGTACCACTTGCCAGAGTGTTAGCATCCGTGTCAGTTTCCCATGCCCTAATTCTCGCAGATGACATGAAGAGGGCTAAGTGATGCAAACACATGCAGTGGGTTGTGTTACAGAAGAACACCAAGCTTAGGGAAGCTGAATCTTATATAATGGGCAATAAGCATGCCTGAGCTTTAGGAGGAGAGATTATCTTTATTATACAGGGGAGAAATAAACTTGTCTTTTGTTCTGGAGGGATATACTATCTCTATCTTCCAAGAATTTTCACTGTGCAATCACCCTTTAAAAGTCAGTGTCTCTACTCACAACACATGCAGAGACCTATGGAGAATTATTTTCCAATAATTTTGATGTCCACTGAAGTTTGGGAATCATTGCCCTAGAAAGATTAAGCCATTATCTTCAGGGCTACCTTTGTACCAAGCCTGTTAGGTTCTGGCAAATATTCTACCCCTGTTTGCTCCTGCCAGCTTGACACAGTCTCTCTCTTCTAGCCATGCTTCCACAGGTCATGCTATTTCCTTCAAGGTAACCTTTTGCTCTCGAAAATAGACCCACAAGCTGGCTCAGAGGCACTGGGTGCTCCTACTAAAGGATCTGTTTGAAGAAGTAGGAAAGTACTTAGAAGGAAAGCACATAACAGTGAGAAAAGGGCTTAGGCATTTATTTGTTAACTAAACAAATATTTATTGAGCACCTACTGTGTCCTAGCACTGTGCTAGATGCTGGTGCTATTAAAGTTCACTCATTTGACACATATTTTGGAAGTGTCTGTTGTGTGCTAAGTACAAGTTAGAGTAAACTTTAAAGAAATAAAGCGACCTGCCATTCCCCTCAAGAAGGTTTATAAAGGAGATAGCTGACAGCTGTGTAAAAAAAAAATTGTGCAATGGTGTGATAAACGCTACAATTGAAGTAATGTACAAAGTGCATGGGTGACACTGAGAAGAGAATAGCCAATTCTACTGGAAGAGAATAAAGGAGGAGAGGGCAGGGCAAGGCATGGTAGGGAAGGGAAGGGCAGGGAAAGCTTCACCACACGGAAGATGATTGCACTGAATCTTGAAGTATATGTAGGAGTCTTTCAGGTGGACAGGGATTCCAATCAGAAGGAAGAACGGGGCACAAAAACATAGAGGCACGGAAGAGAATGGTGTGTTCAGGAAACTTCAAGTAGTTTGGTATGGGTGGAATGTGAGGTGTGAAGGGAAAAATGAAAAGATGATACTTACAGGGTAGGTAAGGGCTAGACTGGGCAGGGCCTTATCTTCTGTGCTGAGAAAGCTGGGTGTATCCTAGTGGCAATGGGGCCTCGCTGAAGGGCAAAGCAGCAACTGTAAAATTAGATTTGCACTTTAGTAAAAAACAGCAGGAGAAAAAATGATGAAGGGGGTTTACCAAGTAGGTTTGGCAGAAGGTAGTGAGAGTGGTCCATGGAGAGAACAGCATGTGAAAAGGGACAGAGGTGTGAAAGTATATGGTGTGCTTGGGGAACAGCAAGTCGCTTGCTCAGGATGTTGGTGTATGGAGGGTAATGAGACAGTCATAAGGCTACAAAGGCAGATGATGAAGGGCATTGTAGGGATGCAATGTCATGAGGTAGTTTAAGAGCATGGACTCTGGAGCCACATTACCAGCAGTTGAATCCCATTTCTCCCATTTACTAACTGTATGGCCTTAGGGAAATTATGGGACCTCCTTGCCTCAGTTTCCTCATATGCAAAATGAGCATAATTACAACAACTACCTCAAAGATTTGAAGATGAAATCATTCAATATGTAAAAATCAATTAGAATGCTCTCAGCATTAGGAAGTACCATATAAATGTTAGCTCCTCTTATTATTGTAGACCATGTTAATAAGTTTGAACTTAATTTTCTTTTCTTTTCTTTTTTTTTTCTTTTTTCAATTGGGAGTTCTCTGATGGCCTTTGAATGGAGAGGGTATACACAAATTGGTGCTTTAGAGAAATTGACTCAGTGACAGTGTGGGGAGGATGGCCTCCATGGGAAAGAAACTAGAGGCATGAAATTGTGTTAGGAGAATATTGCAGAAATCCAGGAGAAAGAGGAGGGCTTGACTAAAGCCAGTGACAATAAGATAGAGAAGAAGGGACACACGTGAGAAAGAATTTGGAGGCAAATTGACAGAACTAGGAAGAGTTGGGTAAGGGCGATGAAGCAAAGGAAGGTTCACACTCAGTTAGGGGTCCCAGGTCAGCTCCATGCTTGGGTATGCCCTGCCAACTTATGTCCTCCCTTCCTGGTTCTAGATGCAGTGACTTCCCAACTCTGTTATATTTTCTTGCTTTCCTAAAAGTCCAGCCTCAGGCCCTTCAGCACAAACAAGATTTAAAAAAAAATACCATCTGAGATTTCCTGGGAAAGCTGATAGAATAAAGCTGACCTACAGACTCTTAATCCACTACTACTGCTGCCAAATACCTAACAAAGTGAACAAAACTAAATCATAATAAAAAAATACTAACAATTTGAATAACAGCAAACAAAGAGTAAAACTTCAAACTATAAATTGCCAAAAGTGACAGCCAAGGATGGAAATTGAAGACCTTGGGACAGTGTTACAAGGTTCCTAACTCTGTTCCCACCCCCAGAAGCAGCACTTAGGGAAAAAGGCAAGTCAACAAAGTCCTGTAAGATATCACTAAACCCCACCAATTTGGAGAGTAGTCAACAGGGGTTTGGAATGGGCAGGTGATGGGGGAGGGGTTGAAGAACAGAGCATTTGGGGAAGAGTCCAGAGAATACCTCCAGGAGGAGAGTCCCAACATATTATTGCAGGATCTTAGCCAAGGCAGGGGGTGCTGTCAGAGCTTGTCATTTTATGGAGGTTCCTTACTTCCCTATTTCTTAGGAGTATTGAACCAAAGCTTTGGGCGTGGAATATACCCCTGGCAGGTAGAAATGGGCCATGTATGGATATTTAATAAGGCATCACAAGACAGAGATCAGAGTCAGGTCCCTCAGCAAGAGAGGCAGAGCTTTAGTTACAGAATAATGGATTGAACAGAACATTCTGCTTTCAAACAAGGCCTTGGAAAGGAATATGAAAAGATCATAGATATGCTGGGAAGGGTGTCGTGGAGAATTCAACCAAATTATATCAAAACAAATAGAAGCTCTGGCCAGACCTGGCCATGTTAAGCATTAGCAAGGGGAAAAGAAATGGCACGGCTACCATGCCAACATACCACCACAACCAGAGGAGAAAAGAGAAGAAATATAGTATGCAAACAAGAGATTAAATCCATATGGAGCAGCAATTGCAGTCTTGGGCATTTATCCCAGAGAAATGAAAACTTATATTCACACAAAAACCTGTGCACAAATGTACCCTAGCAGCTTTCCTCATAATAGCCCCAAACTAGAAAAAACCCAGATATACTTCAACAGGCGAATGCTTAAACAAACTGTGGTACATCCATACCATGGAATACTACTTAGCAATAAAAGGAACAGACTGTTGATACAATAACTTGGATAGATATTCGGGAAACTATGCTGAGTGAAAAAAGCCAATCCCCTTCCTTAGTGAGGTGAGAAGGTGTGGTTAAAAAGGCAACACAAGGGATCCTTGTGGTGTTGGAACTATTTTCTATCCTGACTACCATGATGGATACACAAACCTACACATGATAAATTGCACACACACACAAATGAGCAGAAGTAAAACTGGAGAAATCTGAATCAAATAGATGAACTGTGTCAATGTCAGTATCCTGGTTGTGATTTGTACTATCATTTGCAAGATGTTGCCTTTGGGAGAAACTAGATGAAGAGTACACAGTGTCTCCCTGTATTATTTCTTTTTTTAAAAAATTAACTTATTTATTTCTATATTTTTTAGCATCTCTATTGGAGTATAATTGCTTTACAATGGTGTGTTAGTTTCTGCTTTATAACAAAGTGAATCAGTTATACATATACACATATCCTCATATCTCTTCCCTTTTGCATCTCCCTCCCTCCCACCCTCCCTATCCCACCCCTCTAGGTGGTCACAAAGCACCGAGCTGATCTCCCTGTGCTATGCGGCTGCTCCCCACTATCTATCTATTTTACATTTGGTAGTGTATATATGTCCATGCCACTCTCACTTTGTCCCAGCTTACCCTTCCCCCTCTCCGTATCCTCAAGTCCATTCTCTAGTAGGTCTGCGTCTTTATTCCCGTCTTGCCCCTAGGTTCTTCATGACCATTTTTTGGTTTGTTTTTTAGATTCCATATATATGTGTTAGCATATGCTATTTGTTTTTCTCTTTCTGACTTACTTCACTCTGTATGACAGACTCTAGGTCCATCCACCTCACTATAAATAGCTCAGTTTCGTTTCTTTTTATGGCTGAGTAATATTCCATCGTATATATGTGTAGGTTTTTCCCCTTCATCACTTTAAATATGTCCTGCCACTCCCTTCTGGCTTGCAGAGTTTCTGCTGAAAGATCAGCTGTTAACCTTATGCAGATTCCCTTGTGTGTTATTTGCTGTTTTTCCATTGCTGCTTTTAACATTTTTTATTTGTATTTAATTTTTGATAGTTTAACTAATATGTGTCTTGGTGTGTTTCTCCTTGGATTTATCCTGTATGGGACTCCCTGTGCTTCCTGGACTTCATTAACTATTTCCTTTCCCATGTTAGGGAAGTTTTCAACTATAATCTCTTCCAATATTTTCTCAGGCCCTTTCTTTTTCTCTTCTTCTTCTGGGACCCCTATAATTAGAATGTTGGTGTGTTTAATGTTGTCCCAGAGGTCTCTGAGACTGTCCTCAATTCTTTACATTTTTTTTTCCTTATTCTGTTCTGCAGTAGTTATTTCCACTATTGAATCTTCCAGGTCACTTATCTGTTCTTCTGCCTCAGTTATTCTGCTTTGATCCCTTCTAGAGATTTTTTTTTTTTGCGGTACATGGGCCTCTCACCA
Source organism: Aethalodelphis obliquidens (assembly GCF_003676395.1). Lineage (NCBI taxonomy): Eukaryota > Metazoa > Chordata > Mammalia > Artiodactyla > Delphinidae > Aethalodelphis > Aethalodelphis obliquidens. The sequence continues at coordinate 5,429,682 of NW_020838029.1, read as the reverse complement.
TTGTGGTCTCTCCCATTGCAGAGCACAGGCTCCAGACGCGCAGGTTCAGCGGCCATGGCTCACGGGCCCAGCCACTCCGTGGCATGTGAGATCCTCCCGGACCGGGGCACGAACCCTTGTCCCCTGCATCGGCAGGCGGATTCTCAACCACTGCGCCACTAAGGAAGCCCTAGAGAATTTTAAATTTCATTTATTGTGTTGTTCATCACTTTTTGCTTGCTCTTTAGTTCTTCTAGGTCCTTGTTAAACGTTTCCTGTATTTTCTCCATTCTATTTCCAAGATTTTGGATCAACTTTACTATCACTATTCTGAATTGTTTTTCAGGTAGACTGCCTATTTCCTCTTCATTTGTTAGGTCTGCTGGGTTTTTACCTTGCTCCTTCATCTGCTCTGTGTTTCTCTGTCTTCTCATTTTGCTTAACTTACTGTGGTTGGGGTCTCCTTTTCATAGGCTGCAGGTTTGTAGTTCCCGTTGTTTTTGGTGTCTGTCCCCAGTGGCTAACATTGGTTCAGTGGGTTGTGTAGGCTTCCTGGTGGAGGGGACTAGTGCCTGTGTTCTGGTGGATGAGGCTGGATCTTGTCTTTCTGGTGGGCAGGTCCACGTCTGGTGGTGTGTTTTGGGGTGTCTGTGGCCTTATTATGATTTAGGGAGCCTCTCTGCTAATGTGTGGGGTTGTGTTCCTGTCTTGCTAGTTGTTTGGCATAGGGTGTCTGGCACTGTAGCTTGCTGGTCGTTGAGTGGAGCTGGGTCTTGGTGTTGAGATGGAGATCTCTGGGAGATTTTCGCTGTTTGATATTATGTGGAGCTGCGAGGTCTGTTGTGGACCAGTGTCCTGAAGTTGGCTCTCCCACCTCAGAGGCACAGCCCTGACGCCTGGCTGGAGCACCAAGAGCCTGTCATCCCCATGACACAGAATACAAGGGAGAAAAAGAAAGAAAGAAAGAAAGAAAGGAAGGAAGGAAGGAAGGAAGAAATAAATAAATAAAATAAAGTTATTAAAATAAATAATTATTAAATTTTTTTAAAGTAATTAAAATAAAAGAAAGAAAGAAGAGAGCAAGAAAGCCAAAAAACAAATCCACCAATGATAACAAGAGCTAAAAACTATACTACAAAAACAAAAACAGACAGAAAGAACCCTAGGACAAATGGTAAAAGCAAAGCTATACAGACAAAGTCACACACAGAAGCATACACATACACATTCACAAAAAGAGAAAAAGGGAAAAAAGTATATATATTGTTGCTCCCAAAATCCACCTCCTCAATTTTGGGATGATTCGTTGTCTCTTCAGGTATTCTACAGATGCAGGATACATCAAGTTGATTGTGGAGATTTAATCCGCTGCTCCTGAGGCTGCTGGGAGAGATTTCCCTTTCTCTTCTTTGTTCGCACAGTTCCCGGGGTTCAGCTTTGGATTTGGACCTGCCTCTGTGTGTAGGTCGCCTGAGGGCGTCTGTTCTTCGCTCAGACAGGACGGGGTTAAAGGCGCCGCTGATTCGGGGGCTCTGGCTCACTCAGGCCAGGGGGAGGGAGGGGCACGGAGTGTGGGGCGGGCCTTCGGCAGCAGAGGCCGACATGACGTTGCACCAGCCTGAGGTGCACCGTGCGTTCTCCTGGGGAAGTTGTCCCTGGATCCCGGGACCCTGGCAGTGGCGGGCTGCACAGCCTCCTGGGAGGGGAGGTGTGGATAGTGACCTGTGCTTGCATACAGGCTCCTTGGTGGCGGCAGCAGCAGTCCTTAGCGTCTCATGCCTGTCTCTGGGGTCTGCGCTGTTAGCCGCGGCTCGCGCCCGTCTCTGGAGCTCCTTTAAGCAGCGCTCTTAATCTCCTCTCCTCGCGCACCACGAAACAAAGAGGGAAGAAAAAGTCTCTTGCCTCTTCGGAAGGTCCAGACTTTTCCCCGGACTCCCTCCCAGCTAGCCGTGGTGCACTAACCCCTTCAGGCTGTGTTCACGCCACCAACCCCAGTCCTCTCCCTGGGATCCGACCTCCGAAGCCGGAGCCTCAGCTCCCAGCCCCCCCCCCCCCCCCCCGCCCCAGCGGGTGAGCAGACAAGCCTCTCGGGCTGGTGAGTGCTGGTCGGCACCGATCCCCTGTGCGGGAATCTCTCTGCTTTGCCCTCCGCACCCCTGTTGCTGCACTCTCCTCCATGGCTCTGAAGCTTCCCCCCCTGCCACCCGCAGTCTCCGCCCGCGAAGAGGCTTGTACTGTGTGGAAACCTTTATGCTTTCACAGCTCCCTCCCACTGGTGCAGGTCCCGTCCCTATTCTTTTTTCTCTGCTTTTTCTTTTTTCTGTTGCCCTACCCAGGTACGTGGGGAGTTTCTTGCCTTTTGGGAGGTCTGAGGTCTTCTGCCAGTGTTCAGTAGGTGTTCTGTAGGAGTTGTTCCACATGTAGATGTATTTGTGGGGAGGAAGGTGATCTCCACGTCTTACTCTTCCGCCGTATTGAAGCTCCTCCCCTCTTCCTGTATTATTTCTTACAATTGCATGTGAAGCTACAATGATCTTAATAAAAAGTTTAATTAAAATAAAAATATATGAAAGAAAACACAACCCAAGGAAAACAAGAAAATTCTGAGTAGTTCACATGTTAGAACCCCCCAAAACATGAATTCAATAAATAAGAACTCAGGGCTTCCCTGGTGGCACAGTGGTAGAGGGTCCGCCTGCCAATGCAGGGGACACGGGTTCGTGCCCCGGTCCTGGAAGATCCCACATGCCGCGGAGCGGCTGGGCCTGTGAGTCATGGCTGCTGAGCCTGCACATCCGGAGCCTGTGCTCCGCAACGGGAGAGGCCACAGCAGTGAGAGGCCCGCGTACCTCATAAATAAATAAGAACTAAAAGACAAGATAATAAACAATAAAAAGAGGATATGGCAGAATTAAAGAAACATAGTAAGAACCAGAATAATAACTATTTCAGAACTAATAAATTAATTGGAAACAGTGTGTCTCAAAATAGCCATGACTGAAAATAGAATCACTGACTTGGAAGGAAGTATTGTGATAATCATAGTGAATCAAAGCTAAAGGATAAAGGTATTAATTCAATCATAGACAGGATGATAGTCATGGAAAATGATGACAATCTAACTAGGTTAGTTAGGGTTCCTAAAGTCTATGGAGAATTCAACAAATTGTGCAGAAAAGCTACTTAGGAATATAATAGAGAAAACTTTCCCTGAAATGAAAGAAGAACCAAATCTGTAGACAGAAAGGACATACTGTGCTCCAGAAAAAATTTATGTGTGAGTGATATCGAGACTTATCGTAAGTAAGCTTTTGAACATCAAGGATAAAAAAAAAAAACCCTATTCTTCAGGTGTATAGACAGAAAAAAGTAGCATATTTATATGAAGGAAAAATCAGCCTGGCTCAGACTTCACAGCAATATTCAATACCAAAAGACAATGAATGAAGCAGGTCTATAAAGTGTTGTGACAAAGTTTAAGTGAGACTCAAAGACATCATACCCAGCCAACTACTTTTTCAAATAAAAAGGCAATAGGCAGAACTCAGTGAGTACAGCATTCATAGAACCCTCTATGAAAGCCAGCCAACCAAGAGAAAAATCAAATTAAAAAATCTGGGAATAGATAAGCCATGGTAAAAGAGTACAGGTAGGGGAATTCCCTGGCAGTCCAGTGGTTAGGACTGCACTTTCACTGCCATGGGCCCAGGTTAAATCGCTGGTGGGGAACTAAGATCCTACAAGCCGTGCGGCGTGGCCAAAAAAAAATTATATACATTCCCTAAATAACTGGGCACAGCCAAAAAATATATATTTATACTACATATATATTCCCTAAATAACTGGGGCGGTGCTGGTGGCGAAGCAGCATATAGCTGTTAACAACACTGACAGAGTAATGTTATAACTAATAAAAATCTGGAGGTTGGGGGAGAGGAGATGAGAGAAAGTATAACGGTGGTAATCTTATCTTCCATAGTGTGGAGTCAATATCTCTTGACGTGAAAAAATATTTATCCAAAGGTTAGCAATTCCTTTGGTTTCATTTTAGTCTTCTGTTAAATTCAAGTAAAATTAGATTGAATACTTTTTAATAAAACTGCCCTGCACACTATGATCCTATTTTCATAAAATCTTTTTTATCTAACCATCCATCCATCTCTTTTCTGCGTATGTGCATAGATGTCTGAAATGATGTTCACTAAATATTAACACTGATTATTTTTGGATGGTGGAATTTGGGGTGATCTGCTTTTTTATTTGTACAAAAACAGTAACATCATTCTTTTTTCAGAAGAAAGTAAACTGTATTTGTTCTTTGGTTGTACTAGATTCAAATTTTATCTGACATGGTATGACATGAATGGACCATACCAGAAACTTGTATATTTTTACTTCATCAGAAATGTTTTTTATGATGTGGAATGACATTTCTCTATTGTAGGAGAATATGTATTGGTCAATTAAATATGCAATTAGCACCCACTATGGTTCCAATTCTATGTTAGGGCCCAGAGGAGAAATATGGCTTCCTCCCTTGAAAGAAATTTCAATTCAGTTGAAGAGACAAGATTCATATTAGGGAGAAGTTTCTCACCAAACATAGATATGTCAAAATAAGTGAAAACAGCTCCACAGTTTAAAGAAAACCAAACAAATGTCAAATGGGTATTTATATGGCAAGAATTATTCTACGTATAGGTGATACAAAGATGAATAAAGTACTTTCTCTGTACTCAAGTAAATTAAAATTCAGCTGGGGAGACAAAGTATAAATACATGATTTTATTTTTTAATTTATTTTTTAAACATGTTTATTGGAGTATAATTGCTTAACAATGGTGTGTTAGTTTCTGCTTTATAACAAAGTGAATCAGCTATACATATACATATATCCCCATATCTCCTCCCTCTTGCGTCTCTCTCCCTCCCACCCCTCTAGGTGGTCACAAAGCACCGACCTGATCTCCCTGTGCTATGCTGCTGCTTCCCACTAGCTATCGATTTTACATTTGGTAGTATATATAAGTCCATGCCACTTTCTCACTTCGTCCCAGCTTACCCTTCTCCCTCCCCGTGTTCTCAAGTCCATTCTCTACGTCTGCGTCTTTTTTCCTGTCCTGCCACTAGGTTCTTCAGAACCATTTTTTTTTTTTTAGATTCCATATATGTGTGTTAGCATACGGTATTTGTTTTTCTCTTTCTGACTTACTTCACTCTGTATGACTGACTCTAGGCCCATCCACCTCACTACAAATAACTCAATTTTGTTTCCTTTTATGGCTGAGTAATATTCCATTGTATATATGTGTCACATCTTCTTTATCCATTCATCTGTCAGTGGACACTTAGGTTGCTTCCATGTCCTGGCTACTGTAAATAGAGCTGCAATGAACATTGTGGTACATGACTCTTTTTGAATTATGGTTTTCTCAGGGTATATGCCCAGTAGTGGGATTGCTGGGTCGTATGGTAGTTCTATTTGTAGTTTGTTAAGGAACCTCCATACTGTTCTCCATAGTGGCTGTATTAATTTACATTCCCACCAACAGTGCAAGAGGGTTCCCTTTACTCCACATCCTCTCCAGCATTTATTGTTTGTAGATTTTTTGATGGTGGCCATTCTGACTGGTGTGAGATGATATCTCATTGTAGTTTTGATTTGCATTTCTCTAGTGATTAGTGATGTTGAGCATCCTTTCATGTGTTTGTTGGCAGTCTGTATATCTTCTCTGGAGAAATGTCTATTTGGGTTTTCTGCCCATTTTTGGATTGGGTTGTTTGTTGTTTTAATATTGAGCTGCATGAGCTGCTTGTAAATTTTGGAGATTGATCCTTTGGCAGTTGCTTCATTTGCAAATATTTTCTCCCATTCGGAGGGTTGTCTTTTCATCTTGTTTATGGTTTCCTTTGCTGTGCAAAAGCTTTGAAGTTTCATTAGGTCCCATGTGTTTATTTCTGTTTTTATTTCCACTTCTCTAGGAGGTGGGTCAAAAAGGATCTTGCTGTGATTTATGTCATAGAGTGTTCTGCCTATGTTTTCCTCTAAGAGTTTTATAGTGTCTGGCCTTACATTTAGGTCTTTAATCCATTTTGAGTTTATTTTTGTGTATGGTGTTATTATAACTTGATAATTTTAAGGTACAAGTATGCCAGTGGTACAATGGGAACAAACAATTAAATAAAAAAATGTAGTTAGGGAGGGATAGATTGAGAGTTTGGGATTAGCAGATGCAAATTATTGTATATAGGATGGATAAACAACAAGGTCCTATTGTATAATACAGGGAACTATATTCAATAGCCTGTGATAAACTATAATGGAAAAGAATATGAAAAAGAGTGTGTATATATATGTATAACTAAATCACTTTGCTGTACAGCAGAAATTAACACATTGTTAATCAAGTATATTTCAATAAAATAAATTAAAAAAATAGGCAGGATAGCAAGTTGAAAGAAAATGTGATTAATACTGAATCAGTAAAGAGAGAAATAGATGAATTAGACATGGCTTGTGTTTAATTCTGCAAATGGTTCTGTGCCAGCCTCCTCTTCCTGTTTCCAACATTTTATACCAAGTCACTGAGACTTCGCCTAATGTCATCCTCCAACATGACCATGTTTCTTTGATAGTTCAGCTTGGCAAACATTTGAGGCCCTCTGTGTGCCAAGCTCTGTGCCAGAGATCCAAAAACACATAAATAATACACAGTTCCTTCCTCAAAGAAGGGGAAAAGGGAGACAACTAACATTTGTCAAATGCCCACTTGTGCCAGGCAGTGTGCTAGATTTTTTATGTTATCTCATTTAATCCTCGCGACAACCCTATGAGATAAATAAAGTTATCCTTTTATAAAAGGAAACACTAAAGCTCAGAGAAGTTAAATAACTAGAGCTGGACATTTCTTGAATGGAGGGTGACAAAATATTTTCTGTATCTAGTGAGATGATTGCATTTTCTCCTTTCAACTGTTAATCTGGCAAATTGAATTGAATGACTTTTTTAATATTAAAAGTGCCATATATTCTGGGGAAAAACCAAACTTAGTCTTAAGGTTTTATAATTTTATTGATTGTTGGATTGAGTTTGCCAATATTTGCATCTATGTTTATAAGTGAGATTGGCTTCTAAGTGTATTTACTTTGTCAAGTATTATGGGCTGACATGGTCATCTGTTGAAGCCCTATCCTGCAGTACCTCAGAATGTGACCGTACTTGGAGATAGGGCTTGCAGAAGGATGATGAAATTAAGATAAGGCCAGTAGGGTGGGCCCTAATCTAATCTCACTTGTCCTTATAGGAAGAGGAAATTTAGACACACAAGGAGAAATCTAAACTCACAAAAGGGGGCACTTGTGCACAGAGGAAGGACACAGTGTGACATAGGTCATCTAGAAGCCAAGGAGAGAGGCCCCAGAAGAAACTAAGCTTGTGGACACCTTGATTTTGGACTAATAGCCTCCAGAACTGTGAGAAAAGAAATTTCTGTCATTTAAATAAAAAAAAGTCACTGGCTGGAAGTCACACAGCTAATAAGTAGTGGGGTAGATACTTGAATCTGTAGCTGTACTCAGGGCAGTGGCTACCTAATGGGAAGAACAGGCATTTATAACTCACAGTTCTGTTCAAGGAGACCTGCCATAAAGGGTATGAACAAAATACTCCAAGTGCTTGGAGGAATCCAAAAAGACTTCCCCAAAGTGTCTCATTTTTGAGGAATAAGGGTGGAGCTGGGGCTAAGGAATGTTCTAGAAGACAGTAGAGAATGTATTCCTAAGAATACACAGCTACTATAATGTCCTTAAAATAATTATTTGAAAAATTTGGCCCCTCTCCACCAGGAATCTGAGCTGGAAAAAAGTAAATGTAGTTTTATTAGCTATATTTTATCCATTGTCATTAAAAATATAATTAGCTGCAATTATTATAAGGTTCTGGCTATCTTCTCACCCCTCCACATCTCTCCTCCATGCAATAGCCTTGTTGCATTTTTTTCTCAAACTAAGGTCTTGAAATATTAATTTATACCTTGATCTCCCCTGAGAATGTAGCCAGGGGATATTAATCCCAGAGACTGGACAAGAAGAATGAGGAGTTTTTTGTGTCAGGTCACCCTGACACCTGTCATCCTAGCTGGGACTTTCTTTCAGTGGCCAATCACTCCTTACCTCTGGGTCTATAGAAAACTGAAGATATGTCTCATTCAGAGAAGTGACCAAAGGAAAGTGTTACTACCTTCAACTCCCAGAAGACGTTCCCCCGCTTCCCAGCCCTCTGCAGTAGAACTTTCCTGAGTGTTTTGAGATCTCCAGGTGTCACTTTGCTTTTCCTCCAAATTCTGAAAAGTTCCCAAGGCAAACATATCCATTCACCCACCCAGCCATCCACTCACTGATCCAAGGCCACAGTCACATCCATCCACCAACCCATCCACCAAATGTTCATTGAGAAATTATCATGTGCTCGGTATAATGCCAGATATCTGGGATAGAGGTAAGAAACAGACTCTACTCTAGAGTGACCAACAGTCCCAGATTGCACAGCCCTTGGTGGGGGGCTCCCAGGATATGATATTCTCAGTGCTAAAACCAGGAAAGCCCTGGGCAAACCAGGATGAGTTGGCCACCCTACGCTTCTCTCAGTGGAATGGGAATACAGGTAACTATGATCAAACCAAAAGGACAGTGTTTTATTCATCACTAACTCCAGTGTACAAAGGAACCTCTAGCACTTAATGAGGATGAAATATCAGTTGACTGATCAACTGCATGAATGACTGACAAAAGTGCTGTAAGAGGATGCTTTGGGGAGGTAGATTCATTCATTCAACAAATACTTATCAAAGGCCTGCTATGTTGACAGGCACAGTGCTGATCACTAGAGATACAATGATGAGTAAAACCAGATATGGTCCCTGCCCTTATGGTGCTTACAGTATAAGAAAAAAATAGACATTCGAATACTTACAACAAAAACAGTGGATACTTTGGGACCACATCGCAGGAGAACTTCTCCCAGTCTATTGATCAGGTAAGACTTTCCTGGAGGAAGTAATATTTAAACTGAGACTTCAAGGATGAGTAGGAAAGAAGAAGGTGGGTAGGGACTGGGAGAAAGTTAAATGATGGGAAGATATGGTTGTAACAGCAACCCCAACTTCCTCCTCTGGGGTTTCGTTTTTCCCATGGCATTATTTCACTTTAATACTCTCAACACCTACTTCTCTTTAGATATTCCACGCAGGGGTCATGTCCTCTATGAGGGCTCTCCATCCCCTTTCAGATTGATTTGACCATTCCGTCTGGGGCTGTCCAGCTACATGTTCACCAGACCCTGTTTTCAAATCTCCTCCTCAGCATAACACTGGACTGATCTCTCAGCCCTCCTGCATCTAGATGGGGCCACATGACCACATGCTGTGTCACTTCTGCCACAAAATGGTTATGAGAAGGTTATTTTCTCCACTCTGCCTCTCTCTCCCTATATGCCAGCTAGGTGGTGCTTAGTGGTCTTTAGTGGAGGATTGAACAGACCTGGATCTCTAAATGACTTTGTGGAGTAGAGCCTCCCTTCACAAGCTGAACCACAGTAAACTTGAACATGAGCAAGAAATACATTTTTGTGTGTTAAGTCCCTTATATTTGGGAGTTCATATGTTACAGCAACTAGCCTTACTTCCTGTAACTATTACACCATTCTCTACCCTGATCATATTTATATCTCTGAACCATTTAAAATAATGCAATGCACTTACTTGTCTATAGGAATGTCTCATCTACTAGAATCTAAGTTCCTTGATGTGTCTTAGTCCTCTTTGAGTCCTCACACCTAGCACAGTGCCTAGCACATGCAAGTACTTAACTATTTGATGAATGAATGAATAAATGAATGCATGGTGCCCAACCCTCTGGGGGGTTTCCACTCTGCCTTTAAAAATCAGGCCCACAATGGAAAAAAGTCCCATTTTCTAGTTTTTCTTAGTGTAGCTTCCATTCTCTAAAGGGATTTTACTAAATCCTAAGAGAAAACAGAAAATAATTATAGTAACAGCAGAGTCAGGTTTCTACACCACAGGTTTTGAATTTCACAATCCCAGTAAAAGCAGTGAAACATTTTCTTTACAGAAATGAAATTATGCCATTTGCAGCAACATGGATGGATCTGGAAATTATCATACTAAGTGAAGTAAGTCAGACAGAGAAAGACAAATATCATGTGATATCACTTATATGTGGAATCTAAAAAAAAATGATACAAATGAAGTTCTTTACAAAACAGAGACGGACTCACAGACTTTGAAAACAAACTTATGTTTATGAAAGAGGAAATGGGAGGGATAAATTAGGAGCTTGGGATTAACAGATACACACTACTATATATAAAGTAGATAAACAATAAGGACATACTGTATAGCACAGAGAACTATATTGAATATCTTGTAATAAAGTATAATGGAAAGGAACCTGAAAAAGAATATATATATATATATATATATATATATATATGAATCACTTTGCTGTACACCTGAAACTAACACATTGCAAATCAACTATACTTCAATTAAAAAAAATGAAAAATTTTTTTACAGAGACCCCAAATGCTCTCTCTTTAGATAGATTTACTGTTTAGGCCAGTAGTTCTAATAACTTTTCCCCTGCCCTCACACCTTTCTCATGTACAACACACTCCGATCAATAATGACTCTTTACATCCAGGGAACTGAGATGCGCTGATGAGCTGATGTGACTGGGCCAGCAGCTTCACCTGGTTTTCCTTTCCCCCCGACCTCGCACCCTGCCTGTTGCTTAGTCATGAGGCCCTCTAGATATCTCAGCCCCCAAACTCTCTCACCTCTGCCTCCCCATTTCCAACTATCAGCTGCTAAAAACCTCACTCTGCTGCTTCAAATTTCCCAGGCCTTGAAAGGGTTCACACTTTCAATTCTGGTGTTTGGCCTGCAGCGATTACCTGTTTCTTAGCCAGTTAGCTGGAGAGGAATGATTGCATCCTTGAGTCTCCAGAACTGGCCCTAGAGCCTTCTCTAAGGGTTCAGGTGAGCTCTCTTTATCACTCACTCCCCTCCACCACACAATACCCAGAACAGTCCTGCAGTGAGCATTAGAACCAATACAGAGGTTTGTGGGGTTTTTTTTGTGTGTGTGAGAATAGAAAGAGGAGGGGTGCAGTGTAAGTAAGAGGCAGACACAAAACAAGCTTTGAGCAGTTGCTGTGTGAGAAAGAGTATGCTAGATTGTGCTGAATATGCTTGTATGATTTTCAAGTTTTTGTAAGGGCAAGCAGCTCTTTATTCTGTGTTCAGTGGGCCAGTAAACACAGCATAAGCGAAGGTAAAAAAAATAGAACCAGATCCCAATAAACAGACCCTTACTGCATGCTAGTGCCTTAGAGTTAAATCTGGACATTGCCTGTGCTCTGAGAATGAAAGAGCCATGCTTTCTTTCATCATGGAGCCCCGAATTTGGGATTTACTCCATTGGTTCAACACAGTGAAGTCTGTGGCTGAGTGAACAATCATGTAGTCTATGTGGAATTCCTAGGGGCTAGTTTTAGTTCCTGGCATACAGTACATACTCAGTCGGTGACTGATCAGTGAATAAGTTCTCAGCAAATATTCATTCTCTCATGAAGACCATGTCCTTTAGGAGTGGAGAGTTGCCAATTCACAATTAGTTGCCAATTCATGATTCATGAGATCCTATCCTCACCCCCCAAGGGTTCAGACGGTGAGGGAGAAGTGAAAGAAGGGAGGAAAAGCCTAGGTCAGCATGATAGACATAAGGCACATGTACTATAACTCCTCTTGCCGTCATCCATGGCAGACATTGATAATCAATCATAGCATTCCACCACTGAGTCCATTTGCACCCTGACTCCTTCTTAACACATCACTCTAAGTAGTCCCTACCATTCAGTGGGAGTGCAGCATGAAATGTATTTAGCACCTGAATCTAGGCTCCCTCGGTTATGAAGTGAGCCATGAATACAGATCTAAAAGGAAAGTAAGACACTTATATAGTAAATCAGAAAATCTTCCCTGAGCATATCATCACTTTTGCTTTTTCATACTCATGGCTAAGATTTATTACAGGAATTTATTAAGGATATTAAGATTTATTAAGGACGCACAGCTGGATCATAAGGGAAAAAGACCTAAGTGGAATATGGAGGATTCCATGTGCAAAGGCCATGACTTTCTGTTTTTGAAATTTTCAACATGCTCTTTACTCTTCTTGAAATGAAATTTTCCTCCCCTGTCTTTCTGGTGAATTCCTAGTTATCCTTCATGATTTAGCTCAAGCTTCACCTCCTTTCTGAAGCCTTGTGTCTCTTTTTCTCCATCCCAAAGAAGGTTTGTTATCTCTAGCCAATTCTTCTCAGTCTATTTTGATTTCCTTCGGCAATGGTTATTATGTATTTACCACGAGGTAGAGTCTGGGCTCCCATTCCTCACCTTATTCCTTAAAGACTGGGGTTCCTAGGGGTTTTGGCCTCAGCTCCTCTCCTCATTCCCCTCTAGGCTCTCTCCATGGGCCATCCTATTCACTCCCATGGCTCCAGGGAGCAGCCCTGGTCAGTTGACGCCACACCTCTCTCTTGCCTGATCCTCCGTTCTGCATATCCACAAATCTGTTTGGATGTTTTACAGAAACTTTAAAATCAACATGTCCCAAACTCAACGAACTATTTTCTTCCACCCTGCACCTGTGCCCTATCCCAGCGCATGGCATTGCTGTCCACGCAGGTGACTAGAAATCTGGGAACTCTGACTCCTTCCTCCTTGTTGGTGCCCACATCTGATCAATCACAAAGCAAATCCCGACGATCCTACCATCCGCAACTCTCTGGCATTGCTCTAACTTGCTCCATTCCCACTGCCATCACCCTATCTGGATCACCACATGCTCTCATCTGGATCCCTGCATGGGACTCCCAACAGGTCCCCTTGCATCCAATTCTTGCTTTCTTCCAATCTGTTCCTTATAAAACTGTGAGAAGGATTTTGTAAACGTAGATATGATGTGCCACTCTTGAAAACTCTTCAATAGCTTCCTATTTCCCTGGAAGTAAAGTCAAAACATGGCTTTGAATATGGACCAATGTGATCAGGCTGCTGCCTCTGTCTCTTGCCTCCTCCTCCATGCTCACCACCTGCCAGCCCCCTCCTCACACTCCACGCTCCTGCGACACTAAAGTCCTTTCAATTTGTCCAGAATGGATGCCATTCCCTCTGCTTGGAAAATTCCTTCTCCACCTCACCGAATTTCTACTTATCGTTTAGGCCTCAGCTTAGATATCACCCCTTCTGGAGTATCATCCCCTCTGGAAGCCCTCTCCTTTTTTTATTGAAGTGTAGTTGATTTACAATGTTGTGTTAGTTTCTGGTGTACAGCAAAGTGACTCAGTTATACATATATATATATATTCTTTTCCATTATGGTTTATCACAGGATATTGAATATAGTTCCTTGTGCTGTACAATAGGACCTTGTTGTTTATCCATTCTATATATAATAGTTTGCATCCACTAGTCCCATACTGGGAGGCCTCTCTTGAGGGCACCTACCCACTGAGTCTACTGCCCCTTCATCTGCTCCTCCAAAACTTTGTGCTTTCTTCTTATGGCACCTTCACACTAAACTTGAATCACTCGTTTGCTTGTCTGACCCCTCCACCAGCCTGTGAGCTCCCTTGAGGCCAGAGACTAGGACTGTCTTATTCTCACTTGTAAGCCTAGTGCTTAACACAGTACCTGGTCCATAGTAGATGCTCAGTAAGTATTGGCTGACCACATGAGTGGCTGGAATCCAGTAGAGAAATCTCCTCTAGACTGGGCAGAAATTTGGAAGGCTGATAAACAAACCCCCTTTGAAGTAGTGCTTCTCTATAAATGGGCTTGTTTCTAATTGTTAATGTATGACTGGCAAGAGATTGACTGGAAGCAGAACAACAGGTGAGAAACAAATGGTTCCCTTGTGTGTGTAGAGCAAGGAATAGGTCAGGAAACAATGAAAGAAGCAGGACTGAATTAGCTAAAACAGAAGATTGGCATGAAATAGCCTGCAGGAAGCTGGAGAGCAGGCAAGGAAGGAAAAGACTGAGTGATTGGTGAGCTAAGAATAACCACCAGAACAGGTTATGGTGCTTTATATTTTATAAAGCCCTTCACATATCCTGTTCTCCAAATCCTCACAACAACCCGTTAATATAGCTATTATGATATGAGTTATGATGATATGAGTTATTACCATTATGATATGAGTTATTAATATAACTATTATTAATATGAGTTCTATTATTAATGTAACTTCCTTCTCAATTTTAGCACAAGAAGAAACTGAGGCTCAGAAGATTAGAGTAACCTGGCAAAGCCATGTAGCAATCTAATGAGAAAGCCAGGACTCCAAGTGCACGAACTGCCGTACCTGTACTACGCCCTAGAGCATCTTGGGGCAGGGAGATTTAGGGCAACTGAGATAGCCATTCTATTAGAGGCAGTTCAGGGATTCCTGACCACCTGCACACAACTCGCATCTGTGTCAGGGGCCCTTCTCGGTGGGGTCTTAACACCTTAGGATTCCTAGTATCACACTCGGAATGCTGCATTGGAATCAGATTTTTCTCTCTCCCCTGCTATTATTGATATGATATCTCCAACACAGAAGCCATGGCACAGAGTGGGCTACTGGGCTATGTCTAAGGAGTAGGTACTAACAGGAAGGAACTGAATCAGAAAGGTAGGGTATGGGACTCAGGCAGGGGCAGGAAGCTCCAGGCCAGCAATTATCCAATCTTTCCAGAGAAACAAAATATTAAGCCCCTTTAGGGCCTGCTCCAGCGAGGCCCAGATCCACACAGCCAAAGGAGGGGAATCTCTCATAAGAATGCTAAAATTCCCATGCCACTGGGTGCTCAGGGTCCTGCAATCGCCATTCAAACGAATAACAGACAGCAAACAGACCATAAACACACACAGAAAAGACACAAACAAAATCCGTGAAGCTTGAATGGCTTCATTTCTCAGGCAGGAGGGAACCAGGCAGAGGGCTTGAGGGGAATTAAAGGAGAAAACACCTTGGAGTGTGTGGAAGGCTGAATAATGGTCCCCAAAATTATCCACGTTGGAATCCCCTGAACCTGTGAATGCTAGCTTATATGGCAGAAAAGGATATTGCAGCTGTGGTTAATATAAGGATCTTGAGGTAGGGAGATTATCCTGGATTGTCTGAGTGGGCCCTAAATGCAATCACATGTGTCCTTATAAGAGGGAGTCAGATATAACATTGACGAGGCGATATGACCAAGGCAGCAGAGATTGGAGTGATGCAGCTACAATCCAAGGAATGCTGGCAACCACCAGAAGTTGGAAGAGGAAAGGACTGGATTCACCCCCTAGAGCCTCCAGAGGGAGCGTGGCCCTACTGACACCTTGAATTCAGCCCAGGGAGACTGATTTTGGACTTCTGACCTACAGAACTGTAAAAAAATGTGTTTTTTAAAAAAAGTATTTATTTATTTGGCTGTGCTGGGTGTTAGTTGCAGCATGCAGGATCTAGTTCCCTGACCGGGGATTGAACCTGGGTCCCTGCATTGGGAGCATGGAGTCTTAACCACTGGACCACCAGGGAAGTCCCCCAAATGTGTGTTGTTTTAAGCCACCAAGTTTGTGGTAATTTGTTACAGCAGCCATAGGAAATTTATACAGAGTACAAAAAATATTCAGGCAGTTTTATTTATTACAGATGCCCGTCACCAACGTAGATTGTACACACTCAAGAGAGATGCCCAGCCTCTTTCTACTACCTTCTCACCTGCCCATTAGGTAAGAAATCTGGGGTGCTATGTCTGTCCTTTGTTCCAGAAAGACAGAGAGTATACAAATCTGGTGAGTTTTCTTTTCAGAAATGCTTCAGAAGCAAGATTTGGGTTGGGTGGGACCCGACTGGGCAAGGCTTAGGTGAAAGTGGGCAGGTGGAATCTGGACTAATTGACAGGCTTATTATTCAAGCAACAACCAAGACTAGTCCATAGCACATGGTAGGCCTGGAGGTTGAAGAGAGAAATGGGCATTTGAGATCTCTAGGGGAAGCCAATTTTCATTAAAGAGGGCCAGCTGTAAAAGTCGTGTGTCGGGGATTCAAGTTCCAGGTATTAGAACATCTGAGCAAAGAGACCAGCCACTGGGGGCTTGGAGTTAGAAAGTCAGAGCAAAACTGGTGATAAAGCAGACTCCATGCCGTACCTTCTCTTCCCTCTGCTAAGGTCAAGACAGGTCCCTCATGATGAGGTTGGAGCAGAGCCTACAAATAACAAACAAAACTAGTGAACACCACATAGCACTTACTGTGGGCCAGGCATTGTGCTAAAGTTGTTCACATGTGTTAACTCCTTTAATCCTCACCACTACCCTATGATGTAGGTACCATTGTTTGTATTTCAAAATAAGGGAAGTGAGGTTTTGAGTATGTAATAAGATCACACACTTAGTAAGTGGAGGAGATAATTTTTTTTATTGAAGTATAGCTGATTTACAATGTAATTTCTGCTGTACAGCAGAGATTCAGTTACACATATATATACATTCTTTTTATATTCTTTTCATTATGGTTTATCATAGGATGTTGAATATAGTTCCCTGTGCTATACAGTAGGACCTTGTTATTTATCCATTCTATATATACTAGTTTGCATCTGCTAAACCCAAACTCCCACTCCAGCCTTCCCCCCAAGCCCCCTCCCCCTTGGCAACCACATGTCTCTTCTCTATGTCTATGAGAGGAAGAGACAAAATTTAACCTGGAATTTGAAGTCAGGGCTGCCCGGATTCAGGGCCTACTTGCCAATAGCTCTTAATCCCAGCTGCAGCTTGGGAGCCTTGTTTTTCTTTTGGCCACACCGCACAGCATGCAGGATCTTAGTTCCCTGATCAAGGGATCGAACCTGCATCCCCTACCATTAAGAAGTGCAGAGCCTTAACCACTGGACCGCCAGGGAAGTCCCAGGTTGCGAGCTTTAAAAAATACCCCTGCCTGGCTTCCATCTCCAGAGATTCTGCCTTAATGGCTTAGGCGTGTGGCCTGGGCATCAATTAAAATCTCCCCATGTGATTCTAATAGTAGCCAGAGTTGACAACCACGAACTAGGCTTTATTGACTCTTGAATGACTGATAGCTCCTCCTTCAGATTATTACAGAAGTATGTGCTTGTTATTGAAATAAATCTCTTATGTATGGAATTTCAAGCCAAGTTGGGAGACATAATAACTATACTGATGATGAGAATGGTAATAGCTGTTTACAGTTGTATAGGCTTTGTCATTTACAAAGGGCTTTCTTATACATTCTCTTCCACTTAATCCTCAAAACAACCCTGTGAATTAACGATCTTTAGCTCCATTTTACAGATTACCAAACTGAGGCTCAGAGGTTCATAAACCTGCCCAAAAGATCACACAGTAAGCAGCAGAACTTTGGTCTTCTTATTTCAAATTCCCTACTCTCTTGCTTCCAGCACAGTTACAACCTGCCCAGGTCACATATTTGCAGACAATAACTGCATACATCTCCCTAACTCACCCCTTCCTTTCTATGCCTGCAGCCTCAGCTCCAGCCTTAGCCTTCTTTCACCTTGGCAACATCATTTTGTAGGGATTCCCATCTCTGGCACCAGGTCTTTCTGTTCAATTTTCAAGGTCATGGTTCAGTTTGCCACCTATCAACTTTATTTTTTCCTTTGTAAAGGCATAAATGACATCAACACAAATCAAAAGAAAAGAAAAAATAATTCATTGATCATCCTGCCACCCCATGAGTCACTTGTTTTCATTTTTATGCTCCCCTTTCCAGGGCTTGGCCGTATGCATACATCGTTTTTACATACTTATAATCACGGCATAGATGCAATTTCATCTGCTTGTGTCACTTAGCATTATATCATAATCATTTGCTGTGTTGCTACAGTGTCTTTATAATTGTCATTTTAATGGCCACATAATATTCCATTGAGTGGATGTGCCATCATTTACTTAAGTATTTCCAATTTTTCACCATTACAGATGATGCTGTAATAAACATCTCTGCACAAAGAACTTTTTTCTTCTTTTGGGTGGTTTCCTAAGCTGTCTACCATGTTAAATACACCTCTTCTTCTCATTCAGTCATCCATTCATCCAACCTTTCATTCAGTTTGCAGACATTGTCAGGCATCAGGGCACATGCTCAGAACAATCAGACGAGGGCCCTGTGCTCGGTCCGGTGGTAAGACAAGCACCTCAGCAAATATTTTGTGATATTATGCTAAAAGTGCTATGAGTCCAGTCCAAATTCTGTCTCTTTCTCCTGGGGTGGCTTCTCCATTGTTCTCTTACTGGGACTTTGTCTCCTTCCTGGAAGCTCCAGCTAACCTCATTTCTCCAATCTCTTTTTTCTTCCTTGCCTCTTGGTGTCCCTAACTCAAAGTTCCCATCCTTTGAGCAATCTGTCCCAACTCGACCCTGGAATGTGGACTCCTCAAAACACACAAGTTTTCTCTCTTCATCCAAACATCTCTGACCGCCACCTCCTCTTAAGAAGCCTTCCCAAAGGCTACCAAGTATGGCCCTTAGGCCAAATTGGGCCTGCAGTTTTGTTGTGTGTGTTGGGTGCAGTGTTTGGATTGGCGTGCCTGTGGGCTGGGCATGCCTTTCTGCTTTCCCCTGGGTCATCACTCCCTACTGCCTCAGATTAGGTCAGCTCCACTCAGGAACTTTCCCTGCCTGGCCTGAACTGGCAAGGCAAACTAGGTCCCCTCAACTAAACCTGGAACTTTCAGTATCTTCCCTCACTTCCATGCCCCTCTACTGTAGGAATTTAATTTCTCCTATTTTCCAACCTTTACACATGTTGCTCTTTTGTTAATGTATGTCCACTTGCTTCATTCATTTATTCAGTCAGTCAATTGGTCAGTTAAGGAATCCTTACTGAACACCTATATTGTATCAAGTCCCCTGTGGGATGCTGGATGTAGAGAAATGAATGACTAGTGATCTTTTCACGGGTAGAACTCGTGGTCCAGTGTACACTTGGCCTTCATGGATTTTGATTATAAACTCCATTCAAGGAAGAATTGAAGGCAAAAGATCCAGTTGGTTAAAATACTTTATGTAGGGTCTTGCATAGGAAATGACTTAGTGCTCTTTGATGATGACTTTGCCAAAGTGAAGGGTATTCAAGGACCATTCTACTTCATCATATCATGCCCCACTGGCATTTAGCTTTGCACCAGCTACTGACAAAATTCATATTCCTTCCAGGATAAAACTGGTCACCTGGAAGAGACTGGATAATTATCTTAAGATTTCTCATTGGTAATAACCTTATCCTTTCCTCTTATGTGATCCCTGCCTTTGTATAAACAAGCTTCTGTTTTGTTCATACACTGCCAGACTTTTGCATAAGTACAGGTCGTAGGGCCTGAGTGTGAGAGAGCCCAGACCCTCCTGCCTTCTAAGGATCACAGTGGAGATGTCTCCTTACCCAGACAAGAGGAAAAATAGGGGAGCAAAGAAGAAAGGCAGTCGTGATCATACATGGCTTGTCCATGGCATTTGACCCTTGTTGTGAAAAATTCTCTTGACCTGCTCTTATTTTCTGTGTATCTGCCTCAGTGCTTGCTCTGGGTTATCCTACCTCTGGGGTTTTCCTTTACCATTTTCTCTGACAGTCTTTCTTTCTCTGCCCATATTAAAATAAATTTAGTAACAGTTTTATTGAGATATAATTCACACACCATATAGCTCACCCATTTAAAGTATGCCATTCAGTGGTTTTTAACCAGTCAGAATGGCCATCATCAAAAAATCTAGAAACAATAAATGCTGGAGAGGGTGTGGACAAAAGGGAACACTCTTGCACTGCTGGTGGGAATGTGAATTGGTTCAGCCACTATGGAGAACAGTATGGAGGTTCCTTAAAAAACTACAAATAGAACTACCATATGACCCAGCAATCCCACTACTGGGCATATACCCTGAGAAAACCAAAATTCAAAAAGAGTCATGTACCAAAATGTTCATTGCAGCTCTATTTACAATAGCCCAGAGATGGAAACAACCTAAGTGCCCATCATCGGATGAATGGATAAAGAAGATGTGGCACATATATACGATGGAATATTACTCAGCCATAAAAAGAAACGAAATTGAGCTATTTGTAATGAGGTGGATAGACCTAGAGTCTGTCATACAGAGTGAAGTAAGTCAGAAAGAAAAAGACAAATACTGTATGCTAACACATATATATGGAATTTAAGGAAAAAAAATGTCATGAAGAACCTAGGGGTAAGACAGGAATAAAGACACAGACCTACTGGAGAATGGACTTGAGGATATGGGGAGGGGGAAGGGTGAGCTGTGACAGGGCGAGAGAGAGGCATGGACATATATACACTAACAAACGTAAGGTAGATAGCTAGTGGGAAGCAGCCGCATGGCACAGGGATATCGGCTCGGTGCTTTGTGACCGCCTGGAGGGGTGGGATAGGGAGGGTGGGAGGGAGGGAGACGCAAGAGGGAAGAGATATGGGAACATATGTATATGTATAACTGATTCACTTTGTTATAAAGCAGAAACTAACACACCATTGTAAAGCAATTATACCCCAATAAAGATGTTAAAAAAAAAAGTATGCCATTCAGTGGTTTTTAATGTAAACACCAAGTTGTGTAACTTTCACCACTGTCTATTTCAGAACACTTTCATTATCCTCAAAAGAAACTCCATACCCCTTAGCCACCACCCCCAATTTCTCAATCCTCACCAGCCCTAGGAAACACCTAATCTACTTTGTCTCTCTGGATTTGCCTATTCCAGACATTTCATATAAATGGAATTATGTGAAAAACAATATGTGGCTTTTTGTGTCTGGCTTCTTTCCCTTAGCATAATTGTCAAAGTTTGTGTCACTACTTCATTCTTTCTCTAACTGAACAATATTGCATTGTATGCATAGGCCGCAATTGGTTTATCCATCCATCCATTGATGGACATTTCAGTTGTTTCCAACTTTTGACTGTTGTGAATAGTGCTGCTAGGAACACTTGTGTACAAGTTGTTGTGTGGACATATGTTTTCATTTCTCTTGAGTATACACCTAGGAGAAGAATTGCTGGGTCAAATGGTAACTCCATGTTTAACCTTTTGAAGAATTACCAGACTGTCTTCCAAAGGGCCTCTGTCTACCTTTTAATGTTGCTTTTCCTCTTCTCCTTTTCACTGTTGCTGATATTTTCTACATTTCCATTTCTAGCTCAGATTTCAATCCTGTGCTGACTGTGAAGATCTCCACTTGAACATCCCATAGGCTCTTCAACTTAACATTTCAAAATGGAACTCATCATCTCCTCCCTGCCCCACACTGTGTTGCCTCTTCCTCTCGTGTTGCCTATCCCAGTGCGTGTTACCATCATCTACACAGCTACCCAGACACCAGACATATACTAGATGCCTCTTCTCCCTCATTCTCCACAACCAACTCATCACCAAGTTTTAAAGGTTCTGTTTTCTCAATAACTGTCCAATCCACCTCCTCCTCTTCATCTCCATTTGCCAGTGCTCCAGTTGAGGTCCCATCTTGCCCAAAATAGTAATCTTTCCTCTAACCTCTAATTTCAGTATCCCTCCATCCTAAAATATCACTGCTAATGTGATAAGCCACTTTCCTGCTCAAAATTATTCAGACTATAGGATTAAATTTACCTTTTTTGCCTGATATGGTAACAGGTAAAGCTCCAGCAGTACTGAATTAGGTATGCTCTCCCATACCTCTGTGGTTTGCAGTACTGTTTCCTCTGTCTTGAAGACTCTCCCCATGCTTGTCCACTGAACAAATTCCTACTCATCCTTCAGAGCCCAGATTAAATGCTACCTCCTCTGTAAAGCCCTCCCTGAATTCCTCAAGTAGACTCTGGCTTCACTTTCTCCATATTACCACTGAACTTACGCATATATACCCTTACTAGAGACTTCATTGTAAATGATGTTTCTTTAACTCTCTTCTTTTTTAGACTTCAAGATATTCGAGGGCAAGGGGACTGTATAATTTCATCTCTGAATACCCAGCCCCTAGCAGAGTATCCAGTGTCTGGCAGAAGGATACACACACACACATACATACATACACACTGAAATAAGGAAAAAAGAAAGTATGTTTTATTGATTTTATCGACTCTTTGACCACCTGCTCTGGGCCAAGAATGTTAAACACTTGGCATATTATCTCATTTAATCCTTGCAGCATTCCCTACTTGGTATCTCTAACTTAAAAATGAGAAAACTGGGGCTCTTTGAGATTTGGAAACATGCACATTCACATTTATCTTCAAGGTAGAGGCAAAGGTGAAAAAGAGTAAAGAACTGAAACTCCCTAGGGGATAGTCTTTCCTCAAAAGGGCCCCAACCTGAATCCTCATCAGCTCTATCATTCATTCAGGCCCAAAGCCCTCAAATAGTGTTCTATCTACAGACCACAGACATGTACATCCCCTTTCCATGAGGGGAATGTCCGGAAAGGACCTTAATCTCATAGAAATGGTACCTCTTGATCTACCTCGGTTTCATCTTCTCATCCCAAGACCCCAAGTGGCCGATCACAGCCACCTCCATTCCTCCTGTTTGGGAGCTTGATCATCTTCCTAGCTGTCTTGACCTGTCTGTGGCCAAATGCCTTTTCACTTGAACTGATCTGAGATCAGATGGGAGTTTGCAAAAGAAATCTTTTTCAGAAATTGAGGGG